>NC_092015.1:10811149-11115091 GCF_042242105.1 Pempheris klunzingeri | reverse complement strand
CCACATTTTGCCATGACATGGTGGCAAGTGGATAGTGGATAAAAAAAAAATTAAAAAAAGAACCTCTGGGGTGTTGGGACCTCCAAGGTGTTCAGTATTATTTCATTTACTCATGAACTAAACCAGTGCCAGAATGTATGACTAATGTCTAGACAGTAATAACTTATCATCAACCACTTATTTTAACCAATCTGTGGGTTCTTGACATGGAGTACACCACCAGCCCCTGTGGGTTTACAACTGAAGGGGGAGGACTTAAGGGAAAACAACATTACCAGCCTACTTATGGCCGGCCTAATACTCTCCCATCGCTTACACCCGGTATTTTAGCGCAAAACGACCCCGATCACGATCATGCGAATTTGTAAAAGAAGATATAAAGGTTTGAAAATGTATCAGTATTTCTTATCGTACAATAAATCAATGTATCAGCGGAGAGCAACCTTACCGACGTGCTCATCAAAGGCGCAGGATCACTGCTCGGTCACCAATCCCAGTGGTGTGTGGACCAGCCTGTCATCTTGGCTTTGTCGCCCCTCACAGTGCTACAATAACCCGGATTCGGGAGACCGGGTGGGTTTTCCCTCTTCCAAAAGTAGAAACGCGGCTAAGTAGGAGCAGAGTATCCGAGCCGCGATCGCGTCTCAAATCTCGGCCGGAGATCCTTTTTCTGGAAGCGTTATCCGGATCTGTGTAGCCTGCAAAACGGCGCTCGGTGTCCAGATACGATCGCGTCAGCAGGCTACATGGTGGTCACACGATTAAAATAATGCAATCATTTAAAGTGACTGTGTATGAGGGAGAGAGCGAGAGAGAGAGAGAGAGAGAGAGAGAGAGAGGAAGGGAGGCGCTGCAAGACGGCAGGCTGGAGCGGCAAAGCTGATCCGCTGTGGGATTAACCGAAGCGCAGGCAGACCATGCAGGCTGGATTTGGCCACAAAATACATGCAAATTGACAGCTGCACCGTTCCCCACCCCGCAGCCTGGCGGGTGTTTGGGATGGGGAGTGGGGGGGCGTTTAATTTATGTCAAAGACTACCCCTCACAACTCTGCCCCGTCGTTCCCTTGGTGGTTTTCAGGGGGGCATCATCGCATACGCCCAGTCTTTGCGTGCATCGAGCGCACTCCAACTGGCATTTCTGCACGCATGACAGTTGCATGATTACATCTGGCAACATGTAGGATATAGTCTGTTTAAAGATGGGGGTGCGTCTGATTGAAAAAGACACGTCATTCAGGGTATGGATATTTGGATAACAGGCGTGCGTTTCTTCAATTTGTCATAGGCTACTCATATGATGTAATGTTCCCAAAAAGTCCCAGGAGGAACCTGATATCCCCCCGGCAACAGCGGTGACAGAAACGCCCAATATCACACTATCACACGGAGGATGACACCCAGTACAGCTGTGACCACACTGACCCCCACTCGGTTCACTATCATCGGGCAAAATTAAAGTCACCGCCTCTGTTCACGAAACCTACCCCTGGAGACGAGCTAAAAGTAGCACGGACGCGGCATCAGTGCCATTTAAACGAGCAGATACTCACTGTCATCATCTTTGTAGCTTCCCCGTCGCGTCTCAAGACATTGTAAAGTGTAAATCCCAGCTGTTAGACACCGGTGATGGTGCCGACTAGTTTCACAGCAGCTTTATTCTAAGGGCGGGTGGTGGTGGGGCTGGCTTCGCTGGAGAAATTACAGAGAGCCGGTGGATAATTCAGTACAGTCATCGCTCTGAGTGTGTAGTCTGTCCTCAGATGAGCCAAAAGGAGTCTTGAATAACGTAATGTCATGAAATCCCAGCAGGTCAACGCCGCTTCTCTCCTCTCCTCCCCGGCACACTGACAGATGCCCAACCAAACAGTTCAGCCTGCGCGCTCTCTCGCGTCTCCCACGTCAGCTGGAAAATAAATAGGCTCTGAGTAAAGTGCGTCCTTTTGTATTACAGGAACGTTTCAGAGCTTCCACACAACCAGCCGGCCTTTACCTCTCAGTTATTACCCAGAAACAGGATTTAAAACTAAGCGCAAAACAAGCACGCTGCTGCTCCCCGGCTGGCACAGGCTCTGTGTGTGTGTGTGTGTTGGTGGCGGCTCTCTCTACATGAGCCGGCTCTCTGTCGCAGCCTGCAGCTCTGAGGAGAAAGTGACGACGACAGAACAAAACTAAAGCCCAACCTTCTGCACCCACTGACCTTGCAAACGGCAGGGAGAGGGAGAGGGAGAGGGAGAGGGATGGAGTGAGGAAACTATCTAGGTGAATTATTAAACATACTTCTGGTGTTCTGAATTTAGAATATGTCCAGACCTGTTTTCTATCACATATGAAAAATCCCAAGGACCCTATTATATCTACTGGACTTTTCATTTTTAGTTTAGTGGTACACCTGTACAATCTAATGCAAACCAGTGCTACAGCCCTGCAACAGATCCAGCCTTTATGAAGTTTATAATGTTCAGATTTGGTTGAGATTCAGCACACATCCAAAAAAAAAAAAAGAAGCTGTGCAGCCCCCACAGCAGGCTACAAACGCAACTAACAGTAAGGAAAAAAAAATATGTGCAAGTTGATCATTAAAATGCCTGCACATCAAATATCATATAATACATGGAGACATCCACGATACACCTTATATATGTGAGGGTGGCAGAATATTAGACCTGCATCCCAGTGCAACAACGCCACTAACTACAGCATTGAAAAATCATCATTATCAACACATCTCAACACACTTAATCAACAAAACCTGAATACCATAAGCCTCACAAAAGCAGAGTAAATACAGTAGAATATCATTGAATTGCAGTAAAGCTAAAACCTTAGTTTATTCATTGATTTGCCTGTCTGCAGAAAATTAATCGGTTAATATTTGTGTAATTGATTTGGTAGTTCCAGCGATTTTTCAAGCAAAAATGCCCAAAAACTGCTGACTCCAGCTTTGCAGATGTGAGGATTTGCTGCTTTTGTTTTTCATGAATGATTGTAAATTGAATATCTTTGGGTTTTAGACAAAAAACAATTAAAACACATTAAAGCACATTTATTGCTAATATAATGTAAATATATGCTAGTCTTCTTTGATATTCTGTATTAGTGTACATTTGCTGGATGAAAACACTGTTCGAGTTAACCAGGTGACACACACACACATGCACACACACGCACGCACACACACACACACACACGCACACACGGGCTGTAGAGGGGTTAACACCAACATGGCATGATATCTTCATGTTGCATCCTGTTTCACTTTGCAGCAGCTGGTAATTTACATATTTTGAAATTGAGATTGAGTGAAATGTGACTGATAAAACAATCTTATCCACTGCAGGAATAAAACACACTCCAAAGAATTTGTATAACAAGAGTTATCATTATTAGGAACTGGATCTGCGTCTCTTGAGTGGTAAGCCAAACATTTGAAAAATACAAAAGTGCTGCGTCGTACTCCAGTGACGATGTTGGGAATCTCTCTCAGTGAGTCACAACTTTCTCCGCTGTGCACGGCCCAGATTTGTAGTTGTTTGAAGGATGGGAGCTGTCTTCAGACATGGTGCGCTGATTGTATAATAGCAGCACAAATGAGTTCATCCATGCATTAACAGAGCAGCACTTCAAAGACCCCTGGCTGAGCCTCTCCTTACGCTACAGTTGGGACAGCACTAGTGGGAATCTCCCTAAAGAGGAGACAGCAGGAGCCCAGTCTATTGCTGCCACGCCATTCCCTGCCGCTGCTTTCAACTCTCTTATCAGTCCCTCCATTCCTCCCCTCTGCCTTTCCTCCCCAATTCCCCAAACATTAATCGGTCATAGTGAAGTAAAGTGAAGAGTTGTAGAGTTAACTGAATGCCTTTAAGGCGGATAAGCTACTTTTGGGAGTTTTATCTGGGAGAGAATACGAGGACTATAAGTTCATATGCTCACCAGGCAATTAACTTATCATTAACTTGTCAACAGGAGGCCAATATTGTTTCGGTCACTCTTCCACACAAACAGGCGCGCACAGTTTGCCTCCTTTGAAGTCTCTGCTCCCCTTTAGCGTAGAAGCCTCTAAAAACAGTTGACACGGCATCCTTCCCCTCAGTGAATTGTTTCACAAAACAATAAAAGCAACAACAAGCTCGAAGTCAGTGGGGCCAGATGAAGATGTCCGTGATATGTCATATCAAAGCTCTCTGATCCATGTTGTCATCACTCCTGGAAGAAGAGGATGACTTTTACTGTACTTTTGATTGAGGAGGTGGTCAAAGAAAGTTCACTGTGCAATACTTCAGACATCTCAGAAGAAGTACTCCTCCCTTTTAGTGTTCTTTCCCCCAACTCTGCTAAGAAGCAGAGGTGCGGGGGCTGTCAAACTGCCCTTCAGTGGGATTTACCAATCACTGAGGGGCAGAAACATGTGGAAAAACAGCCAGGTCTGGATCTACAGTATCTGGGAAAGCTTTGCTCTATCTGCCTGCCTAACAGTCCATCCACAGCAGCTATCTGGCAGGAATCATTGAAGGCCCATTTCTGACAGAGAGATAAGGCCGGAGAAAAGAATGCCCCTCAGATAATACTGAAAAGTCAGGGAACATCTTCCTTTGCTTATATCTGTCTCACAGGCGTTTAAAAAACAGGGAGCTCCTGACAGTCAGTGAGAAATTGAAACTGTCTCTGGCTTGTCAGGAGCACACCAACTCTAACGGAGAGACACCGAAAGTGACCTTGGAGGATTCTCCTTCTCACTTTTTCTCTCTCCTTCTCTCTTTTTCAGGGACTGAGGGGAAGAGCTTACCTTGAAATAAGACTCTTGCCCAAGCAGACGACAGAAAATGAAGCGTCAGAAACATGGCTGTGGTACAAGGCCAGACCTGCAGATGGGAAATGTCCTGAGTGGTTATGAGAGACACGGGGGCCACGAGGGGCCAGACGCTAGACTCAACACCCAGGTCTCTCACCATGTCATGTCTTATTCAGATAAAGAGAACCCAATCCTGGCTGTCATGAAAGAAATATTTATTCCTCACTGCAAACCCTTAAACAGCTGACCTCAGAGGCAGCCACATAGTCACTGAAACACCGTAGTGTCTGTGGAGCTGTTGTTGTCCTGTTTCTGTGGTTTGTGTCTGTCTTTACTTTGTACTGAAATGTGTTTCTGTCTTTTCTGTGCTGCAGAACAGGAACCTGCTAACTCTTAACTTAGCCAGTTTAAATGTCACACATTTTAATACCTGTAATCTTTCACCGTATGATAAGAAAGAAAGAAAGAAAGAAAGAAAGAAAGAAAGAAAGAACTGCATGTCTCTCTTGTTCAGTCTTGTATGTAGAGGATTTCTATGAAAGAATAGAAAACCTGGTTAAGCTTTCCTGACCATGTTGTATTCTTACATGAATAAATCACAGTATCTATTCCCGTCTATGCAGTAAGTCAGTTTAAAGCTTGAAATCTTTTGGCCACATTTTCTAATTTTTCCGTATGTTAAGTATAATACAAGTTTGAGTTACCTTGAGAAATACAACATTTCTGACCTTGCTGTGTGCACATGGGTAATATGGATAAAACACAGTATATGTGATGTTATAATGTGATATCTATATTTTCCAGAAAATGTATGATATTGTGATAGAATGTATTTTCTGGAAAACATATTGAGAAACAGTTCATAGAGAAAATAACCAGACAGGATTGTCTGTTTTAAGCTTCTATCCAGCGAAATTAACCTTTGTGTTTTGTTGACACCGGCTTTGCTTGCATATTGTTTGGGGTCTCACAGTTCCTGTGTGCAAAATAATGGTCATAATCAACCAAAATCAACCAATTTTTAGTCATTGTTTTCTATTCTTCTGACCTCATTAAAACACAATCTGAAGAGAAGCACTGAAGTGGTAAACTGTCACAAACTGGGTTTGTGCATTTGATGAAGGTGACACAACATAGAAATGACCATAAAGCCTTGTTGTTTTTGCAAATAAGGTAATACTTTATGTTTTAAATGTTATATGGGTTATTCATGAATTAATATATTATATTCTTTTTTTTTTTTTGCCCAAAGGTCTTCATGTCAGGCCCGTCACTGTCACTGTTTAACGAAAGGCAAAAAAAAGATCTTTAAAAGATAATATTCATATATAATGAAGTAACTAATGTTTTCCATCACTTCGAGAAGAGCAGAAATATATTTATTTAGGAGGGACAATGCTGGGCAAAAAGTACTTTCAACACCAATCACAAATACATGTAAAAAAGAAACTCTGTATATACTCTTGTATGAAACAAGGTTAAATACAAGCTGGGGTCTCTGAGACTCCAAACAGAGGTAATGTGTCAGTGACTGTAGCGGACTTCTAAAACATGTCCTCAGTTCATTTTTATCAAGGTGATAAAACAATATTTAATATGTTTTCTAGCTGTGAAAGAGAGCCAGGACAGTTATACAGGACCCCAAAGAGAACATAAGGGTAAAATTCCTGATGTATAAAAGAAAAATCCTATAAAAAAGCAGCCCTGCAACATTTCCCACGATCACCTAATGCTTCCGGAAGAATTGTAATAAAAGGAGATAAATCACAGTATAAAAGGCATTGCTAAATCTCTGATATTTGATCAATTCATATTGGTGTGCATTTATAACATATTGCCAACCCTATGCGGACAAACACCTTTTTCCTACACTTGCTGCAACATGGACTCAAAATGCCACACAAAGCAGTCTGTGCCTTCAGACAGCAGCAGCAGCAGCAGCAGGATGCAGGCTGCACAATGATGAATAGAGATGTCAGACGGCCACAATACAGGTCGGCTCCTTAACTGGCCGACTGACCTGTCACTCTAAATAGAAAGGGTGGCCAAACCATTGAGAATGACCATCAATCTCCTTCCTAAACACAATGATGATTTACTCCATTCAAATCATTGTGTGAGTGAGGAGGAGTGGAACAAACAGGAGTGTGTGTGTGACTCTCTGGGTGTTCTTCATTTCCAGGGCAACTATATGCTTGTGTGTGAGCAAACACCGGCACGTGTATGTACATTCGGGTCTGATATGTGTTCCTGTGCCATGATGCATAGCCATGCACCTTTGTATCATGGTTTAGTAATTGTGTTTACACAATCAGTCGAACCCCACTGGTTGTATTGGATTGCACCACTAATACCTGGCTGTAATATATTGATCTTCCCTTCCATACTGTATATCCAGCCGACAATTTCAGCTGCTAACGAAGTGTGAAATGAATTGTGAGAGCAACATCTTGTCCAATGTATATACAAGCACTCACAGCTATTAGATTCATTTAAATGGGAAGCACGTCGGGTTCTGGTCCACAGTACAGTGTCTGCAGTGTATAGCTTGTCGCCCAATGAAGACACACTCAGACTTACAAAACTTATTTAATCTAGTTTATAGGCTGCATGGATCGTTCGGTGGTAGACAACATTTCACACGGCTAAGCATTCATCATGAAGCTTCAAATCCAAACTAGCAATTACAGAAGAGACCCGAATATGTACATATGGCCATTACCACAAAGAAAGTGAGGGCGGAAAACAAACAGCGATAAATGTGATGAAGGGGAAGGCAATAGTATTACTGGGGGGGAGGAGGACGAGCATTCCAGTGATGAGGAAGTTGAGGAAGATGAAAATGTTGCTAATGATAATGTTTACAATCACTAGAGAAATCTGAATGATTATGGCCGTGCTTGTGCTGATGAAAATGATAGTTTGTAAGACTACAATGAGTAGGGTGATCATGATGACGAGCATGATTAGTCAAAAACCAATACGGTCTGAATATATCTGAAAACACATAGCTGACAAAATGAAAAAGCAAAAGCACTTTCTGTAACATTTTAGGAGCTGTGAAATCTCCCAAAAAAAAAGTTAAATCCAATCAAAGATCTTCACGCTTGTGGGGAAGCTAAATTCAGACCCGATCTCTGTGGGGACACTGGAACTAGAAGAGTTGGAAAAAGTCAGCCAAGTCGTTAATGAAGTTATGACCAGAGTCACTGTTGTGGAAGGAGATCTTAATCACCTCCAAGAGTGGAGGGCCGAGAACTACTCCAGACCCATTTAGTCTATGGTGCACTAATACTAATTAGAGGGAAAGAAGGGGAGGTTTGTAATCTGTTCAATTAGCCCAGCCTGGAGAGGCGTCCTGTGGGGCTGAGGACAGATTCAGGCCTGGGACCGGGTGCTGTTACTGCTGTGTGTGAGCCACACTTACTGGAGTAGCTGCTTTATGCCCAGCAGCTTGCGGCAGTCTGCTGTTAAGGTGGTTGTTGTTGTGTTAAAGTCAGAGTTGTATGTGCAGCTATCTGAAGACCATTTTCATGAATCCACTGGGACAGACCTGAAGGTGTATATTATGGTCGTGGGGGACATTTGTAACAAATTTTACATTAATTTTCAAACTTACCACATCTCTCACAAACTGGATGAATTTTAGGTCGGACTTTTTTTTTTCTCTTCCTCGCATTTCCCTACTCCCTATTACCTTCCTCTCTTGCTCTTTCTGCAACGCGGCAGAAAACATCCATGGTGGTTAAAGAGTTAGATATAGAGACGGAGACTCTGAGAGTGTGTCAGGTCCCAATCCCCAGCCTCTCTCTCTGCTGCCTGCTTGGCATCCCTCCACGGCTGTTCCTGTGCCCTGTCAGCAGTACAGCCAGGCAGAGATATGCATCCACTCTGCCCTATACTCAGCTCCAAACCTTGCAGAGCGCAGATGTCCACACAATTTACTGCCCACACCAAATTGGATCACTTCTCTGGTGTTTTGTGCAGGCATCACACCTGCTGTTTTCCACTTTCTCTCATAAACGACTAAACATCCAGAGATTGGGGGAAAGAGAGAAGGCAGGCAGCAGGAGTTGATTTAAGGAGCAAATTAAACCAGGAAGGGCTGAGTTAGAAACAGAAAAGCGTCGCTGGTTGATATGAAAAGAGGAGGTCGTTCTCTACTTTTGCAGCAAGTCCTTTTCCTATGTGCACACATCTATGAAAGGATTGTACTTGTTCAGTTACTAGAAAACAGGGAATGGAAATCACAGAGTTGTCTGCAGGCTTCAGGACCAGCCCAGCATCAACACAGTCACTGATGCTTGCACAGTTGGACCTCAGACGCAGCCATGTAGTCTGCCAGGTCACCTGAGCGTTGTCAAGGTTAAACACAATCTGACATCAGATCATCAGTGATGGGACTGAGTGACAACTCCATTTCATACCAGAGTTGTTTGTGTGTAGATCACTACAGTAATCGGAGAAATAGAAATGTGTGCGGCTGTGTTTTCTGGTAAAACATGTGTGTATGCGAGCCCTGAGGGACCCCGGCAGGTGGTGGCACACTGTCTAGATCAATTATTGATCCCTCCTTGGACTGCCAGGTGTGACATACTACTGCATCACACTCAGACGTGGCTTCATAATTCGCAGAAACGGCAAGAGAGAAGGACCAACAGCAACAGAATAACCGTGCCTTCACTCCAGTTGTAATCTTGTTGTTGTGTGTCATGAGGTGGGAGAGCAGCTGTCTGTCGTGGCCGGAGTAAATGGCAACCCTATCACCAGACAGATTGTTGTTATAAGATGATTCTTCAAAACCCTGGATTGCGTTCAGCATCTCAGTCTTTTTAAAAGCTTTTGCAAGGGCACCAATAGTATGGTTAAGGTAAGGTGACAATTAGTCAAAGTTACGGAAAGACTGCGGTTACATTTGCACAGTTGGCCATCATCCTGACCTCCACACCCTTAGTTTCTGCCTCACTACATAAAGGGCACATTACTTCCTGCATTGGCACTGGCTGCTGGTGTAGCAGTGGGAAATTGTGCATTGGACAGCTATCTAATATGAACATGATTTCTATGGATACAACTACAATACATGCTTTTGGGCATTCATAATCTATATATGCTACAAACTATAGGCAATGCATGCAGTTTTTTCATGCACACATTTACACATTTATATACCTTTACATACATCTATAATGTATAACAATATACAGGAACACATTTCACCATTCTTTGTGGTAATCAAAGTAAGTAGTCCTTGATGTTACCCCTTAATTGCACAACTTAAAGACACAATGAAAGGATGTGATATTTACTTATTTATTTTTATTATTGTTATTTTGTGAGTGTGAATCTCCTGTGTACAGTCTATTAAACTAAATGAAGAGTTCTCTTATCTGCTATGTATTTGGTTAGCATCAGATATATTTGGTATTATCAGGACCAGTCAGGATCAGCCACCAAGCAAATTCTTATATTCAATCAGATTATTGGACTGTACAGCATGCAATCTGCAATCTTTGCCCTCTTTGTTTATCGCAGTGATTACAGTGAATCACCATGTGTTTCATTGTTTTGGCCTTATGTCCCATCAGTAATGAAGAGGATTTAGTAAGTAAGTAAGTGCCATGTGTTTCCCACTGACCCCGCCAGTTGAATGTTCATTTACCAGCCGGTACTAGCTCCTCCATATGGATTTCACATGTGATTTCAGTATTGCATGGGCATCTTGGCTTCCTTATTCTCTTTTTTGCTTTTTTAAATTAATAACTTGAGCTCCTAAAGGTGTTTTTCAACTTCTATTTTGTAGGAGTAAATTGTCATTCATATGATGTAACTCCTGAAATTATTAAAATTATTCCTGCCTGGATTTATTATCATCTTGTAAGTGGTGTATATCTAATGCACAAATATTTTTTTCTTATCTTCTCAATTTCTGGGAATTGTATGGCTTTTTCTCTGATATAACAGTATTTTTGTTTGGAGAGTATCTATACTGTTTCTACTCTTTTAGCTAATGGCCTGTCTAATTGTTTTCTTAGTTCCTAAAAGCATGCAAATCAAAGTAATTACCCCCAGCCTAATAGTGTGCACTGACTCATTTACTGTCCACCATGCTATTTCCCCCCAAATAGAGCATTAAATATAAAGTAATTTACCCTCTAACTACTGACTTTACTGCCTCACAGGATTACAAGACCAGATTTTCCTATAATATATTGAAAATCTTCCTCCTTTAACGGTAAGTTATTTTGTTTCCCAAAAGTGCAGTCCTCCTGAAGTGGAAGTTTCAGCTACTTTTTATGCACTGACAATATCACCAGGTATTCGTCCACCCTTGATTCTGTCTCACTGTACTGCATGACTTTAAATGTAGAAATGTCCAATTATATTTGCCGACCTTCTCATTATTTTTGGTGTTGTGTCAGTGCTATACTGGATAAAGTATTATCATTGCAACAGTAGTTATCACCAGGCGTTCAGATTTTAGCATTTTAACAACCCCTTTCCTACAGGGGGTCGCAGGCATTCAAAAAGATACCATTACGCAGTCAATGGCCCCTATCACAATTGCATATCTACTACACAGCATTTATCAGTTCCCTCTTCTCTAGACATTAAGTGTTTTGCTTCTTTCAAATTATGTCTCTTATATATGATAGGATAAAGTTCCTTGCTCGCAGGACTCTCTTTGATTGAATCGTCCATGTGCATTTTCATAGTCTTAGTTTGAAATATTGCTGTAATTCATGAAAACCTAGCTGATCAGTACAACTTTACTACTGCATATCCACACTGCCCATATCGATGCAGATGAAAGACACAGTCAGAGATTAACTAAATGATGAAGTAATTGAGGAGACAGTGGAGGAAATGAGATCAGATTACTGCAGTTTAAGTCATAATAGCCTTCTTTTTCAAGTGGATTACATAATACAACAGTGATGATTAGAGCTAATCCATGACCACAGAGCATGGATAATGGAAGAATCAGTGAATAGATTGCAAGTTTGTATGAAACGATGGTTTGGTTTCTGTAATTACATCTGTCATTTGTTAATGAAACCATTCTGTGGAGACTGGGATAAATATCGGACCCACCAGCACTGGCTTGGTCATTACAGCTCCGTTATATTAACGGGCAGGTGGATTGGCAAGCCAGATAATCAGAGAGATGCTTTGAATAAGATCCAGCAGAAATGAAATGTTTGTGATTAAAATGATGCTGAGCCAGAGTGGTGTGCAGATTTTGCTGTTTTAAAGAAAGACAAATTCATCCAAAGGCACCTGCAAACTCAGTGTAGAGGTTTGAACATTTTCTCTACTGAAAAGCCATAATGTACAAAACGCAATCCAGCCTGAACCATTGAGAGAGCCATAATGGTAACCAGCCACTTCTGCGGAGATGCATACCCTGTCAAAGGCAGCGCCTAAAGCCCCTCGAACTGAAGAAGGAGGATGTCACCATGACCATTTTGGCACAGAATACACCTGGAGGGGGCCTTATCACCTCCATCATGATAAGCACACCCCTCTCATAACTACTTGCATGCTCCCTTTCATTTGTCACATTCCTCCCTCATCAGAGCTTCTCAATGAAACACTTGTGTGTCTTTTTTTCAACTTCACTGGCCCCATTCTTCTCTATTTCTACTCTTTTGTATTCTACATTCGCAGTCTCTCTTCATCTCTCTCCTCCAGGCTCTATGTGCCATCTCTGATGCTTTATGCTGCATCAGAGATGCTGTTGAAGAGGCTGAGAGGGTAAATAGGCATGAGGGCATCAAGCCCACAGCTCCCTGGCAGAGATGGGGGTAGGGATCATCAGCAGAATATTGAGAAAACCACCCTGACACAAAGGCGCAGACAGCAAATGGACCTTGCAATAAAGTGTGTTGATTCATTCAAAACCTAAACAACAGGGTAGCACATCAATATAGTAGCTGATAGGCGAATAGTGTGCATGAACGTGTGTTTGTATGTGTGTGCATGACTTTGCAACTTTGTGCTTCATTTAACTCAATGCTAGCCAGATCGAGAAAATGACTGCAAGTAATGTAAAAGAGTTTCCCACTTGAAGCACTTAGATGGTTTCTGATGGTTCTAATTCACAGAAAATGCAGGTCACTTGGGGTTTATGTGAGGACATTCTGTGCAATGTCACTTGGATAGAGGACAAGATGTTTTAAACTATTAATTTACATTTGAGAGTGTCGCTCGTTCATCAGTAAATAAACTGAACTATAGTGTGTATTTGTGCTATGTAGGAGGGTGAGACGAGGTAGGAGGACAGCACAAGCCTGTGTTAGTTTTATGAAAACATGCTGCAATTTTAATGGACACTAACGTCCTTAGCAGGCCCCCCTGTGAGGAATGGGGGGATGGCGGAGAGGGAGGATGTGGGAGGCTTTCAGACCACTTTGCTCTTTTGAATCTATCAATTTTGCCCTGCTTCTCCCAACCCCCCTCTCCTCATCTGCCCATCTTCTTTCACCTAAGGTCTACTCATGCATGTTATCACTAAGCTGGCAGCAGTGGGAGGCTACAGAGGAATTCTTATGCCCGAAACGCTCCCTTGGTGCCATCCAAACCTCCACCTCTCCATCTCCATTTTTACTGCCATCGCTCCACAGCTGTCCTCCTCTCTCACTACTGTAACCATTATACCATTATCCCTTCCCTGCAACCAATGTGTGTGTGTGCCATAACTAATGATTTCCTCTCCTCTCCTCTCCTCTCCTCTCCTCTCCTCTCCTCTCCTCTCCTCTCCTCTCCTCTCCTCTCCTCTGTCCTGCATAGTGACAGGCTGGCTGTGTTCTGTGAGCTGGAAAAACTCTCTGATAAGCAGAGTGGACTTCAAACAGGTGTGACAGGTTTGCATTTCTCCTACCACCAACTGACTCAATCCCCCTCTAGTGGAACCAAAACGCTGCGACTAAATCCACAATCCTGCAACCTCACCTGCTGCTGGCACTCCATTATGCAGCCTCGCTGAGCCACATTCCAGATGCGTGCCAGTCACCCATTGATTCTGCAGTGACAATGATGACAGTCCTGCACTGCCATTCAACAGCAATGCCACGCGGCCAGGTATCCACAACTTCATATGAGAGGACATGTCATCAGAAATATGATTGGATGAGCATAAGCAAACCAGCTGTTGTGCATGCACAAATACACAGAGAGTCTGACACAGTGCATGTTGGTAGCAATTTCTGGCCTGTCCTGATAGGTTGTGTCCAAGCGCTTGTTATGTTTGTTCATATATAGTCAACTCAATAAACACAAATGGTTTAAAGAAATAAGTATTTATATTATTTATAATATCAAAAATAAAAGGATAAAATCCAATACAACAACAACAATAATAATAATGATAATATATGTATTTGTTTCTTTTCCTCTTCTTTCTTAAAACACTAAACGTTTTGTTTTGTTTTCTGCAGGTTCAGAGAGGTGAGGAACAAACAGGTGGCAAAACAATTATGCAGCAAAAAAGGCAAATTATTTGAGTCTTATTGTTGAATTTACCAAATGTTCAGTTGCTGAATAGAATAAAAGAAATAAAAGTTTAAAAAAGTAAAGCAAAAAAGTAAAGACTATCTTGCAATGGAATCATACTAGCTGTGATGCAAATTTGGTGTCAAAGGTGCATTGGTGCACATGACAAATGTGTTAAAGAAGTGAGTTTGGTGAAACAGGTTGGGGGGGGGGGTAGGGGGGCATGAGAAGTAACTATTCAGTTACTTCTCGTACCCTTGCTCGGATCGCACCCATCTCCGAACTTGGCTGCCATTGTGATCTCAACTTCACACCTGCGCATTTTTGTGACAACATCTTGCATGGCCACGACGCTATTGCTTTGACAAAATCTGTCCACAGACAGACCGACAGACGAGAAACAGACAGACAACTAGAATTGTCTCCAGGACCACATTTTTCCACAGACTCGCAAAATGAAAACAACACCGACCACGCGCTGTCACGGCTGGTAATAACACGAGGCACAGAAGAGTAGTTATTTTGCAGCAGTGTGTTGCTTAAATCAGAAGGTGCAGAGAGAACACACATATAGTGCCTGTCATGCTGCCCTCAGATGACTATGTGTGGGTTTAAACACAGCTGTAAAAGACACATACTCGTAAGAATCACCCATTAATCTTTAGCTCAGTTCAGATTGCCTTACCTCCCATTTTGGTTTGATTTGCAAAACACATTTTCTTGGTCTTACATCTATGTCTGTGTCGATCCCTGCAGATAGCTGTAGTTATATCTGTGCAGCTTTTCAGATATCCACCTCTGAAAATTCTGCTGCTACTCAATACAATGACGGTAATCAGTATTTGGTTTGTGGTGCTAAAAGCATAAAAAATTACATTAGAAAAACTCAACAGCGATGTGTCTTTCCAATACACATATACTGAATTATCCACAGATAACTTATACCAGCTGATGCAATCCAACACTATGCCTTCGTCTTTGCCAAAATACAATACCACTTTCTTTTACTTTTCCTAGAAGATATCATAGTCTAAATGGTCTGTAATCACCACTCTTAAAGAAAAAGGAAGCAACAGCGAAAAACAGGAGAGTAGAGTAAATGGACAACAAAATATGCAGCACTTTCTCTAAAAGTAGGAATTATTTGTCCCTCTCTTCCATGCCTCTTTCTATTTTGACCATATCTTTTTCCTCTCACACTTCTTTATTTGCAGTTCATATGGGACACTGAAAAACATATTAAAAAAAGTGGTATACTCTCCAAACACTTGCACAGACACATATGTCTGTCGCTGCATGTATAACTGATGTAGAATCCATCAGAGTTAACTAAAAAGGTCAGTAAGAAAATAACAGAGTATATTGGCTTTTTTTCTAGTTTTGAAATCGAATCTAAGAAAAAAAAAAACACACATTGTTCTTGTTCTTTCAAATATTTTGTGACCTCATTCACGTGTGTGCACACACAAACATGCACTTCTGCACAAACACAAATGTAAGTTGCAATTGTTGTGATATGTAATCTTGAGATGACAGTGTAGCAATAGTGGGAAATATAGAAGATTGAGTAAACATGAAAAGATGAATGTAGCAATAAGTTAAAAGCAACATGCAGTCATGTTTGTTGAAGATAGAAAGTAGAAAAAAAAAAAAAAACATTTGAAAAGAAATATGCCTTGGAAGTGCGGGGTTGGAAGAGAGGAACGAGTTGAACAACCTCTAGCATCCCGGCGCAGTGTGAACAAGGTGAGGTCATCTCTGGGGGAGCTGGGGCTGAATTCTAATCACAACAATAAGGTCAACAGAGTAATCCCTGTCCGCTGAAATGTCACTGTTCCCCTGCTCTGACACGGCTCCTCACGCACAGCATCACAACAACCAGCTATCGATCACACACTAATTAGGAATGAATGAGGCCTGCAGTATGCTGTATAGGATACAAGGGAGAGACAAACATGGACATAACTGCACGCACATACACAAGAGAATTAAATAAATCGCTTTTAAACACACATGCACGCTTACACATTCATGTGACTGAGGTGTTTGGCTTACAGACACTCTACTGGGATGGGTCAGGTGAGTTATCTCAACCTGAATTGAGGCTGAAAAGGAAGGGAAATGGGGCTGAAGGAAAAAGATGAACCATCTGACATGACACAGAAACTAAAAGATGAAAGACAGTGAGGAAGAACATCACAGCATTTTATTTGGATCAGTGGGGCTCCTGGGAAAGATTAGTGTGTAACTAACTAATTTACAGCAGTGAGAAAGCCAGATTATGGATTTTCATCAGACAGTGATTAGACTGAGAGCGTGAACTGCTGACCTCAGCTTTAGGCATGCTTAATGGAAACTGTAACTACCATAAATTAAATGATTATGTATGTTTTTTTGTATGTACGTAGTGTTTCCAGGGACAACAGAGGAAGTGCCCTTGTATGCACTTACATGAGTGCATTTACTGTATGTAAAGCAGCAGTTGACCATATAATTAAAAACTTCTGTAGCAGTGGGTGGACGTGCTGCTTCTCCCATTTCAGAGTGTGTTGATATCCTCAATGGTCTTAGACACAGAAACATGAGAGTCTCCTGCATAATTAATTAAATTATCCTATAGGTTTGTGTTTCTGCCACCATTTAATTTTTTTACTTTATGTTTTTAAATTATTTACATTACTTTGGCATGTCAGCTGGCCGTAGACTCCAGTGTAGAAGAGATCGTTCAGAGGTGGGTTTCAGAGCTGTGCTGAGTTCAAAATGGTTCATTGTAGTTTCAGAATTTGACGTTCTGTGGTTGGACATTTCTTACTGAAATGCACCTTGGGAGTCAGACTTAACTTCTCAACTTAGGATTTTACATCCACGGGCTTGTACCTTCAAAGAACCAGACATTTTCTGAAGCGGCTGTTCATCTTTTGTAACCAACCAGCGGGGTTTCATGTCAATCAAAGTTGTAGAAGTAAACCGACTTTGAGTTGTCTGTGGAAAGAATGAATAGGACTTTTACTACTAGACCCAGTGGTCCTCTAAATAGCTCATCCTATTTCACAATTGTATATGTGATACTATATCATGATATTGATATACACTATATATGATTGTCATATAATACATTTTCTGGAAATTCAATTCAGAGCTATGTCTGGATAAATAACAACATGGGGATGTCAGTTTTTTAATTAATCCAGGGAATTTAATACTTCAAGGTAAAATCAGGGTATTTCATTACACTGATGCAGAGGTCTACATTATGTTCCCATAATGTAATCTCATCTCATCTATTTTCTATACTGCTTATCCGTCAGGGTCGCGGGGGAGCTGGAGCCTATCCCAGCTGACATTGGGCGAGAGGCGGGGTACACCCTGGACTGGTCGCCAGCCTATCGCAGGGCCACATATAGAGACAGACAACCATTCACACTCACACTCACACCTACGGACAATTTAGAGTTACCAATTAACCTAATGTGCATGTCTTTGGATTGTGGGAGGAAGCCGGAGTACCCGGAGAGAACCCACGCTAGCATGGGGAGAACATGCAAACTCCACGCAGAAAGACCCTGGGTTCAAACTGGGATTTGAACCCACGGACCTTCTTGCTGTGAGGCAACAGTGCTAACCACAGCACCACCATGCTGCTTTCCCATAATGTAATACATCTGAATAATTTTCATCATTGGCAGCAATGTTCTGATACAGCCTGATTGATTTATAAAAGGTATTACTGCATTGCTGCATAGGTATGAATTGGATATTGTCTTCTGTTATGCAGTATATTGCCAACCCCTAATTACAGTAATTATATACACACACAAACACAAATACATACACGCACACTCTCTCACTCTCTCTCTCTCTCTCTCTCTCTCTCTCTCTCTCTCTCTCTCTCTCTCTCTCTCTCTAAGTGACTCAAATCAGGAGTAAAGAGGACCAGAGAGATGTAGTATGCTCTGCCATCTTGGTTCAACCCATCTAAACTAAAATCTAGATGGGAGTGACAGCATTGTTTTAGTGCAACACCACTGCCAGTACGTGTGTTTGTATGTGTGCATGTTTGTGTGTACTGTGATGTGTGTGTCCTCGTCAGAAAGAAGAAGAAAAAAACGACAGCAAGTTGGTACGCAAAGCTGAGAAGAAAATGCCTGGAGAAAAGGAGCACATTCAAAAGAGTAAGGCAGAGAAGCAGCACAAGAGGTTGAAAGAATGATAGTTTTTGAAAGGAAAGTATAAAAGGAAGTAAACAGGAAGAATGTTACATACTGCACACACAGCCATTTATGAACATGAGAAAAAGCCATGGTGTCTTTAAAGCTAGGGGCATAATGACTCTTGATTTGCATTGAGTCTGTATTCACGTCAGCATTATGGTATTCCATATGAAGCCATGATTGATGAGCCTCTCTCTGGTGACATTATTAAACTGATCCAACTCATTAACATTTTGACTACCTGGGTGCTTTGGTCAGAAGGGCAAAGCAAAGGAGAGAGATGCTAATATAATGCATAGATATTGTACAGTTATATGTTTTACTCGTGATACATTTTCATCGCGCAGAATGTGTTAAAGTGTAAAGTCAAATTCTCAAAGCTATAATGCACAAGATTTTGATGGTGGCATCGATGTATACATTATTACTGACACAGCTTTATCTCTCACTTTTATTCTCATGTCTTGCCTGCTTTCAGTCAATTATCCTGAGCACAGTTGTATAATATACAGGCAGGCTACCCGTCTGCTGACTAAGACATGCACTATCTATGCATCCACAGAGGTTCACAAACAGCAGCTTGTTGCTCATACAATGTTGCCAGGCTTTAAACCCCACATTATATTATTAGCATGTCCGTGCAATCTAAAACAGCTTAGAGACACACAGAGTGCTGTAGAAATATACTGTGAAATCTGGCCTCCATAACAGGGAAACAAAAAGCGGTGGAAATACTTATAACTCAGAGCACAATTATACCACCTCCGTCTGCCTCTGCTGCTCTCAGACAAATGGATAGGTAGATTAGTTTTGCACTTGACTGGTTTTGTCTGGCAGCTCCAGCCGGTCCCCATGTCACACGTTGACGACGAGGCCACCACTTCCCCAGGTCTGACCGCAGCTAGACAGACTCATTTGGTCTGCTGCAGGATCTCTACCTGCCATCCTGCCCCTTGCTCACAGCAAACTGGAGATACAGCAATGCATAGATGGATCATGGAGGATAACAAAGATGGCACAAAGGCACTGTGAAGTTGTAAGGGATGTAGAGAAGGTTATTTGTAAGGGAGAATGCAATGATGAATGAAAAGGAGGATGTAAGGATAGATGCGTGACGAGAAGAAAAATGTAGGGACAGGCAGATTTACGGGAGGATTTGACAATATAGATATAGTGTTATAATAACAGTATATGTAATCTTATCCTAACAACAAAGCAGAAAACCCAAAGGTGTTAATAATCACATTAACAATGCTTCCATCCCCTCCATTTGTCACAGTAAGTCATGTCACTGAGTGAGCATGCACAGTACCAGAGCTTTGAATGGAATGTAATTAATTCATGCTATTAATTTCACCTCTGCTTTTCCTGCTTTGACCATTCAGAAGTGCTGCGAAAAGGCTCTACTCTACTTTTCATAAGCACAAACCAGCGCAACACTATAAATGTCTTTAAAGAAAGATAGCCTGAAATCGTGCCCCATTTTCATCACATCCAGTTAGGCTGTTTGGAAAAGCTATGAACACTTTTGCCTTGGGAGTACAGTACAGTGACACGTCACATGAACTGCATACATTTTGAGCAAACCCAGAAAATGAAAAGGCAACATTTAAAATATACAGACGTAGAAGAAGTCGTAAATTGAGGAAAACATCTGAACAAATGAATGGAAGCACACCACTTATAGATACTTTCACACAGTTTTAGGGATGTAGGGAGTTTTAGCAGGAAGTGCCTTTTGGAAGAATTGTTCCCTCCAGTAAAGTTCAGAGACTTATGTGTAGTGATACCACGAATGTTATATCACAGTATCAATACTATATTGATTTATTTCACAGCTCTAAGATGAGGAACAATGATGATGAATGATTTCAGAAATGAAAGATGCATGGATGTATGGAGAGATAAATATGGGAATGTGCTGAATTAGGGAAGAATAGGGGGGCTGATAGCTACAGAGAGGAAGTCGATGAAAATAGATGAGCACAATAGAGGCCAGGGAGAAGAATTACAATGAACCATATGGCCTAAAAACTATGCAATTTTTTCCCCCTCCCTCTCTTTGTGTGTATGTCTGCCTATGTCCCTGTGCAGACAGGTGTAGCTGTATCCTAATAAACAGAATAGCTAGTATTTCAGTGTCTTGCCTCCATGCTAAGAATAGTCAGCCATGCGTCTAAAGCAGCGACTCACTGCGAGAGCCTTTCAGCTCACACATGCTGGATGACCTCAGCTCACACACAGCAGGATCTCACTGCCATACTGATGTGTAAACAGCATTTCTGTTTATATGCATGCTCTTCACACGCAGATACACGTGCGCATTCACACCACATACCTCATCTTGAACTCTATTTTGGGCACAACCACAGCAAGATCTCTTTCCATCTCTCATTTCACTCCTCAGGCCTACATGTATCTCTTCTCTTGCTCCTGCAGCACCCTCGTCCCCCCAGGGGACAACAGGCTGCTGGGTTGTCAGGCTGCAGAGCCCTCAGAGATGGGAGGGATGACAACGTATGTCCCCTCGGGGATCGGCCAGGGACAGAAGGAGAGATAGGGGAGCAGAATGGAGGGACGGAGTAGAAGAGAGGCAAGAGAGCGCAGAGGCGAGAGGAGTTATGGTCTGTGATGTGATTTAACCCCACAAGGTAATACAGTATGTGAGTGAAGAGAGAAGAGGAAAGTCCTAAACCATCTTCCTGGGTCCCAATTTCCTGTTCCTCAAAGTGATATATTCTCCGCCTGTCCCAGCGGATATGGAGCACATACAAGCGATATCGTTCACTTTAATACTATCTCTACTACAATTCCCTGATGAGAAAAGGGACAATGAAACTTTATAGTGTGAAGAGAAAAGAGTTTCTGTCTGCCTAGCTGTCATAGGCCATATTCTATAGGGCCTAAAGGCTCAGTTAAATACACAGAGACAGAACGGGGAAACACAGTGGTAAACTTCAGAGAAAAGCTATAGTCAGAATATAACTAAAGTGGAAGGTGTTAGTGTCTGTATCTGTGTCTGTCCTTTGACTTTCTCGACAACTGTTCATCCAATCGACTTCACACTTGGCTGGTATATTGCTGAGGACCCAAGGAAGCGCACTGTTGAGTGTGAAGTTGATCAGTTGAGTGGTAGACATTGCTGCAAGCAGGACTGCTGGGAGCCAAGAAATGAGCCTGTTCTGAATGGGCACTTGCTCTGACAAAGGACTGCGCTGATATGAATAAAAGACAAAGGCATCAGCAAAATAAAATAAGAGAATTACAATCTTATCATTATGATATGAATTTCATAGTTAAATTCAATAATTTTGTATTTCATAAATCTCAAAATGTAGTTTAAAACAACAAAAAGATGGTAAAAGATCACAGCTGTCAAATCCTACTTGAAATTACTGGTAACAGGTAGACCCAAAACAGAGAATGACAGCAGTATGAAAATATTATACTGAAAGAGGAGAAAGTGGAACAGAGACACATTCCAGCAAGTATGTGACAATATACAGTGTGTGTCAGTTTATCTGTGTTAAGTGAGTGTGTGTATGTCATTTGCCTCCAGCCTCGATGCTGGCCAGCCTCTCTCAGGGGCCCATCTGTGTAACCATAGTGATTGAGCAGTCCCCATCTCTGTGTGTTAATCTAGTCTTCCCTGTGGGATGTGTGTGTCCATGTCTGTGTGCATGCATGCATGTTTATGTAGCCTATAAACAACAGCACACACTATGGTGATGCATTCATTATAAAAACTCAATAATTTCTCGCAAAGTGCTGCTGGCTAACACCCACTGTCTGGAGGATGCTTTAGAAAAAGTAGTGTGTATGTTGGTCTTTGCTTGAGCTGGTGTCTGTGTGTGTGTGTGTGGTTTTTGGAAGATCTGCCTCACTTGTCAGAGGTGTGTAAAGAGAGCAGATTGACATGGACTGGGGAGCTGCTAGTAAAATTGAGCCTGAGCAATGCAACATGAAAATATACGCACACAAAAACACACATATTTTACGTTCAGCCTGGGCTTATTTAGGAACATATAAAGTTAATGATGGAGGGTTGGTTCTCAGTCTCCCCGTAAGTGAATAAGTATGTGTATATGCCAGGCAAGGCTACAAAATAATTATAAGGATTTACCATTTCTTGGCGAGCGCTTCCAGAACAGCATAGGATGCAAATAGTTCATGTTCAGATGGGGAATGTGTGACTATATGTGAGTGTGTGCTCTAAATCGCTGCCCTCTCTGCCAACAAGGCTCCATTATCAGTCTAGTGTTATTCCAGACGGACTCTCCTCCACAGCATAACTACCTGATCGACAGCAGAATTGTGAGCAGTATTTCCTCTGTGTTGCACTGCGAGCAGTAGAAGGCAACTGTGTGAAAACTGATGTTGCCAATCTGTGGCAATACATTAGTGGACAAAATGAAGGGTGGAAGGGAGAAGTGGGGAGCAGGGCAACAGAGTGTGTCTGTGTCATGTTTAACGAGCAGGTCCATCTCGGCTTTCTTCCTCCTTTCTTAAGGCTCATTTTAACTCTGAAGATGAAAGGGAGAGTTACTCTCGCTAACCTACCACCAGTTTACTACTTAACTATGACCCAGAAAGTTTTCTCTACCTGCACAGCATCTTCAGAATCAAATATAGAGTCTGTGGCTAGGTTTTCAGCAAGAGGAGAACAAGCATCAGCTCCCAATGTTCCTGCTCATCCCTGCTTTTTTCCTTGAACCCTAACACTTTATCTACAGTACTTTACTTTTGTGCTTTCATAAACTGCCTCCTGAAGTGCCCCTCTCCATAGGTCTGTAACTGGGAAATGATGGACAGATCTGCCAGTCTTGCTGGCTACGATGCTATCAGAGTGGTATGCCGGTGATACCAAAGCTGTTAGACAAAACACATTCTGCCCAACTCTTCCTCATTTACATCTAATTACACGTGCACGAGTGTTTGTGCACATACGTGCTGAAATGTGTGCACATGTATGTGCCCAGACTGACATACAGCAGACCGTACAAGCAAGAACATGATGCATTTCTCTCAGACTAACACTGATAAAATATGAAAGTGTGTTAATGTGTCTGGATATGTTTTTTTGAACTAGTATCTATGTCTGAGACAAAGCATAATGCTACATGCCAGCTCCTTCAGTCAAAAAACTAATAAGAGATTCAGAGACTGGGATGGCGAGGGAGAGAGGAAGAAGAGAGGAGAGACATCAAGACAATAAAAAAAAGCAGCCAAAGATAGAAGAAGAGAAAGAATATATAGCATTTATCATCCATATTGTGAGAGTTGTCATACAGCTCTGCAGAACGTCTGTTCAACTGGTCACAAGAGGCCCAGTGCGTTGAAAAAGAAATGCCAGATAAAGGACTTGCTTGACAAATCAGTCATCCCGGGGACCACAGGGATGAGACCTGAGCAGCGTAAGGACCCGAGAGGTGGCGAGCAAACTGCCTGACATATAAATCGCCTGAGTCCTATGGGACGCAAGCTTTACAGGGAGACACAGGTGGCTGAGAGACATGGGCTGGCAGGTTCAGTGCACACAGAGAGGTCACCAAAAACTGCATCACCTCTCTGTTGAACAGCAAATGTAAAGCTGAATACTTGATCAGCAGCTGAAACATACAAACTGATGGACAGAGTCTCCAAAGACACAGGAAATGGGGACAGCTTGGCCAAAAGTCTGACAGTTATCTATCTAGATTTTAGGAAATACGCTCAAACGCACATATAAAAGCACACAAGTGAAAATTGGTCTACATAAGCGCAAATGAAATACAACAGGCAGACGGCCATATGCTTCTGGGCCCTTCTAAGACAATGCACCCGAGGGAAATTAAACAATATCAGTAATCTCTCTTCCTGTTCCCAATCATACTCCCATGACTCTGTGTAAGAGTTTAATATGATTGTGAAAAATAGGGAAAGGGAAAAAAAGAGAGATGAATAGACAGAAAGAATCGGAGGATGCATGCCTACTCTCTGAACATATATGAATATGTATTGTACTAGCAGATGGGCTGGCTGCAGCGTCAGGGGGTGCTCATCATGATTTGACGATGAGAAGTGCATATTTAAATGAATATGAATTTACATACCACTGACACATCCAGACCAATGTACTGGTGTGTCTGTCCCGAGCTGACAAGCAGAGCATCTGTCTGAAAAGCTGAAAAGATGAAAAAGAATCGCAACTGCTCCAAGTGTTCTTCCCTCAGTTTCTCTCTCATTTCTTTCATGGATCACAAACTTGAACTATTCGAACAGTGGGGAGTTGTAGGATTCTGGGCCACAGTAGCAGGTTTATTGCTTGAAGGTTTCTGGAGAGGTACTTACCGAGAAATAAAACAGATGAATAACGCTGACTGAAAGAGCAAGATGCTATATCTGATTTTCAGGCGCGACTGTTTAACTTAACTTTTCCATACAAGCGAGTGGCCTAATTAATTTATTTGTATCTGTAAAAACGAAAGGAGGGATAGTGTGAGGGATTACAGCTCAATAGCAGACTGGTATTATGGCTCCCCGTCCCCCACACAGGGATTAGCTATGCGGGAAGAAGCCCATGTTGGCATTGTAGCCTAATAAAATGGCCATCATATAGAGAGGAATTTAGTGGCAATGAATGCCAATGAGTGACTACAGAACACATTCAGCAAACTGGTAAATGAAAACCATGCATCACAGTGACGGAGTATAATCCATCTGTTGGCTGACTGGAGCTCAGCTGGAGCTCAACATGTTAGCTTCCTCACAGTGAGACATTACTTACTGAGTGGCTTGGAGAAGAGGACCAATTTTAGGTTCGCAGTAAAAAAGGAAATTGTGGAATTTGAAGGGTTTTGTACTGCAAGTGTGAACAGCAGTGAAACATATCCATGCTATTTTTAACTTTCTAATAAGACTAACTAACTATCATTTTCATTATCAATTTATCAATTATCAATTAAAACTTATTTATAGTAAGTTAAATGTTTTCAAACTGCAAAATCAGTGTGTAACTAATATGGAGTCTCAGACCTCTTACTTAACACCTAGGACCTCAAAATATAATTTTGGGTCTTAAAATGTAAGCTAATTATTTTCTGCTTATCAAATAACATGAAGGTTGTTTTTATCTTGAAATGATGAACTGAAAGTGAGGCAGCTAAGGTGCCGCTGGTGATGGTATGGATACTAGCAGCCATGTTGTGCTAACTATAAAGATAAAATAAGGTTTGTCACATTATTTCACCTACAAAATAATAATAAAAAAAAATACAAATATAGACAACTTAATACTGTTAAAATCAGTGGTTGTGCTCCTCCTCTGCATATTTGAAAAGCCTCATTTAGGTTTTTTTTTAACCCACTATAACTGTTTTTTTTAGCACTTGGATGCAGAGGAAACAAGCTGTGAACACAGCACTGTAAGCAGTAATGGCGTCCTCCTCAGCTGAGCTTTAATGTTAGCAAGCAGTCAAGAGCAGGAGCCTCTTGTCCATGAATAGATGTGCGGAGAGACAGCTGGCAGGTGTAGTTCAGCAAAGAAACTGCTCACGACAAGATCTGTGGATTATCTTAAGTAACCGGGTCATGGATTCTGGAAAGAGACATTGCTGCTGAGTTTTTCAAATATACTTATTTGGTGCTCTGAGCTCCACAGGCTGATTGCCATCCAGGTCTACTATATCATAGAGAAGGTAGGCATCTCTAGATGGATAAATGGTACTACAGATAAGACTTTTGGTTGAATTGTACCTTTAGGCTGCTAGATGCTCCACTATGGTCACCAGCTACTCGCTAGTCGTATGTCTATTTATGTCTGTTTGGTGCTGGACACGAAGCGTAGACTCAGTACTTGGAGCTGTATTTGCTGAAAACAGCGGCCTGCTGCGGTTTGCGAATGAAACTATGAAAGCAGTCAGAGTCAAACTAAACAGTAAGACTGAGCACTGGACAACCAAAACAATGAGCATCTTTGCTCTAAAACTGCAGAGTGTGGTGATAACTGTCTGTGTATTCATCACTATGAAAGACCGTGCTCATATACAAGTAGTTATGTGATTCAAAGGACATGTCAACAAAGATGGGGGAGGGACACAGTGGGGATAGGTGAGGGACAGAGGAGGAGAGAAAGAGAGGGGGACAATGATGAGTGTGGTTCAGCTGTGTTAATAGTACTGCCCTGGCTGGCCGTCTCTCCCCGCCATGCCAGGCCTCAATGATTTATGGGCTATTCGGAGATAGCTGGGCCACTGAATGTACACAATCCCTCACAGGCAGCTGAGAGAGAGAGAAAGGCTAGAGGTATAGGGCGGAGATAGCTCAGGCGTGGGTCATTCCTCACACAGCCCGTGAGAGTAAAAAGAGAAAACAGAGGGAATTCAGGGGTGGGAAGGCAGAAAAGGGAGAAGTGACCAGAAGGAGACGGGGAATTGAGGAGGAGAGGAGAGTGAGTGGTGATGAATGCAGGGAGGTGAAAAAGTGTTGGAGCAGAGAAACAGATGAGACAGAAGGCTGGATAAGAGAAAATCTCAGGAAGAAAGTAGGTGGGGAGGACAGGGCGAGTGAGGGAGGGAATGAAAAACAGGGAGGAAGGGAGCAAAAGGATGAGAGGAGGCCAGCGCTTTGATCTGGACCACAGAGCATTGGTATTCACCTTTAACACTGCAGAGGGAATCTCTCCCTCTCCCTCACTCATACTCCTCCTCTGTCGATCACTTCATTCTGTCTTGTCAGTTTTCGATCACTGCATCACACACCCTCCTCTATCCTCCTCATGTCTCTGCATTGATAGGCCACAGACACACACACACACACAACAGTTTTATTTCTGCTCAGCTATTTATAACCACACCTTGCTCTAATTATTGACTTACAGAGATAGATCTGGAAAAAAAAAAAGAAGTGGTGAATGCATGTGAGAAAATCTATAGTTCTGGAAAGAAACCCCAGAGGGAGAATAATACCAGCTTAACAGATGTCTATCATATTGGCTTCTTGGTGCGTACTGCAATTATTTGTCATTTAGGTATTATACATTTCCATTAAAATGCTGCACAAGTTGTAAGTGAGCTCCTAATACTTTGAAGTAAAATGTGAATCAATATGTAATTTCTCAGCTAGCTTTATGAGAATGAATTCAATATTATGTGACAAATGTATTAACAAATTTAATTTTGAATTCATAAATTATATTATGTGACCAAATGACATAATTAATCTCACCTGACCCACAGCTCAGCCAAGCACAAGAACTATCTTGTGGCACTGTTGCTTTTTTGAAATCTCTAATATCACTTGACTCTTCACAAGATTTTTTTGTATTATATATAACAATCACATGATGTCATTGGGTGAAGAGTCACATTCTAGTGAATGAATCCTCT
The DNA here is from genome assembly GCF_042242105.1 of Pempheris klunzingeri. Taxonomy (NCBI): domain Eukaryota; kingdom Metazoa; phylum Chordata; class Actinopteri; order Acropomatiformes; family Pempheridae; genus Pempheris; species Pempheris klunzingeri. Next base: position 11,087,229 of record NC_092015.1, on the reverse strand, counting down.
GTTTGTCTGCCCCGACGGTCTCTCTTTCTCTCTCTCTCCCACTTCCTTCAAAGTACCGGGATGCTATCTAGACTACGTTCAGTCTAGCAATTACATGAACAATTTAAGTTGTCATGGTTTTTGCCACAGTTGTCTTTCATCCTCCATTTCCCTTTTACAGAGCACTCTAATTTGAGCCCCGGCTCGACTAAACACACCTTCAACTCCTGTCACTTTTTGAAACAATAACACTTCCTCAGTACCGCCATCTTACCCCCACTTCTCCACCTCTTTGTCCTCTGCCTTGCTTTACAAAACACCATGTAACTGAGCAAAAAAAAGAATTTTTTATATCGCCCATTAAATTATGCTGATTACCAGAAACAACAAAAATTCATTGAGGATGCAGGCGTTTAAATGTATAACTGGTATATTTCATGTATTTCAAAGCAGGATACAATTATCTTTCATTTCAGTTAAACAGTCAGTTGCAGCCCTCTCCTTCTGCTCTATCGTCCTGCCCAGCTGCTCTCAGTCAGGGCATCAAATATAACGGTATGGAGAGGGTTACCGACTGTTCTCCAGCCAAGAGTTTGACAGAAAACAACATCAACAACAAAGCTCCAGAATAAACAGAGAGCACTGACCACAACAATGAGCAGAAAGAGCCTGGCCATCACATATTCTCCACTAAATGAAGCAGGATTTCCTTTTCATGGTCTCCTGGCTGACTTCTGACGGCTGCCACTTCCTGGATTTTCCTGCTATGTTTCACTGCCAGATTCCCCTCTAAACAGCCAAACAGTAATGGCACATAATGAGAGAGCCACTAACCTGTTTCTAACTGACATGGGGAGCAGCCATGTTGGGACACCTGTCATTTATGTGTGTAAATGTATGTGCGTGGGTCTGTATGAGACACAAAATGTCTTGCTCCTTAGTCACACAGTGCATACTGCAGCATACACACATACATGCACATACAACACAGCATGCACACGCCAGGGAGGATAAAGGGAATTTTACTTCTCTGATTACAGCCAATTAAGTGTAGGATTAACATCATGTTGCATTGTGTAAGAACTCATGTATGTAAGAAGATTCTCATTATCACATTTTTTCTAAGTTTAATTATACACTGAGCAAGACTACGGGTGTTTTCAGGGTTTTTTTTAGCAGTGTGAAACTGTTTCAGCTTACAAGTGCAGTAAAAAGAGGAAACATATTATGGCCAGAGGGTGCCAGAAACATCTGTAATGTTTATCTACAGCATGTTTATACTGTAGCTGGCTCAACGCTGGACCTCTGGCCTCAGAGATAAAATTCAGCTATCGCGCACTCCTTGTTAACACTTAAGACTTGACGCTAATGACCTGACTAAACAAATCAAACAAATAACTGCAGGTCTTTCTGTGCTGCTAATGGCCTGATATTCAGACTGTATTGCTATTTTGTTATCACTCTGACATTGGCTTCTCGTTAGCAAATTTCTGATGCAGTTGTTATTTTGCTCTAAATGATATCAGTGACTGCGGCATCTGACTACCTTATGTCATTTTAAGTTCTGAATAGAGGCAGTTAACTTGCTCTTTATCAAACTGATCAAAGTCTCATATAATTTGTAACATGTTGAGCAAGCTATTTCACATTTACTAGTTAATTTCTGCAGTGCACGCAAAATCATGCTGCCATTGAACAGAGACTCTTTCACTTGCTTTTTTCACTTAATCCTCCATCAAGGTGATCAAGGGAAAAACGACTAGCACTGAAACCTTGCAACCCATTTCCTCAAGTACCAGAGGGACCAAATGATGAATTAAACCTTTTCCCAAAACCAGGGAAAACACCAAAAAAATAATTCTTTTGAAGGAACAAATTCAATGTGCAGCGTTGCTCTCATTTAAAAGCTGTTATTCCAGTGCTTCAGTCTACAACAGCCTTGATAACTGTGCTGATTTCATCCACGCACCATATCTCTTCTGACAGTTGAAAAACTCAACAAAATTTGAGATGCGGATGGAGATTTAGCCCAGAACATTACACAAAAATATGCTCAATCTATCTGACCTGTAATTGATAGCATGAACCTCACCTGAAGTATTACATTGTATGAGAGTTGTTACACAGCGTCAGAGCAGGACATGCTGGTAACTTAGTGCCACGTAATGTAATAAATACAAAACTTAAAAATTACATATATTATATATAATATAAATAATATAAAACTTAAAATATATTAATCAATATTCACCACTAGGATAACTATTTGTTCCTCTTCTCTTCCCTTCTCCTCTTGTTTGCCAGTGGGCTTATGTGCGTGCTTATGTTTTATGTTACAGAGATTGATGGAGTTGAAGGCCAGTGGGTTGCACAGTTGTGTGGGTGTAAAGCCAGCAGCCCTCTGTCAGCCTGTCACAAAACTGAGGCATGCCAGCAGCTGTGTGTGCAGTGAGTGTATATTTGTGTGCAAGCTTAGTATGTGCTGTGCTGTTGTGTGTGTGTGTGTGTGTGTGTGTGTTTGACATGGGGACAGCCTGGTTCACTGCCAGCAGCCCAGTATGAGCCAAGTTTCCTCTCGATGTGACACCTGCTGGCCATGGGCAAGAACAGGACACGCTGGGGACGGCCCTGATGGATGGTGGCAACTAGGTGTGTGTGTGTGTTTGTTTGTGTTTGTGTGTGGTATTTGTGTAAAGACAAATCTATCACACATGTACAGCTTCCCACTGTGAATTTATGAATGTTTAAGCAGACATCTGTGTGTGAATGCATGCATAACAGCGATGAGGATGTGGATCCCAAAGAATTAACAGGCTCCTTTGGTATGTGACTGAAAAAGAGAGAGAGAGGGAGAGAGAAGCGAGAGGGAAGCCCCAGGCACTTTAACTGCTGCCTCACAGATAAGTGAGCCTAAATCTGCAGCCTTTTATGCTTTCATCTGTCCATCCAACACCCCCCTCCCCCAAACACACACACACGCATGCACACGCACACGCACACTCTGCCCCTCCTCATCTCTCTCTCTCTCACATACACACACACAGTCATGTTTCCATCACTCCAGAGGACATTACATTGACTTACATTAATTTCCTGGAGACCCTGAACCTAGGTGCGTTCAGTTAAAAGTTAGCTTTAAACCATCCTGGTTCTATGTGAAAAAACAACTGCACAGAGGAAAAGACTTTACATATATGCAGTCTAGGAAGTCATTGCTGTAGGTGTTCGGTGCTGGAAGCTCGGGAGAGCTCCAATGCTAAGAAGACTGACCGATAGTTAAGCTAAGTAGTGTTGGTGTCTATGGGAAAGAAACAACAGCAGAGAGAAAACAGACAGCTGCGGCTTTGGGAGTTCCTGGTGAGGTCTTGAAAGCCATTCCCATATATGGTTAGACATTCACTGTTAAAATCATTTGATAGTGTAATAACATTCAATGACGTTTTTATGACAAATCCAAATTGACACCCAATGTCAAAACAACCACATATTACAGTTTATTTAGTTTTATGTGATAACATCACATTAGTTTGGATAATTAGGCCTGCCATGGCATGCTTTTTAGAGGTTATGTTGTCTTGGTTGATGTCAAATTGTCAAAACAAATCCCAAACAATGTCAACTATGCATTAAAATGACATTAATGAGAACAAGATTGATTTAGATAGAATAATAATTAAGACCAATAGCTGATCAGTAAAAAATAGTAAAACATGTGAGTTAAAACCAATGAAAGAAGTAAGGATAAAATGAAATAATAATTAAGACTGGCAACCCAGACTGCACTTGAAGGGAATGTTTTCAGTTTAGTTTTAAAGGACAATAGTGTTGGAGCACTTTTTCCTGGAGGTCCAGGGAATATCCAGAAGGCCTGGTTCAGATGACCTGGGGAGTCTAGCTGGTTCATGGGTCACAAGCATGTCGCAGATTTATTGCGGTGCAAGACCATGTAGGGCCTTAAAGATTAACATCAAAATTTTAAAATCAACTTTTAGAGGAAGCCATGGTACCAACCTCAGTGTTCCTTTTTCCTGTTAAAACTTTACAATGCTTTTTAGGTAATCTTGTGAACAGCAGGTTATAGTAGTCTAGCCAACTGAAAATGAAAACCTGGGTCCACCTGGGATAAAAAACTTGTTACTCTGGTTAAATATGCTGTTAATGTGGCTCTAGACATGAGGTCAGTTTCCAGGATGATGCCAAAGTTACTGACCTGTGTGACGCTTTCCAGAGACAGTTGTGACAGTTACACTTTGCCCCAACTACCAGGACGTCCATCTTGACACTGTTAAACTGAAGAAATTACTAGCCATCCAGTTATCAATATCCTTGATACATTCTGATGTATGTGTGTCAACAAGGCTCAGATCAGGGAGATATATAGTTGTGTGTCATCTGCATAATTATGGTAACAGAGATTGTATTTTTTGATGAACTGGCCCACAGGCAACAAGTAGAAACTAAATATTGAGGCCTAAATTGACTTCTGGTGAAATACATCCTTTAAGGTAACATAAAAAACAAACAGGTCAGCCCGCCTCTTAAGCCTCCATGTTAAAATATCATGATCCATAGTGTCAAATGCTGCACTTAGATCCAATAATACTCAAATATAGATACATATACACACTGGTCTAAACTTATATCTAAAGCCCAACCTGCATTCTCCATAAATATAATTTGCTTCTTGAGTTTCCTCATCCCCTTTTCAAATCTCATCAAACCTTTCCTAACCTCATTTACCCTGTGCTGAGAGGTACGTCCTTTTTTAATTCTTATTTAATACCTCCCTTCTGCTATTCATCTAGTCATTTCCCAATATCAGTCAATATTTCTCCTCTCTTCTTCATCATTTCTCAATTTTGCTCCCCTCTCGTGCTTTGTTTTGCTTCTCTTGTCTCAAAGGCCATTGTTTTCATTCTCCGTGCTAATCTGCTAGCAGCAGACATTACTGCACTGACACATCGGCGTGCAAGCACACATATGCAAGTCCACACACAAGAATCCAGACACATACACACAAAATCACATATATACACACACACACACACACCCACACACAAAGAGCATGGATGGTAGCAGCCCCAGACATAAGGGCTTAAACAGCGGTTAATCCTCTAGCACAGTGTTTCTGTCTTCCACAGGGCATTGGGCCCAGTGCCATCCATCCAGATCAGTGTGTATTCACCTCCCATCCACTCCTCTTCCATACACACATACACACACTACAGCCCTGTCACAAACACCATAACACCACTCCAAATCCGAGACAATCAGAGGTCAAAGACAAAAAATATTACAGTAATAACGGTTACAAAGGCAAGAAAATGAAGTCTGTTCTTTGGCATATGAATAAGGAATCCAATCTGAACATTCATGTTGGTTTGGGGGCAGATTTGATGACACAGAGTGGCTACAAATGGGAATATAGGGTACAACTATGTGACACAAGATATGGTTGATGGGATTGTAAGGAAACCAAATGAAAACCTCATGCCTACATTGAGCACGAGGGGTTTAAAGTAGCTTTTGACAAGCCTCTGAGTCAGGGAGAAAGAGTAGGGGAGAACAGAAAACTGTTGAGAGCGAGAGAACGAGACAGAGAGAGAGAGAGAGAGAGAGAGAGAGAGAGAGAGAGAGAGAGAGGAACAGTGAACAGAGTAAATATGGGTCTTTTGAGTTTTGGCCAGGCAGACAGATTGGCTCCGCATCAGAAACACAGCACATGAAAAGAGGAAATCTGGGCGATTTCTCCATTTGCCACGGAGGAGGCCTGCACAAATGAAACTATCATCCACGTGCACCCCCACCAGCCCCGCTCTCCATCGCCTTCCAGGAATCCTCCCTCCCTCCCTCTGTCTGTCTGTCTGTCTGTCTGTCTGTCGCCCCAGCTCTTTATGCCTCCGTCTATCCTCTTCACCTCTTGCTCTGTGTGTCTCGGATGCGTCTCTCGCCAGCAGTGCCACTGTCACACCTTTTCCCCACTCCATATGTTAATCTGTTTCTCTATTTCTCCCTATTTCATTATCACCATCTCAGAGTTTTTCTCTCTCCCTCTAGCACCCATTCCTTCACTCGGCTCTGGTTGTGGGAGAATGAGGTGCTTTAATGAGTCTGTTCTTTCGTCCTCATTAGAGGGTGGACAATGATTGATGCAGGGAGGAGGTGAGAGCATGCAGACTGAGAGACTGTGTGCACATGCTAACACACTCACACACACACACACACACACACACACACACACACACAAAAGTGCTCAATCAACACCTTGACCACATTTGTTGCGTGTGTATGTGTGTGTGTTTGTGATACTAAAGTGGAAATGCCATCCTCACTACATCTGATAGAGATGGCCACTTTGCCAAGGCCTGATGGGAAGAACAGTTGGTAATGATAAACTGGCAAACACATATGTGAGTGTGTATGCATGAGTGTGTACGTAAGTAAACAGCAGTGCCTGTGGAGGCAGAATAGCTTTGTCTAATCCTGTTTGGACTCCATAAAGGTTTTGGGTGGTCCCATTTGAGGTTGAAGTGTGCCCCTCTCCTGTATTATACAAAATACAGAAACACTAAACACAAGAGTAAATGTACTGTAAGGAGTGAAAGGGATGCTACTGGGAAAGAAAGAGAAGTGTTAAGAGAATCCGAATCCGTGTGAGATTTCACATTCTCATCACACGCATGCACATTTTTGATGAGCCAATCAGCATCAGGCCTCTCTGGGTGAAGAGGTAATTACAAAGTGCTAATTGGATGTCATTATTATTAGCCCTGATGAAGGGGAGAAGGTGGAGGGAAGGAGGGCAGATGACAAAGCCAAAGACCTCGGCACATGACAGTTCATGATAGGGAAGCCTGAGTGCATTAGCCACAATGAGATGAAGGGCAAAGAACATAGTAAAGCTAATCAGAAAAGAAAAGGTCATAATCGAAAGGTTCTGAGTAAAGCTTACTTGATATTTATACATAATAAAACGATTTATAACAAGATATCTGATAATATTCTTCTTTAGATATAGTGTAAACATGAGTTCATTCTTGAGCTTGGAAACAGTAGTTTGACCAAAACACAAAACAAAACAAACAAAAGCAAACAAACAGCAAACTTAACTCAAGGTCCACCTACTGGCTTTTCCAGGGGAAACTATTGTAAACACCTTTTGTGATAAAGATATTTCTGTTGAAAACTATTTTACATATAAAGTGTTAAATGTTTATTTTGAACCTTCAGAGTAAGAACTAAAGTCAATTTTGAACAGCAAGTGTCATTGAAATTTGAACAGTGTAAAAACAATAATAAAGCACTAGAAACAAAACAAAAGATGCATCAGGTGGACTCTACTTTTGACATTACGGACAGTCCACATATACATAAGCCACTTTTTAATTCAACATTGATACTGAAGATGTACAGTAATGGATAAATAGGGAAGGAAAGACATTAAGTCAGAACAGAAAGACGGTAGTTAAGGCACTACTGGCCATTACAAATGTAAACACAGATGGCATCTGAATGAATGAATTATCACACAATTTGACCCTGGAGTTCACAAATAACATTCATTTTAATTTGTTTTAGCATTTGATATCAGAGAAAGCCCTAATAAACAAAATTTGAACTTGGTAGCAGCCAGATGGAGACAGGCAGATGAAACACATGAGGAGACATAAAAAGACTATTTTGCTGTTAAAATAAGGGCGCATACCGAAAAAGAGAAGGAGAGAGCAGGTAAGAGACAGGGTGGTGAGAGTCATAGAGGAAAGTGGGGCTCGAGTCGAACATCAGTCACGGAGATGAAAGGATAGTGGAGACATGAAACGGAAAAAAAGACAGAGGGAGAGAAAGATAAAGCGACAGAGAGTTGTTTGATGAGTTCATATGAGTCAGGCCCTGGGTGGCCTGGAGGCAGGGATTAACTGTTGTGGAAAAGGCTGAAAGGTCAATATTGATTGACACCTGCACTTTATAGATGGACGATACCAGTTTTGCATGTCCATGATGCAGCACTCTTCGTCTCAAATCTTTAACAAAAGCTTTAAATTGATTTGTTTTCTAACCTTTAGTAAGATCTCTGTTTTTCTCTCTTTTTAAAAAAAAAACCAAACAAATGAATATATATCACTAACCTAAAGTCTATACTAATGCAGAACCTTAACACAGCCCCCAAACTTCACCCTTAATCCCTTAACAGAACTATCTCACATTGTTGTGGCTGCAGCATTATCAAGTCATCAACAATCTTCAACATGTTTGCATCAACATTCGTGCTTGTCCTACATCCAACTTCCCCCGCCCTCTGTTTTCCCATAAACAGGAACAAAATGCATTTTATCTTTCTCTGGTTGTGATAAGTTTGTCACATGAATGCATCCTGCTGAAGCCGTGTCCTCTGGCCTATAGCTTAAAGCCTTCACTGGTACATGAAGCAACAATTGGTGAAAAAAAAAGCTGCATTTTGTCTGAATTCATATACTTATACTAGTTCCCACTGTCTGTACTCCACAGCCCACATAATTCACTATAAGTGAATTATTATTTGTACACTCATAGTACAAATAAAGTCTATGCAAATTACTGGAACTGCAGAAAGCTGTTTTACCACCCAACAGCTTGTCTATGCATGGTAAATTGCAATAAAATGCACAGTAAAACATAGTGTGCGTGTGTTTGTGTCTATAGGCGAACACAAAAGTATAGTGATGTGCAAATGAGTGCTCAATTGAAGGTGAAAAAAAGTGACTGAAACCCTTCAGCTACTGCAATCAATCACTAGAACAGATCAATGGCATGCGGTTTGGCCCAGCCAGCACTGCAGACACGAGCGGTGTGGAAGGTGAAGATGTGTGTGTGTGTGTGTGTGTGTAGAGGTAGAGAGTAAGTAGAAGATAGAAAGCAGCTGAATGGGAAAGCAAGTGGAAAGAGAGGGCTAAATAAATTAGATTACAGTGTGATATCACCTCCATATCAGATGATGTGCTCTGCCTTTCCAGCTACATGGAGCTGCAGCATGTGACAAACTGATGATTGTCGCCATGATGATGATGCAGATTATCATTTAATTCTGAAAAGATCTACTGTCACATCCGAAGCATGTGAGGAAAACCACGTGTATCCATTTTTCATTCTTTTTCATGCACCCTGCCCTGTCCTCGTTCTGTCTTTCCTCACACTAAACCTCCAGCACACTTTCACGCCCTTTCTCACACTCTGTGGATAAAGCTCTTTGTCCCTCGGCCTCTCCCATCAAATACTATACTGTAATGCGGTTTAGACGGCTGTGGTGCTGCAGCACTGCTGGAGATAGATGCTCTGGACACCAGTAGAATAGAGAAACAGGGGTGACTACTAAGTCCAGTATCATTTGAACTGATCAGATTTCCAATAGGGCTGCTTTTCTTTCTCTCCTTGAACCAAACAGGAAGTGTGACACCACGAGTTCCTTTAAACTTTCTGATTCAGACATTTAGAAGTATATTTTCTGCAGTTCATCCAGTTCAGGCTTTTCTGTTGAGCTGTCATGTGCTAAGGCCTGAATGTGAAAACTAACCTCCCACGGGTTACTGTGGGTGATGGACGGAAGCTTCTATTACTCAGGTGTTTTCTGGGTGAGAAAACTGATTGGGATACAGCCTACAGCAGTAGAAAGTGTTGGTAAGAGCCTAACAAGATAAGAACTTTGACCCAGATATCTTCTGCAAGGCTTTCTGTGATTTCTTAGCTGTGGGATAAAAGTTAAAATAAATGTTTTTCATTCTTTTTGGAGCATTTACTTCCTAATATGCATTTTCTCATTATTTTTCTTTTCTTTAATCCACTTTAATGGTGCGTATTTTGAATATTAATAAATAGTAGATGAAAATAAGGATTAAAAAAATCTCTGATACAGTTGGATTTTGAAAATGTCATTTGCAATACAGGCACGCAAAAAAACAGCAGCTCTTTTGTGTTTTAATCACTTTCTAAACCTGGAACGTTTTTAAGCCTTGTGCTTCCTGTTGCTTGTGCGGGGACATGAAACCAGAGTGAAAATTGGTTTAAACCTGTTTCTTCTTTTTAAAACATTTTTCATTAACAAGCATGACAAAGGTCATGCACAATGCTATTGATAGGTGTGAATGATCAAATCTGGGATGTTAGAATATGAATTTATGAATATATTTACATATATAAACTTTATCACAATTTAGAAATTCACAAGAACTGCTCTTGATGTCTGAAGACTAAAGCGTTCTGAAAAACATAAATGATTGACAGTTTGCAGGATTTTCCCCCCCCAAAACATTAAGGATAATACGATATAAATATATAAAAACTGAAATCAAAGACCCTTATCAATATGCAAGACAAATATTTCATGGATCCACTAAAATGACCCTGAAGTAGGGATACTGAATTACATTAAAAACTCATCCTTGGACAAGAATTCCAAAAGGGGATTCTAATATCCATACCCCATAGATATGATGAAGCGAATAGACCATATTAGGGTGAGGAAATGCAGGTGAGAGGAAGCACAGGCTAATCAGAGAGCCGAGGAAGGTACTGTTGTGTGCAAAAATGGTTCCAAGCATCCTGCAACTGACTGAAATCATCCACCGGAGTGAATGACAGTCCACCCTTTAGTACTAGAAAATACACTGCAGAGGACACATGTCATGGGTATACACATGCACTCTCACACAGACACACTGGGGAAGTGAAGGCGCGTGTGCAGCTGGTGAAGCTCCTGGTCAGTCAGCGGAAGCTGTGAACTAGCGATGAACCAGTGAACGTCATTTCTTCCAGTAAGAGATGTACCAACAGGTTGACAAGTCAGCCACAGAGGTGCATTAGATGGCAGAGGGATGGACTGACTAAATAAATGTTGTATTGATCTTTCCTTGGATGTTTTCTTCCAGTGCAGTCAACCAGGTGTGAAGTGTATGAGAAGAAGTGAGACAACGGTGTTAACAGGCTACTGAGAAGGAGCAAATGAGCGCGATTAAATAGACTGAGTGGATGCAAGTAAGATGCAACCTGTTGGCTATTCCCTATTCTGCTGTAAGACCGAACCTACAAGATATCAGTCCTGTTCAAACAAGTCAATAGACACAGTATTTGAGTCAACATAACACTATGAGTGTCCAGAATTATGACTGCAAATGAATGCTGATGTTGCTCTGCGCTGTGCTGGACACAGTATGAATAATAAGAATAAAGTTTGTTTGTATAGAACTTATTTAACAAAGGCTTTACAAAGTGCTTTATGACAATAAAGCAGACAACATGAAAATACAATTTATGAATAGATAAATAAATAATGATAATAAATAATATGTCAGGAATAAGGTGCAGTATAACTATATATAGTTCAGATTAAAATATACATGAAAATAAAAGAAAATTATAGGAAATCTTTGCAATAGAAATAAATCTTGAAAAAATGATTTAAAAGAGGATGCTGATGCAATACGCCGTAGTTCGTTGGGCAGATTGTCAGCATCTGCTGTGGTTGTGTGAAAGGTGGAAGTCGTATAATGTTGTTGGGATGCTGCAGAATCCCTTTGGTGGGAGGTCTGGGTGGATGAAAACCAAGTATTTTCTGTTACTTGAACTTCTTCTTTTGGTAATGGTCATATGAGTCATTTTGGAAGACATTTATTCAGGGGCACCAGAAAACTCTCTGATGGGTCTATTGGGAAGTCACTGACAAACAACCTATTTTGTCATTTTGGTAGAAGAACTTGTTACTTAAAGAATTACTTGAGAAAATGTTACCTTCCTGGACTCAAAAACCTCTCTTTCCACTGAATTATGTCAAAAATGTGTTGTTACTTAGAACAGACTTAAAACAGAACTGTTTTTCTTAGCTCTGAAAGGTTGACATTTTCCATATACAGGGTTTTCACAGCAAAGTGCCAATATTCAGATTCCCACCTGTGAGTCGTGTTTGTGATCTAAGGATAGTCCCCCAGAGGAATGAGTCAATGGTAATATTAGCAGTCAAGATAGAAGATGTTTCCATAGCTTAACTTTCTCCCTCTTTCCAAAGGGTTTCTTGGCCTGCTATTCTATCAGTGGGAGAGACACCGAATATCGATCTGGCTCTGACACATCACCGATGACTCACTGAAGGGGGAGAGAGAGACAGAGAGAGAGCGAATTTGTGTGTCAGTGTGTTTGTGTGAGAGAGTGGGACAGAAAAAGACATCGCAGTGATCCCTGCAATCCTATGATGTTCTTCAGCAGAAAGCCAGCAGGGACAATTTCTCAAGCTCTTTTTCTTTCTTTCACAGTACAGTTTGAAGTTAACAGCATGTTCAAGCTGATGACCATGTCGAATAGTGGGAACAGTTACCACGTGTATGTACACTTTCTATAGAGCCTGAACTCCACGTCTTTTCTTCTGCATAAGCTCTCGCTCTCTCTCTTAGAAGCTCTCCCTCCCTCTGTTGTTTCTCATGGTTTTCTATATTTTTTCTCGTGCTGTGCCTCCTCGCCACTGATCGGCTCGTCTTCTTCACCTCTTGCTCTCGCTGTCTCCATCTGTGGCACCACAGATGACTGGCCGTGGTATACAAGATTAGGTCCGAGCTTGTCTGGCTTTGAGTGTGATTGCGAGGCCAGTAGCATGGTTGAAAGCTTGACTTCAACACATTAGATGAGTCATTACACCAGGGAGAGCGAGGGAGCAAAGGGAGAAAGAGGGCAGGAAGAAGAGTTGTAAAAAGGTTCACTCCAAAACAAAATATTCCACTCTCCCAAAGTGATTGCTGACATGAAAGAAAAGCTTGTGACTATTTTTAATGACTGACTTGGCCTTTTATTTATATAAAAAGACATTGATAGTCAAAAACACAAATATGTGTTTTTAGCAACACTGCATAATTAACATTTCTTTAAAGAATGGTTATATACACAGTATCTGGGAATGAAAATATATGAGCAAGGCAAGAGAAGCAGAGAGGAAGGGGGAATTAGAAAGGGAATGAATGGAGGACAGAAATTGAAAATGTGAAAAAAAGAAATGTGATGAAAAAAAAAGCTAGGAGATTTTATTTGGGCAGAGAAAGGAGAGAGAGGAACAAAAAAGCAGAGAAAATAACTGCGGCAGACACTTTATTCTCTCTTGGTTTAACAATGCAAGGTAGTGTTCCAGAGCAAATCACAGACAGCCTGTGCATACTGATATATTAATACTCCAGTCATTACTGCTTCCATCAGCACAATAGTAAATATTCCCCTAATTGCACATCACAGATAACACTACAGCTTTATGTTGTTAATGTGTGTCTTTGTGTGGGTATGCTTGTGTATTTATGCATATTTGTGTGACTGTATGGGGGGAATGTATGAAGTTAATTGGCTGCCACAGATAACAAAGCACTGTCATGTTCCATTGCCCTGCTCTCTGCTGGGTTTGAGCATGTTTGAGATGAAATTTAAGAAAATAAAAATAAATCACCACGACGAGAGTACATACAACATCATTTGGCTGCATGCTTAGTGCTGAGATGATTAGTTGATTCATTGATTAGTCAGTCGACGGAAAATTAATTGCTATGAGCTGGTTCTAGTTTCTGAAATGGAAGGATTTGCCTCATTCTCTGTTTTATTCAATTGTAAATAATAGAACATTTGAATATTTTTGGGTGATGGACAATTGGTTGGACTAATCGAGGATTTTGAAGGAATTAGCCTGAGCCCATATCAAAGCGCAAATTGTGATTCACTGATGGCATTTTGAGCTGTTGTTGAACATCTTAAAGACAACACAATTAATCAGTTAGTTAACAAATGAGTTCAACAACAGACTACGGTCATGCTAGCAGCTCTGTGAGGCTGTACAGCACTTAGGCACAGCAGTGAGCTACATGCTAACATCAGCATGCCAACATGCTCCCAATGACAATGTTAACAAGCTGATGTGTCGCAGATTAATTTCAAGTGTTAGCGTGCTAACATTTGCTTAGTACCATTAAACACAAAACACAGTAGAACATCACTAAAGTCATTGGGTTTCATCCTCAGATCATTATAAAGCAGTACAAAAACTGTGGGACAATTCATCCAGTAGTTGCTGTTATATTTCATTCTGGATCAAAGCTTGTGTTTACACTTAACAAACCGATGAGCACTCCATCAGCGTGGGCTGAGTTGATGTTGGGGTGACATCAACACACCAAACAACATAAAATGTGGGAACAATGCTATAATGTCTCCCCCCCCTACCAAACACTTCACTCAACCATCCATCCTTTGTTTTCATTCATGAATATTACATAGCTGGTGATTGGCTGCTAGATCATTAAACTGATGAGTGAGAGCAGGCCATCTGGTGGCTGTGAGAGGGTTATCACGACTCACTACCACTGAGCAGCCCACACTTGTGAACGGGTTTGCTGAGAATACAATGTGTTGCTGTGTCAAACACAGCTGTGTGCACCCAGCTGTGTTTGAATGTGTGTGTAACTACAGTAGAGGAGAGATAAGGATTTCCCTAGCCTCCTACAGTAGTGACAGAGAGCGTGCAGCAAAAGCCCCCTCCAGAAAAACAATCTCTGGGGTAGCTCTGGTTCTCCAGAGGGGAGGCAGGCAGGCAGGCAGACTGCGTGAGGTATCTACCCAGCGGGAGAGAACTCGTGACAGGCTGCTTGCAACGGCATCCTGGCCCCCTTTCCTGGAACTCACTGCTCACACAGGTGTTGGGCTCAGGTGGGCGAGAGAAGAAAACTTGGCAGGCAGGTAGAGCAGAAGACGAAGTGAGGAAAAGATGGTGGGCGGCGGAGAGAGAGAGAGAGAGAAGGAAGGAAGGAAGAAATGGAGGGCAGGTGGAAAATCAGTCGGCTCGAGTGACTGAAAATATACGAGGCCCAATTTTTCGACTCATAAAAGTTGTCTCACACTGAAGGGTTAAAAAAATGCCTCGCTTTGTTCAGCTTCCTCTCTTCCTCTTGCTTCTTTTTCTGCACTCTAAAACAAGCCTATATGCATCTCTGGGGAGAACATGAGAATGAGGAGAGCTGAGAGGTACTCAGCATCTGTCCTGCTTTTACATCCTACACACACACACACACACACACACACACACACACACACACACACACACACACACACACACAGACACACACACACACACACACACTCATTCACTATTTAAAGAATACCAGTCATTTCAGAGGGAAAAAAAAGGAGACCAAGCCCCTCAGCGGTGTCCATTCTGATTTTTCACAACACTCCCACATCAGGCTGCCATTTTATGAATTATCAGTGTATAGCCATCACTGTAGGCCATGTTTGCCTGTGCTCACTTGACCATTGCCCAGTCAATGTGTTCCTAATTGAGCCTGAAATGGAAAGTGAGATAGTGCACGTATTTATTGTGAGGCAAGCAATCCTGTGTCAAAAAACCCCAAAACAAGATAATGTTTGTTGACACAGCATCAATACTAGAAACCCCCTTTGGTGAAAGTCATATCACTAAGAGGGAAACACAATAATCATATTCCCTCCCATGATAATTTACCCCATGGGCAGTTTTAGCACTATTAAATGAACAGTAATCATCCCGACTTGTAAAATGATCAGTGTTTATGAGCATTTACACAAAAACCACTGGAGACATCAGTCAGTTAGCTAAATCACACCACTGCACAACACAGCTGAGCCTTGAAACACAGCTAAACATCTTATACCCGCATATCAGTAACTGCTAATTGAATATTGGGTGGATTGGTTACCCAGCACCATCTGGGAGCCACTGTTAAGCTTTCAGTCACTCTAACAACTTTCCATTGTTTTAAAATCTTTATGACTCAGGTTTGCGACAGTGAAATTAAATCCCCCTCTAAGTGGAGACCAGTTAAGACGGTCTGATGTGAGAGTGTATCCTGCTGATTTTCCACAGAGCCCTGAGGCAGGCCACCTAATCTACAAAGCCTCAGCACTCATCCACATGGATCAATGGATAACTGGGCAAATATTAGCACACATTTCCCCTCATCTGCCTGCCTGTCAAACTACCACTGGGTCTGTCTCTATTGGGAACTTTAATCTGCTCAGGAACTGCGCTATGTCCATGTCCACAGAGCGTCAAGCCGGTTAGCCCTGACAGCCTCTTAAAGCTGAAATCCTACAAGAGCTGTAAATAATATATTATTTTATTATTTTTATATAGGACAATAACTGTGATTGAAGATAGTCTTAGTTTGAATTTATTATCCCTTTGTGTTGATGGGCCAAATATAGTATATAGTAATATAATAAATCAGTGAAGTCCTCATGTGTTATGATTATATTGTGCTACTGTTTCACAAAATGTTGCCGTTTCCAAGCAAAATCAGAAAACAACACAGTTCATTGAGCTAAACATCAATTTGATTCATTTACATGGTATTTTTCATACATTGGCCTACAAAATAAAGATGTGCTTAGTGATTTCTCTCGTCTATCTCTCTATATCTTCTACTCTGTCTCGATAGATTAGAAGATTAACCCTCTCTTATCTGTACTATAAATATGAGAATACAACTAACAGCTAGGTGTCTTAGCTTAGCATAAGGACTGCAATTGCTTGGCTCTATCCGAAGATAACACAGGAACATTTTATCCGACTATCAGCGAGTCAATTTGAGGTTTCACTGTGGGTCATGTGATTCCTGGCAACCTCGCAGTGACAACGAGATTAAAGGACGTTGCTGCTCCCAGACAAAAAAAAAAAAAGGGAAATGTGAATGTGTTGATAAGTGAGCTTTAGCTTTATGCTAAACTATATGTCACATTTACCAAACAGATATGAGAATGGTATCAGTTGTCTTTTCTAATTCTAAGCAAGAAAGCGAAAAAAGCCTTTTTCCCAAAAATGCTGATTATTCTTTTAAGGCTGCTATATTAGAGACATTTCAACGTGTATTTTTCTGCCTGGGGAAGATCTGCTTTGGGAGAAAATAAAAGCTTGAGGCAGCTCTGGCTCCAATGCGCAGGTACTTTTCTATTTCATTTTCATTTAGCTCCTATTCCAACTTTGTGATATACAGTATATTGCTATTGGAAAAGTATTTATATTAATATCATGATATTGATTTCAACCCCATTGTTTGGGCCTATCTGAGTGTAACATTACATGGTTTTGTTGGAGCCATGATTCATGCAGAGGAGTTACCACCACATTGCATACACAGATCTTTCAAGATTACAAATATGTGCGGTAACACAGATGGTTCAAATATTGTATATCTGTCTCCACTTTCTAGCCCTGTTGGTTTGGTAATTGAAGCATAGCTTGAAGAAAATGGTGTATGTGTCTAGAAATCCGAGCGGTTCAGCTTCTGTGGAATGTATATGGTGGAATTTCGAAGATATAATGTTTCTTTGTTACTGTGCGTGGGTATGTTAGTGTGTGATATGTTTTATAGGCTGTAGGTGGTATTGCGAATAGGCGAGGAAGACAAATGGGTTTGCTCTGCGCTGATAGTTCAGTGTCATCTATCCTCACATCTTTCCATCTCTCTTTCCTACCATTGTGTCGTTAGAGGTGTTGTCTGGGTTGCCAGGCCCTGTGGTGTGATATTGAACATGTTGTAAAAGACTCACGCCCCGCACATTAGAGCTGCTACCACTCACAAACACACAGAGAGGAAGGCAATCGCATAAAGACAGTACATGTGTCAGAAAATCTGAATTACTGCAGGGCTGTCTGGGGCAGCAGTGCAGAGAGGGCAAAGCAGAGAAACAGGAAGGAAGAGGAAAAATTAGTTGTTTTTTTTATCCTGCTTTAATTTTCCTGTGGGATATAAGGGGAGGGACCGTGTTCAGCAGGTCAATAGCAAAGTTTGTCTCTGTCAATGCAGATTCAGCTTGGAATAGAGGAGAAACAGGCAGAGTAAAAAGCTCTACTATTCATAGCTCCTCTACAGAATGATGAAAAATTCCCCCCAAAAAACATAAAATAAATTCACTTTTTTCATCCAAACTTCTGAAACTCAAACAAAATTGACTATTATTCCCATACCAATCATTGTTACCCATGTGACAAGAGAGTTCATGCATGTGTGTTTTTAAAGACATGCATTGAAACATGTTTGAATAATCTCCAAAAAAAAGCGTAATCTTAGTAGGTGTACGTGTACACATTAAGCTGTTGCTCTACATTTCCAGCAAGAGGTGCATGATGACACTGTGTGCCACTAACTGCAAACTCATGGACAGAGAAAAAAAAAAGAAAGAAAGAAGAGAAGAGAAGAGAAGAGAAAAGAAAAGAAAAATAGGTCACCCTACTTAGCCCTCACCCTCAGGTTTTTTTTTCTTTTTTTTTGCAGGCAATCACATGTGCTAGCACCATCAGAGCATCCAAACGGTTACAGAGTATGACTGTGTACTTGTTGCTGATTAGTTTTGGCAAGCCATTAGGCAGGCTAGAATTAGGACAGAATTAAGCAGGCTAACCAGCTGGGGTGGGCGAGTTAGATTTAACTACGATAAACTGTGAAAAAGCATGAAAAAGAAAAGACAATCAAGACAACAGATTCTGAGGACATCCTACCACAATAAACATATTTACACTGCAGGCTAAGTGAAAATAATCCACACTCTCTGTGTCTGTGAATAAAATGTACACAACTGGCATATGCCTGAAAAATGAAGCTGCAAAGTCTCAAGGAGGATAGTGAACTTTCAAGATTTTGTTTTGATATGCCAACAGAATGTTTACAATAGTCCCATATGGTACATTTGTTCATAGGAGCAAACAATGACTGGTGGTGCCTGAAAAGTTTTCTTGTCAGATCAAATTCCTGTTTTGTTTTTTAACGAAGACAGAGAGGGCACAGAGAGTGTGAGAGAACAGAGATGTAACAGCATTGTATAAGCTAGTTTCAATATCATTTAGAAAAAGAGGAGTGGTTTCCTTGGAAACTGTATTCGAGCTTGTAGCCACTACGAATGTCAGTGAGCAGAGTACTTTCCAAGTAATTCAATACGCACACAAGGTAGAGAGAATATTTGACCCGCTTAAATGGTGCTGAAATATTGCAACAAAGTAACATAATATGGCACTGAAACATAACCTTCATATTTTCCCTTGTAGTGACTAAAAAGCCTGCCAATCAGCTCAAGGTGTCTTAGAAACACAAATCAACGAGATTGAAACACTTGAGTGTTTTATAGTTAAAAGACTACATCTGTGTAGTATCTGTGTAATATCCATTGCCAGAGCTAGCTAGCTAGTCACACAAGAATGGCTCAGCAATAGACTATTGTGAGTTACCCAGTACGAAGCACTCACCCACCGAGTCAAAGAACGAGAGAGCTGCTTCTCCCAAATTTGTCCACCATCACAGACTATCGTTTAGTTAGCTAACAGCACAAATGACAGCACTCGTCTGAGCCAAGTAACTTTGTACTAACTATGAGCTAAAGGTAACATCACATTAGTGATGGCTATTTATCCTGTTTTTATATATTTGTGCCTTTTATGAGATGTTGTCAGTCAGCAAACACATGAGAGACTCGACCGCAGAGCCACAGCGACCGGCCTTTTCATCACTATCGCAGACGTGCTCAAGTTTTTTGAGGGAGTGGCTGTGGGTGGAAGCCTGAAGGGGGGTGGGGGGGTGGGGATTTTGTTTGGTTGGATACTTTCAAAATCTAGCTCCTCTTGTCAGTGTTCTCTCATGTTACAGATGCTGCAGCTCCTTGGAAAGTTCTAAATCAAACCTAAAAGCCTCTTTAAGGTTCAAAAAGATTTGTTTTCTTTATAAGTATCCTCCTGCTGCATCTTTATCTGAGTGTGAAGTCAAGCTGCATGCTCTGCCAAAACAGGAGCCAAGAATGGAAATGTTTTTCTTGGTTTCGTAACGCTGCCACACTGTTGTGACTGAGCTCTTCTCTCACTCCGTGTGTTTCCACCACCCACCAAACAGCCTGAAGACTTGATTTGAACTCTGGCATGAGTGCAGCTCATTATTGCAATGTCACAGAGGTGGGGAAGAATCAGATGATACAAAATTAAATTTACATAAAGGAACCTTGAGGTGAAATGTAGCAGCTGATCGTATTAGTCAGAGAATTAAAATGACACTCTCCATATTCTTTTATTTTCTCACTTATTCTGTATTCTTAATCCTGTGAAGTCAAGGATTTAGAAGGGGAAGATTGATTATCAAGTGCTCTCTGACATCAAGAACAGACATTTACCTCTTCTCTCCTTCTGGTTTCCTCTTTGCTCCCCCTTCTTTCTCCCTCCTTTTCCTCTCCTCGCCTACTTCTCTCCTGTCTGCATTACACAGGAAATCAATAAACCCAGCGTCAACATTATAACAACATTATATCAATTCTGTCAGTGCAAAGGCGGGCTGATCGTTACTGCAGTGATGAGCGCTTGCTGTATCAGTTTGGGCTGAAGCAGCATTCTGATTGGCAGAGTGCGACATTGATTTATCTATTACTGAGAGGAGATAGCATTAGTGTTTATCACGCAGACTTGATGTCCTGCCAGGAAGAAGTTAGGGAGACGATTGGTGCGTTCGTGAGAGTGTATACAGTAGGCGTGTGTGTGTGTTTTGGGGGTTGCATATATTTCATTAATCCTATAGGTCGAGGTGTGACTGTTGGACCGTGTGTGTGTGTGTGTGTGTGTGTGTGTGTGTGAAGGCGTTCTGAAGATGAACATTTCCTTTAACTAAATTGCATCGGACAGGTTAAATGGGACTTCCTGCCTGTAGCAAGTTTAAAGGTCAGATTAGTCCGGATATGGTGTTCCTGTGTTAATGCGACTGCATGGATGCAAATTACTGTAATTACTTAAATGAAATGAAAGTAAACCTAAAATTTGTCAGCAAACAGACAGCAAACCCTGAAATAAAATGAAAACAATTGTAATATTACTACTACTTCTAATAATAACGACAATATTTTTTTTCTAATCAGTTAACCCACACTAATGTGAATGATACATAGTAAATATTAGCCAATGATTGACAGGTCAGGACAAAATGCTCTTGTATGGATTAAAGGTGTCAAGGAAAGAAAATGCATCTGAAGAGAAATTTAGACATTACATTACAGAAGTTCTATGTGCATATGAATACTTTTTCTTACTGATGTTGTGTAATAAAAAGTGAGTTTTACCTAATCTGAAAATGCATGGTAGGTCCTATGTGTACTGGCATATTTTTTGGAGAAATGGAAAGAAAGAACAAGGGTAAAAGAAACAAGAAAAGGCGTAGCTTTAGTAGCTGTTGCCAAGAGACTGTTTTCATGTGATCTTGTTGCTCCTGTTGACAACCACTTGTCCTATGTTAAATAAAAACGGCTGTATCACTTGCCCTTGTCATGGAGCCTGCCAAGGTGAATCAGAGTGCTGCTGTCACATTGATTCACTCCTTTTGACATGTTAAAACGAGTGAAACTGTTAAACGATTACCTGTCAGCTTCACACAGTAACCCACAAGACAATACCAGCAGTGATACAGCCAAACCTGGAAAAATTAGAAGTAAACACTTTATCACAGGGTGGAAGTAAAAATAAACCTGGATAAACAGGAGCAACTACAAAATGTGCATTTAAGTTCTGTTCTGGAAAAACGTTTCAGTTTTACCAGTTTACCAGTTTGTTGCATCTCCAGATCAGAAACAGCTCTAATTGGATACAAGTAACATATTACAGAGTGACATGAAACACTATCATGCAAATGCACATCATCAATTTGGCAGGAAAGAATCCATATATTTAATTGAATTTATTTTACAGCATTTTCTTATTAGTAAAATTGCAATGGTTGATTATTCTAAATAGTCAAAAAAAAAAGTAAAGTGTATTAGTGCACAAGAACAAATAATCTTAATGTGACACACTGTGATGTTATTTTTTGTCAGCCAAAAGCTTGTGTGTGTGTGTCTGCAACTACTGAGAGACTTCCCTGAAAGGTGTAGTCCAGCTCTCTTCCTCTCATGCTCCGCTCTGCTCAATCCACTCACTCAGAGCATTATGTGAGCTACAGTAAGTGCCCGTCCATGAACAGATGAGAGGGTAAATCCAATCAGTTAAAAAGCCACAACTCAACTCCAGAGCCGTGCGGCCACAATCCAGCACTTGACCCAAATCTGTGCAGTGCTGCAGTTGTGCTGCCACAAAGCTCTCGTGGAGGGTTTTGTTTTTTGGCACAAATGTGTATCTTTGTCGTGTGTGCCTCTTTTGAGTAAAGGAAATGATTTATGCATGTGTGTGTAAAAGCACTAGGGTTATTTCAGTCTGTATGTGCCAAGGTGCTAATGAATAAGCTCATATGCGTTCCCTGTTATTCATTGCACAATGTCAATGAGCCCCTAGAAGCATAATTATGGTTTCATGGCCAGTAACAGATTTAGAACAATGGACATCATTGCCCCACACTAATAGAGCACAGTCGAAATACCTAGGTATTTGGTTATAGCTAGACAGGTTATATTTCAAGTCATACTGCTAACAGCTGAGGCAAACACTTGTAAGACACCAAAATGAGGAGTTAAGTTTCCATTTTGACAATTTTTAAATTAATCTCTATTTATCCAAGTTACACATGTAGTGTAAAAAAAAAATTCTGCAGTTGTTGCAAATGTTCTCTGTGTCTTTGAGGTGCAGTTGCTAAATTTGTTGTTCTTCCAGCTCAGGTGCCATTATTTGATGTGTACTGTGACATAGTTGGGGGGCAAGAAAAAACTACAGGCTATTATTTGGATTTCTGGGTAGCCAAGGGGTGTGCTCTAGATGCCACTCAAAAACAAAACTTCCTTGTTGTGCTCGCTTGTATTTCAAACCAGCTACATTTCCAACAGTGAAAATGGCTTCCAAAAATATGAGTGCAGAGGACGTTAGGGAGGGGGATACATTTCTTAGAGTATTGGCTGACTCAGATATTCATCTGCATTTATTTAAGCCAAAGTATAAGGCTGAAGAAGCGAAGCACTGAGGGGCTGGGAAAAAAAAGTTGGTGAAATTTTCCCTTTTATACTGAATAGCAAAAATAAAAGAATGATGTGAGTTTGATTTAGTTTGCCCACCAATACTGACATATTAAACGTTACATAATCTAAATATAAATGTGTTTTTGTGTTCTGAATGATTAATGAACATGGTAAATGGTCTGTATTTGTATAGTGCCTTTCTAGTCATTTCAGCTACTCAAAGCGCTTTTACATTACATCCTCATTCACACATCATTCACACAGGAGGAATCTAAGTTGGAGGAGACTATTCTTTCACACACATTCACACATTCCTTCTCCACTGGTCTCTCTCTATTGGTTTCTCCTTTTCTATTTAGTTATCCTCCTGGTTTCTGCATAAACACATTTTTGTTTCCACATCAACCCCCCCCCCCACCCACCCACCCACTCTTTTGCCTGTCTTTATTTGAACAGATAAAAGTGCTGTCGCTCTTTGACAAGACACGCTCGGCTGCTTCCTCCTCTGAGAGGGAGAAAAAGTTAGTAAGTGAGTGACGGAAAGAGGAGGAGGCTGATATATGCAGGTACAAAAGTTCACTGCGTTCGTGCAGCCTTTGATCAGTTGAGAAACTGTCTGCAGCCCCGAAGGCCACAGCAGTTCACAAGGTCAGCCATGCAACGATCTGCCACTCATTTCTACTACATTTGAAATATTAGAACTGTAAGGTTTGAAACAGAGTGACTGCTATTCACTAACAAAGCCCATCATAAATGTAGAGAGTCACCTTTTGCCCTTATTTTCAATAGGAGTAACAGCCAAAAGACTGTAGACGTCATTGTAAAACAGGGCCGATATCATCGTTTAAATTACTTATTATGAATATCTATATTTTCTGGTAGTTGACCTCACACCGCTCATGGAGATATATATATATATTCAGTATTTTGAACTTTCATTCAGTAAATGCTAGATAGGTAGCAATAGCTAGGTGGGTCCAGGCCTGCGAAAGACTGGCAGATTCAACCGACATCTTCTATTAAAGCCAGAGAGACACAGCGGCACAGAGGAGATGCCTCCTTGTGTCTGAACAGAGACTGCAGGATGAAGGTGGGTGGAGGTGGATGGGGGGCCAGCAGGCAGGAGCGGAGGGAGCGGCATCCCTGACACAGAACTGCAGTCTGTTTGGATTACATCACATACATCTTTCAGACCCTTTACCACTCTGACTGGGAAGAAGGGAAAGGGTTGTAGCAGAGGTAGGGAATCGAGGGACGGACAGTGAGAGCCAGAGGTTGAAAAAAATGAAACTGTGTGGGTGAGAATAGAGAGGCAGGGATAGAGAGAGATATAAGTAATGGAGGGAGGAAGAGAGAAAGGGTAGAGGGAAGTAGGGCGATGTGGCAGAGCACAATTTATTATGGTTCCCTTTCTCTCGGAGAGAGCCCAGGAGCAAACGACAGTGTGAAATATTCAGAGAAGGACCAGGAACAGAAACACCGTCTTTCGATGACGTAACGTAACTGCAATGCTGGAACAACGCCCACAGAACGCAGCTCCGCTTAAAACCTTGTTTGTGTGGCCAGCTTTGATATTTATTTCCAAAGTTATGGAACAATGAGACAAATTTAGACTTACAGAGCAAGTTTCCTGAGAAACTCATTCTAAAAATATCGAATTTGCTACATCTCATTAGACTGTTTGATGTGTTGGTGATGCAAATTTTGCATCTTGATTTAAAGATGGTTTCAAACAAAGAATCTAAATGAATATGCATAGGCGTGTGAACCTTAAAAATAGGTTTGTTCCTCTAGAAGTAGAAGTACAAAAGTACCTCTGTGACTCAGTGGTCAGACTTTACCTCCATCACCCTTCCTTCACAACATCGCTCCCTCAGTCTCTTCCTCCCCTTGAAAGACTTCTACCATTACTCCTGCCTATCCCCCGTCACTCTCCCTGCTAAACCCAAGCTTGTCTTTCACCCCCTCCACCCTTTAATCAAACTCAACCTGTCTGTTTCCTGCCTCTCTTACCATTCCACGACTGAAGGTCATTCATTCAATCATTTCCTCTCTTAGCCAGTCAAATTTACCTTCCTACACCCCCCATCCCAACAGACCCAGCTTTCAATATGTCCTGGGGCAAATAGAGGAGAATGGGTGTGCACGTGTGAGTGTACCTGTGTGTGTATGGAAGGGCTGTAACATTATGGATGACTTCATTTAGGGGGGCTATTAACAGAGCATGTCCCTGGGCTGTGGACCTTTCATACGAGTCCTCCCTGGAGAGACAGCACACAGAGAAAATAGAACGGGAAACATTTGAGGGCATGCAAGAGGAAAGGAAGGAATGTCACTGAATGTGTGATGTGTGTTTGTATACAATTTAAAAGTCAGATTTGATAATCGTGCCCTGAACAGGGCCCATTATTCTCCAACTCAAAGAAAAATAAGCTATAAAAAGTCCTCTGACTCTGTGCAGGGGTGTTGTGGAATGCATGATCAGATCCAGGGCTAATATATGTATACACTACTCTCCCATATAACCTTGTAGGTGCAAACACAAATGCACCAACACAAACAGACAAACAGCGTGCGTGTGTGTGGAGAATATTGCTAATATTACTACATTATCCTGTTCTGGATACAAGCCCCAGCAGCCCTTTTTACTGTCAGTTTGCCTGCATGAGTGATGATTCTCATAATATCATGCTGATGTTGTGTGACCATCAATCATATGATCAAGAAGAAAAAAAATACAAACAGATGAATTGCATGAAGTGAATCATCAACCTTACTCCTCCCTCTGCATAAACAGAGATTGTGGCAGGTGTTCTAGTTCACTAGCTTTTATTTGAACATTTGTGCCACGATTTAGGGACTTATTTGTCAGGAGATTGAAAAATGACATCAGTTTATTTTTGCAATTATGCTGCTACAGAGGGCCACTACAGTTAGATTAATGCACAGTAAAAGAAACATGTACACTTCCTTAACCTTCACGCAGACTGGCTGGGTTCAGCAGTTTTACAGTGTCTTTGTTCTGAGAAAGATTGAAGTGCTCTTGAACAAAGCAGAAGGCTGTAAAATATGTCACATATAATATACCAAGAGACAAGTTAAAGGCCCCGGCTCCTGTCCACTCTCTTAATCGCTGCACCTCACAGTATGTTATAGCAACACCTACAAAATAGCTAGGGAGACTAAGGGAGAGGGAGATGGAGGTAATGAAAAATGTGTCATTTCTGACAATGTGTGATATGTGTTTGATGAATGAAAAAAGGTAGAAAAGAATCTTTTTATTCTCGTTTTTTCATTGCATAGCAGAATTCAGAAATACTGTAGACATACGGCACAGCTTGGTAGAGGAGTTGGGGGAAGAGTGAACATGGAGAGCAGGATAGATCAAGAGAAGGGCTTGAGGCGAAACACGGTACATACTCTCACATACCGTTTCCTCACTTCCAGCTGTGCGGCAGCCAGAGAGCGGGTTCAGTGTGAGGAAACAGGCAGTGAACAAGGGCAGGTGGTGTGCAAAAATGAGGTGATAGAGGCTGACTAAGAGACAGAAATCCAAGGATTATCAAAATAAACCTCAAATACAGTTTCGGTAATAAACACCCATCCACCCACACGCAGACATAAGCGCCTGCAAAGTGCGTGAATTCCCTGCCAGTCGCTCTGTGCATGCTTGTCCTTGTCAGACTGGACAGTGGCAGTGCATGGTGGGTGGATGGTTGGAGGTAAATGAGAATCAATAGAGTTAAAGAAAAAAGAAGAACCCTCCTCTCCCTCTGCATTGATTCCCAGCTCCTTGGGGTAATGGTCCTAATGCTGTAGGCTCTGACCTCACACACAGAACAGCTTTAATTAAGAGAATGAATCCGGCAGCCCACCAGCCACCTCATAGCTACATATATATATATATATATATATATATATATATATATAAAAATCATAAAAATCTAAATATCCCTGGCATGAAAAGCTTGATGAAAATAAATTGTGCAAGCTTGGCTCAACATATAATCAGCTGTTGAGATTTGTTTTCTTACACTTAGATGATAAGGATTTCACAGGATGATCTGAGGCTTCTTTACTTTGAAGTAGGCTGAAGAAGATTCACCACTGAAGAATTAAAGAATTACATGAGAGACACCCAACAATTTGTTCATTATATCACTGCCTCTCTCTGTCTGACACTCTTACTTGGGACTTCCTCATTTCCTTTTTTCTTTGCAGTTTTGGTCACATGTCTTCTCTTTCTTCCCCTTCCAGCTGTCCCTAAGACCTACAGGCTACCAGCTTCATCATGGCTCATTTTAAAAGTCCTCTTTCCCTCCTCCTCCTATTGTTGGTTGGTATGGACTTCTGGTTTCACACAAATACATTCCAAATGAAATTTATATTTACACAAATAAATCTGGCTAAAAGCCTCTCTGTTGCTTATTTAACTAGAGTCTAATACTGATGTGCTCATTTAGAACAGCCAGCATAAATGTCTGCTGATTGTGTCTGGTTACTAAAAACCAATCCACACTGCTCCAATCAATCAGAATTTTATGTTATAACTGTAATTGATATACAGTACAGTAACTCCAGTAACTTCTTATTTCTCCAAACTGATGATCAGGATGGTTTATTTGTTGACCAGCATATTTATCAGAGATATTATTTTGTACAAGACCTGTGCAGACAATTGCAGGGAACTCCAACAGCTAACCTCTGATCCGGCCAACTGCATCAAACACTACATTATTATCAAAAGGCCGCAATACAGCAAAGCGCACTGAGCCTCACCGTGCTATCTACTGGAAGTGAAAACGAGAGAGGAAATTAGAACAATATGGCATGTGGAAAAGCTTGTGACCTCTCTGACTGACAATCAAACACTCCTACACACACACGCACATCACATTCCACAACTTTTATTGGTCGGCTCATCTAATGACAGTGTCTCTTTAGGTCAGAGGCAGGAAATGTCAAACTAATTAACAGTATGACAGGAGGAAAGGGAAATTGTTGCTTTAGAGAGGGTAGACAAAGAGGCAGGAGATGTGCTGTAAACATTACCTTTTCTGTAGGAGTGTACAGTATATGCATAACATTTGGGAGCACTTTGCGATTTACTCAATTCGCTTTTCATCAGAAAGGACACATTTTTCCATGAACTGCATCACTGCAGTTGTCCTACTGTAAAAACAGAGCTCACAGTGCACAGCTGTGGTGACAGGGATGAATAAAGCCAAACAGAGGCATATAGGAAGACAAACTAATGTTGACACTGGGGTGTAATGATTCAAATTTTCTCTCTGTGCGTCTACACACTCTCTCCCACACAATAAATGGATGAAAATGAGAGGCAATAAAAGCATGAGATGAAATAATTTTCAAAGGTCCTATATTTATTTTCCTTCCATCTCCCTCATTAAATGCCGCACTCTGAAGATGATAACCAACACAAGGACACACTAACATGCATGTGGGCACATATAGTACAGAGAAGACATAAATATAAAGCCTTACACGTCCACACTCACAAAGATAGAAATAGATGGGGAAAAGGACAGCCAAGGAAAAGGAAACCAACAAACAAGCAAAATCAACCAAATGTATAGATATGTGGATAAATCAAGGCAGCACTAATGCACACAGAGATATAGAGGAAAAGGCACATCATAAATTAAACAGAAAAG
This sequence comes from Pempheris klunzingeri, assembly GCF_042242105.1. NCBI lineage: Eukaryota > Metazoa > Chordata > Actinopteri > Acropomatiformes > Pempheridae > Pempheris > Pempheris klunzingeri. Next base: position 11,058,655 of record NC_092015.1, on the reverse strand, counting down.
TATCCCTCTTCAACCACACATACATACACATAAACCAGACTTTTAATGGTCTCCCTACAGGTGATTAGAGGGTGGTGGAGCATTGACATCTTGACGCATGGTAGGTGCTGCTGGTAATGTTAAATAGCACGAGGTCCCTCTGACCCTGCCCTTGCTGCAAATAGATCCATTTACATACAAACCTTTCCCCACAGCCTTTAACTAGGCCCCCAAGGCCATTCAAGGCCTACAACGGTTCTGCCTATTAGCAGACAAGTGTTATGTTGGATTGTGTGTGTGCTCATGTGTGTTTGATATGCTAGCACTAACAGCTCATGTATACACGAGCCTGCTAATGTGATGACCGTTCAACATTGACATTATGGATCTCAGAACATGAGCGTCAGATGCTGTCCTGCATATTTTCATGAACTTTGACCCTCAGGCAGAGGAGCACAGCCTCTTTACATTCCTCTCTGAATGTCCTTGCTTTGTAAGTAGATGGTTTTACAGGTGATTTTTAATTTTTAATGTGGAATTATATGGATATTAAAGGAATACTACAGGCAGCAGTGTTTCTTGTCACGTTGATCATGAGAGTGACAACTACTCTATAAAGTAAAAAGGTTATTATGTGGTATAAAATAATATTATAGATCCAAGACGAAATTGCCAGAAGAGCTGGACTTAGAGAAAAGGGTGTAATAGCACATCCGTCTGCTACTTTAGCACCACAAAAAGCACCTTGGATTTATCACTACACGGCACAATTAAGAGTAAGGGCCCATTAAGATGCTGTGCTTAAAAATGCTGGAAAACGACGGCTGTGCCAATTTGATTCTTTTACCCAAGGTGCTTGGGAGGTTCCCCTACTGTTGCACCTGCCCTCACAACCAATTGTAATCAGCCAAACCAGTTCATGTTCACCAGTTATCTCAAGTTCTCCAGGCAATTCTGTTACTGTCAAATAGTAAGACCTTGACAGGTTGTACAGCTCGGGGTATCCCTTGATGTGTACAATGACCCGCAGGGCTGTAGCCAGGATTTTAGAAAGGCCATAAATCAAATCCACCAAAGCCGGCTAAAACCCCACCTCAAAACCCTTCCTCAGAAAACTTTAATCATCCACAAAAAAGTCCAAAAAGTCTCTAAAATGTTTCAAACACTTGAATATGTCATATATTCTTAATCAAAGTTTGTTTTATGTATTTCCCAAGCCCTAGAGAGCCTTCTCTAACTGCCCTTAATATCATTTAGTGGGATCACAGGGATTTTCAACACTGTGGACTTAAACATGTTCCAGCAATGATTTACTCATGTAAGTCAAATTTTACATGGTTTATATTAACAAATATACATCTTTCCAGTACTGAGTTAAATAACTATGTGACGTGCAGAGCTCTTTCTGTATTTGAAAAAGTTGAATTTATCTATCTCAGATGCAACCTAAAAAACAGGAGTGCCTCAATGGTATCACTTTTGGTTTTGAGTGTGCTTACTGTGCGCCTCCACTGCACTGAAAATAATGAATTTGAATATCTGAACAACCTATTTGGCTACTCATATTTCAGAGTCATGGTGGGGGCCATAGATTTTAATTTGCACAAACCTCAGTCAGATAAAGGATAAATGAGTCAGGCAGACTAGCCTAGCATATTTCACTAATCAACCCTCCCCCCCACCCCTTGCCCATACACTCTCTCTGCTACCAGGGAATGGAGAGGGGGTGGCAGGTTAACAAGGGTAATGCATTTTGGTCATTTTTTGCTGACAAGGGTGATGGCACCCTCCTCATCCCCCGCAAACTGCCAACATGTTTATAATTGCCAGCGATGCCTGTTATGCAATGATCCATGATCCAGATCACTCACAGTGATGACTGACAGGCAGCCAGCAGATAAAGTGTGAAGCCATGTAAAATGACACTGTTACACCTGTTCACAGCTTTACATGTACAGTGGAGAGAAACAGCTGTAATTCACATCTGTTTACATGGAGGGTGGGGTCATTCAACAAGCATAAGTTTGGTGATGCCCCCCCACACCATATCCAGACTCTATCTTGATGAATTGATTGTCAGATATGTTTGTGTCAGCGGGACTAGAGTGATTTATAGAACCAAACTCTGCAAGAGAGAGAGAGAGACCCCTCTCATGGATGATAGCTCTGCCACTGTCATTTGGTCAAGGGTGGACAGAGAGGGGTGTGTCTGTCATTCAACATAGCCATACTGTGTATATGTGTGTGTGTGTGTGTGTGTGTGTGTGTGTAGATGGGAGGCTGGATGTGCACGCTGGTGTTAGGCACACAAGTGTGTGAAAAAGGATAGGATGACAGCATGTTTATCTATTTACCATGACAGAGTTATAATGTGTTAGAGAAACAAATTTCCCAATGACAACAGATGCAAGTGTAAAGTCGCTACATTATTAACCCCTCTGAATATCATCTTGAGGTTTAACAAAAACAAATAATCAACTTACAGTCTCCAAGGCATTGTTATTTTAATTAGTTGTTAAGTAGTTTTTAATTGAAATGAGGTAAATGTCGTGCTATTTGCTGTTCATAAGAATGAGCCCTCTGTTTCTTTTCTCCAGGTGGAAATATTCAAGGTACCATGATTTTATGAGGATAACAATAACACTATTCTCAACTGTAAAATCGTTCCAGTGCAGATAACACAGACGTCACCCTACTTAAGTACCCACTTCAGCGAAATGACAAGCTCAAACACCCAAAGACATGCAGAGGCTAAATGCGTAATCAGTTTAACATGCGGTAAATTCAAGGAACCTTGAGGTGCTCTTAAAATGAAAACACTGGTCAAAAAAATTACAGGCTCTTAAGTCTTTTGTAGGTGGAGCAAAGAGAAAAGGTATTGCATAATAAAAGTCATTATACGTTGAGCATATTAATTGGCTGAAACACCAACCTTTTCCATCAGGGCCGAGATATTAAAAACGGATAAAAGCTGGTTCTCTATGGAGATAATATACCAGAATATTTCATCACATAATGAAGTCATCACAGAAATAAAGAAATGCACTGCAGAATAATAAAAATAATGGCTAAACAAATCATATCACACAGTATAATGAGTTTAAATGCAAAGACAAAAATCCCAAAAGGTGCAAATACATCTGGCGTGACAGTCATCATAAAATTGGAAACTAAAATGGCTGGTCCCAGGCAGTAACAAGTATTATTGATACCTGTTAAAATGAGCAACAACTGAGTCCACTGGGCTCTGAAATGAGAAAACACTGTGAAGGATGCTGGGAGGATCAGGTGTGGAGGGGTGACAAATGTTTGCAAGAATTACAGCACGGATCCCATCAGCCCGTTCTCTCACCCTCCTAATCCATTTCCCCCTCACCCCTCTGTTCTTACACAGACCACTGCCCTCTTGCTGCTTTCAGGAACGTTGGTGCATGAAACTACGTAGACACAGAGCGACGACATTATTAGTTTTTTACTGTTTTTAGCACTGGAGGGGGAAATTATCTCAGCGTTTACCTTCTATCTGAGTCCAAATGTCAGAGGGCAGCAGTAACACCTCTGTCATCACAGCACACACTCTCTCTCTCTCTCTCACACACACACACACACGAACACGCAAACACACAAACACACACGCTCATAAAGAGGAAAAGACACGCTGATTGATTACACTCATAATCTCTCACCTCATTTACTTCTGCATGTGCATTTGATAGGCCTCTACTCATAAAAACACTATATGTCATGATCATTTCGTACTTACATAATATGTCATAATATCCAATATGGTATATTGGAGCTGTATTGCTGATCAATACCTGTCATATACAGTGCTGGCCAGCCTCTGCTTAACAAGGAGCATCGGCTGGATTATTTAATGGAATCATTGATCTCAATGGTAACATTTGGTTTGTTCAGGCTTTAATATCGTCACTGTTTTTTGTTTCATATCGACCATCTTTCTTCTCTCAGCGCTACACAGTTCACATCTTCTCAAAGTCAGGCTCTTATTGTCTGTCTATTCTCTTGTTCTCTTTTTTTCTTTCTCCAGGCACTTTCTCTTAATATGCAAGACACTGTCTCATGTTCAAAATTCTCTGTTTTGTTTCTCTCCTCTCCTCTCCTCTCCTCTCCTCTCCTCTCCTCTCCTCTCCTCTCCTCTCCTCTCCTCTCCTCTCCTCCGGTCATGTGACCTTTAGTTGGCACACAGTCTTGTCCATTACACACACCTGCCAGGATTCACCTCTTGTAAGTGAGTCTTTCTTGCTCTTTCTTCTGCTCACAGTGTCTTACACATTTCAGCTTTTCCAAAAGCCCTGAGGTCTCTGTGCAGCAATTAACTTTGTCTTTCAGGTGTGCAAAACAAACACACACGCACTCACATTAACTAGTCTGTGCTCTCATACAAATGGTGGATGACATATTTCTTTAGCCTGCAGTGAATGTTATTACAAATCGACTGTATGTAAGTGGGACAGACAACCATTAATCAAAGTGACAACAGCCATGCAGAATCATTCTATGGCTCTCTCTGCCTTTGTGTTTATTATTGGCTCATGCACTCAAATGTGCAAATAACCCTGGATGTAGCTGTTAACCCGAACTTCCTCCCTGCTTGACTTAGTCACGTTGAGCTGATAGGCCATTAGTCATTCAGCACTGTTGCTAGTTATAATGACCTCTCTCTCTCTCTTTTGCTCCCCTTCCGTTTTCTTTCCCAGTCTTGGCGGTCATCTGTCTCCACTGACAGGGATGTTAATGTAGCACACTACAGAAGTGCTATTCAGCCATTGTGGCTGAATGCAGCTGCAGTGCGCTGGTGTGCTTTGCAGTGAGCTCAGGAGAGCCTTGAGGTTTTGCTCCAGGAGAAGTTAAGATAAGATGAAAGTTTAATGATCCCTCTGGAGAAACTGGGTCACTGCAGCATCAGAGACTGTGAAATGTATAAGATTCTGGACAATAGAACAAATTGAATAATGATACAATGTCTTTGTCATTCAGTACTATCTCACTGCTTAGCTTCAAAGAATTCTTACTTCGTAATTCTTCTTTGGTTACTACAACCAGATTGTATAGTTAATATTAAAGTATAGAGTAAAGTAATAGTTTAGAAATTCAACAGCTGTTGCAAAGCTGAAGCTGTCTGACGGCGGATTACCTATGTAAGAGTTCAAAAAAAGCTTACGCCCCCTATTGGTGGGAGGTGGGTTCTTTGTCTGTGCCCCTCTCCATACTGTTAGCAGACTAAATGGGTGACCCAGCCTACGACAGACCCTGGCATCTCACTCCACTCACCCCACTTAGGTTAACTTTCAAATTATTGAGGAGGGTCAAGATACAACAGTATTTTGTTACTCTCAAAGCTGACAAAACAATCCCACTACCGGGTGCATTGAGGTCCTGTAACATTTGATTGCATCACACAATCTTCCTCAGCACCAGGGTTTGCCAAATGTGGTAAACAAAATTCTGTTTCTGAAGTCAAAAACGAACTTTCAGTCAAAACAATGAGTAGAAGTTGAAAATTCCCCACTTTGGCGCCCCCAGCGGTAATATCAAAAAGGACTATGGGGCAGACAAACAAAGGTTCCTTAATCCCATTATTAATCATTTGCTTATAAATGGACCCACTTCAAAAAATGGCACTTGATAACAACATCAAATAGTATTAATTAAAGTGTTTTTGTATATCAACTTTGCTATGGAAAAATAGTGAAATGTAAAATCATGTTTTTGGGTTTTAGCTTTTAAAGGCGAGGGATCTAGATAGAAATATACTGTAAAACTATTTCTACCAGTCAGGGTTTTTGAGTGGATGATGAAGCAGTAGGAGTTGGGATTGTGGATATATGGGGTGGAGTGGTGTGGTGAGGGAGATGACAGGATGCTGATGAAGTGAGACAGCAGTCATGTGTTAAATCACTGCTTCACTCTTCTCTGCTCTCTGCAGCCAGTAACCTGAAAACTAGACAGACAGGTATGGGTAGACAATTCCCTTCTTCTCCTCAGCTAAAAGGAATTAACCCCCCCACCCCCACCCTCCCACCCCCTGCTCCATCCCCCTCAGGGAAACTGTCTGACACATGGGATGGTTTGGTGAAGTCCTTGTAAAAAGAAAAAAGTGAGTTTCTTACATCTCTCTCTGTCTTTCTCCACTGCTTCATCCTCCTGAATGACTGCCAAGCTCATTTCGCTGCTACAAAGCCAAGTCTGATTTGAATAATCAGATAGATTTTTTTTTCCATTGCAAAAAAAGAGAACTTTCCTCATTAATTTCCATTTGTCAACACACTCACACACCTGCCTCTCTCTGATTGGTGTGTGTGTGTGTTTCAGTGTGCATGTGCCTGTGTACACAGATGGGTGCCGTATGAATAAGAGCTAGTTACTGAGTAAGAAAATGCAAAAGGGTGAGAGGGAGGGGGGAGAAAAAACAAGTGGGACAAAGGAAGAAATAGACCATGTGCAGTAGACAATTACTCCTTAAAGGTGCAGACAGCTGTGCAGAGAGAGTCGACGTGATTGTTCTTGTGTGTGGTGTTTGTGTGTATCTGCAGTTTTTTCTTTTTGTGCATGTGTGCGCTTTGTGTATTTGGGGATCTCTGTGAGTGTAATGGAAGGAATAGATAATCATCTCCAGGCATTTTCAACCACAGACACTCTCTTACTGTACACACACCCTCCTCCCACCTTCCTTATTTTCCTTCCTTATTGTTGCCATTACTTATCCATGAGCATACTCTTTTATAACCTTGCTTCTAGCCCTTCATCATTTTAATGATCTGTAAAAGCAAATGGGTTTCATTGGCCACTAACGGAGGGGTGGAGGTGGGAGAGGGGGTGGGCACATTAATTAATTGATTACATGATCAATTATGTGCGTCTGTGGGCAAGTGTAATTAAGGCCTGCCATATGCGCCTGGCTGCTGCGACCAAATCTCTCACAGAGATGGCCTGTCACCACTGTACACACCGCCATTTGTTTCCAAGAGAAACTTATTGTGTGTGCATGTGTGAGTGCATTTGAGACAGAATACTATTTGTGTGTCTCATTATTGTTTTTTGGCACTATTTGTGCAAGTGTGTGTTTATCTCAGTTGCACGCCAGACTGATCTGAATTGAATTTGTGGATGATGTCACACCGTGTATGTGTATTAGTGTGTGTGTGTGTGTGTGTGTGTTTGTTTGTGTCATCTCCTCCAGGCCTGCGGGCTGATAAAGACTTAAAGGTCAGGTGTTCCCTCTCATTTCTGTGCCTCTCCAGGTAATTACTCCAAAGCACAGTTCAAGGCACACAGAGAGACAGGAGGCAGGTACACACTCACCACAGGGATCAGACAGAGAGAGAGGGAGCAGGAGAGGGAGATAAACTCGCTTCTGCTCTTGTAGTCTAACCAGGGAATTAAAGACAGACACCCGGATAAAAGATAAAAGCCAAACCAAAAGAAGAAAAAAGAAAGAAAAAAACACATTGAGTAAGGTTTGAATAAAAGATGATTTGTGCGAGCTAACTTCCAATGGTAAGTGCAGTTATCCCATCAGAAGCATGTATGTATACGGCTTTTTATTTAATACTCAAGGCTGTAACAAATTATTCAATTCCACACACACTTCTTGCCCGTGCACAGAGCTGTATAGAGCGTCTGGGCTCCAGGGAACTACAATGCAGAGAGCTCGAGGCTGTCTTGATCGATACGTCAGACAGAGGGGCGAGGCAGGGCACTGCAGTAAGGGCACAGACACGTAGTTAACAGTGGACGTTAAAGTGGAGACACATAGAGAAAGGGATCGGGGTCAGCAAAAAGAGGGTAACTGGGCTAAAATTACAAGATAAATTTCAGACCTTTTACCAAAGCCATTATATATCAGAGAGGGGAAAAATGCAAAAACACCAAACACAATACTTTCTTCTCTACTTTTTCTTGCTGTTTTAACATTTCTTTCCCTCTGGCAGCAATGTATGCTCACACTGAGGGTGGTATATGATGTTTTTTTTTTGAAGAATCTTGTAAATAGTTGCCTGTAATCTGCACTAATAATCTTCTTCCCTGAATAGCAGCAGTGATAGTAACAGTGCCGATTACAGTCTCATACAAAATGCATGTGGAGAAATCCTCTTAAAGCCAAAACATGCTGATCTAATTCAATCAAGGATCTGATACGGTGGATGAGGACTCAAACATGATTTGCCATTAGAAAAGTGCATGGCTCAGCGTGTGTGTGCGGGTCTGTCTAACATTCACTAATATCAGGAGAGCCCTGACAGTGTGTGATACAAGTATCAGCTCTGAACACACACACACAAATGTGGGCACACATGTAGTAGTATCATGATGAGAAGCTTAGTGTCGCTGTCAGTGAGCACAAGTGTGGGAATCTCAGAACATCCCCATATTCCCAGAGAGAGGAAAATCTTGCCACTCCCCTCCCCTCCCATCCTTTATCCCATTTCTTACAGCATCCTTGATCCGATCACCAGGCTTCTCCCAAGCTTCAAAGCATGCAGTGAAGAAAGAGGAATCCTTAATTCAAATAGGTCTCTCTCTCTCTTTCTTTCTCTTTACCCTTGTGTTTATCATTTGTTGCCTACAGAGGGCTTTGGTTCGTCTGACAAACAGTCAAGACATCACAGAGATCCGATTACAAAGGCAAAGGACACGAGCACGCTGACACACACAAGCGCAAACACACGCATACACAGAGGAGCATTCAAAGAAAGCAGTATTTATAATAGGCTTGCCTTCTGAGAATGCTGTCCTCATGCTTTTGTGTGGAACAAACTGAATAACCTCGTACTTTTGCATGAATTCCACATCCAAGACACAGGCTGGATCAGTTCTTTATAATACCAGACCCCCTATGTATTGAATGAGAGGATTTCAGAGGAAATTTTGTGCTTTCGTTTCACAGGAATAACAGGTGAAAACCTTGTTACCTCTCTGAATTCCAGCATGCATTATGATAACAAAGAAGAGATAATCAGGGATGTGGGATCAATATGACACTGGTGTGTAATTTACATTGTTTCTCATGGGGTGCAGCCAGGCCACTTGCATTTTAACACTATGTAGTTGTATGTCCTTACCATGGACAAGGTGATACAAACCAATTGTTAAACTAAAGACACACAGAACCAATTTTCATTTGTAGAGCCGTATGTTGCTCTGACTTCATCTGCAGAGATTTACAAGGACAGAAGTCAGGCATGAGGTCTAGGTAGAGCGCGAAGCTCCGACAGGCCTCTGACAGCTTTCCAGCAGATCCTTGTCATCCAGCTGCATAATCAGAGCCTCACTGTGCCCAATTAACCCTGTTAATCATTGTTATGGCTAATGAATGCACAAACATTACACACATCTAGCGCCAGCCTCAGGATATCAGTGCCAGCTGTCAGTGTTATAACCAAAGGTGTAATACTATTTGCTTAAGTATCAGAGCACTTCTATGTGTATGTGTGTATGTGGATGTGTATGTGCATATATATTTACTGGGAAGAAAATTTACGAGTTGACGTCATTGATGTCAACTGGATTATGCAAACTGTGAAAATTATATTTCCTCACATGGACTAGAAAAGTTGTAGAGTGTCGTTCCTGTGTGCTCCAGCAGTACTACACCTATTGTTATAACCTGGCTGGAGAGGACAGCTCATGCATGAAGGGAGTCTATTGTCATGTGCAAGCACATGTGAGTGTGCTGGATTAAGTGTATAAGACTACAGGCTGATAAGAAGTCTCATGAGCTGGCATGAAATGACAACTATTGACTGCTGTGACAGACTGACAAGATGAATTTTAGTGCCCCAGTTTCATCGCTGGGCAGGAGCAAAAGCCTGAACCTCCTGGGAAGCTCCGGCGGGACCACGACTGATGAACACAGACTGTAATCCATCACTTTACTGTTCATGCATTAGAGTTGTGTCCACAGCAGAGCAGACCAATAGACCATTAGCTCTGTAATTAGCCAGGCACTAGCATAGAGAAGTAGGCAGCATACAGAAACACTATCTCAGCCACAATTAGCCAGTAAACTTTAATTAGCATCGTGATTAAAGACAGAGAGGCAGAAAATCCTTCAGCAAATTCCTCAGCCTCCCACTCCCTACGAACTCTGACAAGAGCGTCCAAGTTGAGCTGCGTCTGCGTTTTTCTAAACAAATATGTGTGCAGGCTTGTGGTCTATCTGGGCTTAAACTAACGCAACTCAGCACTTACACAGCGAGGATGAGGACACAGCAGCTGACGACACAGCAAATAGGGGGCAGAGAAGGCTGTGCTGCAAAACAAGAGCACAAATACGGTTCACACCCTCACTATACACATTTCAATGTACGAGCATATGAACAGCCAGAAACATGTGTGCGCCCCTATATCTGTGCACATATATGACCGCTATACACAGAGGTGATAGAAGTACTCCAATCCTTTACTTTCATAAAAGTAGCAATACCACTTTATAAAAGTTACACATCATCCACACATCCAAATCTGTTTATACTACATTGGGTGTCAGCATGGATGTGATCACATATGTGGTCTGTGCAGTCATTTTGATCTCCATGGACAGTCCCTACAGACCCTCATGGACATGGACAGAACATGACCATGCAGATGTGGAAAGTATAATATGGAAATAATTTGGACTTGAAATGTAAGCAGCATTTTAAGGCTGTAGCTTGTCAGGGCAAGGCCATCAGTGTATCATCACAGGTTGTCATATTGGTCAACAACCCTCAAGAACGTGGGTTTTCTATAATACGAGCATATCAGAGGGCAGTTGCCAAGAGGACGGAGAGAAGAGGAGGAAGAGAGGACAGTCGAGTGATATTATAGATACAGTATTTATTACACAGCTTTGTTGAATACTCAAATCTGATTGGTCAATTACAGCATTCTATGGTCTGCTATTTCTGTATGGCAGACTGTTGCTATGTATCACAGACAGTTGTTATGGCTGTAGTTCTGATAGCAGAAGCAATGAAATCATTTCAAAATCAATATTTTGTGTGAAATCATTGGTGTCTTTAGTAGAAAGCCACATAATGTACAGCGAGCAACGTCATTATTGCAGAATGAGCCCCAACAGGATGACTGGCTGTCTGTACATTGTTCCTTACATACTCTATTAGCCTAACCTTAACCTAAACGACATGGCAAGTAGTATATATAGAATTTACTTAAGAGAGATGAAAAATATCATAAGAGCAGAAAAAAACAATCCTACAAAACAAAGTCATATGGGGCCAAACAAAAGGAGAAGCTAGTGACACAGCCCTGTCTGCCATCACTATTGCAGGTGCAATGATTCATGGGAGAATTCATCTAGGGATGAGCTGGCACGCTATAAATCACCTCTACTGCGAGACATCTGCACGTGCCAAAACCCAGCCTGCTTTTTCTTTGTGTGTTTGCTGAAGTTTATGAATGCCCGTGTGCACATGGAGGGGTGTGGTTATGCATGTTTCTGAGTGTGTGTGTGTGTGTGTGTGGATATGGTGTAGATCATTATTTAAATCTCTACCACAGGATCCCTTCTGTTGATTTCACTAAGGTTTAGCCCACTGATTTGTGACTGAGCAGTGAGGCATATTTAAAACATGAACTGACTGAACGCTATTTCCCCAATCCTACTCTCTCACTCACTCTCTGCTTGTCTGTCATGCATCACAGCAAGTATGCGCCATTAGAGCGGAGCTTGGTTAAAACTAAGTTGCACTGTCCGTCTTTCTATCTCATACTATTTTATTCTGCTAAGCCCCCTCTCTCTCTGTCTCCCCCCTCTACCTCTCTGCACTGCGGACTGTCCCTCAGCAGTGAGCCGGTCTTTAAAGCAACATATTTATCTCTGCATCAATGACATCACCAGTGCACAGAGAGGCACAGAGAGAAAGAGGGAGAGAGCAAGGGAATGCGAGGAGAAATAAAAAAGATATGTAGCATTCAGTCTGGTGTCTGTCTGGCAGAGGTTACTCTCCCTGAGGAGAGGAGAGAAGAAAGTTCAAAGCCAAAAGAGGAAAAAGACATGCTACTGGTCATGTATACATTAAAGGTTTAACCGCATTGCATTATGTACATCCACAGAGAAATCACCTTTACACTCTAAAATCCTCCTCCTATTGTTATTTATTGCCCCCTTTGAGGTTATCTTGAGGACAGTAGAGGTGTCTCATCCTGAACCAGCTGCCCCTTGCTGTGTGGGTGGGATGGAAAACAGAGGGAAAATGCAGGTGGTTAAAAACAGGAGCAGAAAACAAGGTGAGTAGAAGATCAAGCTGTGGAGCCCTGAGGAATGCTTCTCTCAAACAGACAAGCTGACCTTTTTTGCTTTTTAGTTCCATAAGAGTGGCTTTGGTATTACTCAGACAGCTTTCCCTTACGCCATGTCTGCCTCTCTGTGTCTTTTCTTATGTTGCTTATGCCTCTTATCTATTTCCATTTCTCTTTTCTTCTTTCTGAATTCTACTCTCTCCCTTTCCTCCATTCTTTGCCTCCTTTGGTGCCATGGCAGTGGATGAATACAACAATGGCTCGAGCGATGACACACACACACACACACACACACACACACACACACACACACACACAGACACACACACACACACACACACAAAGCTAAAGAGTTTTCAAAGAGTTCCTACAGTTTGGGCTGGGTCATGGTCACTGAGTTAACACGTGTATCGTACGTATATCATATCTCATATATCTGATCTGACACAAACAGACAACAATATTGTCTATGGAAACTGTAGTTTGTTTCTCTCTCAGTTTTACTCACATTAGGTCATTTCTATGTTTTTGTGGGTACAAATAAAAACTCAATATCCCTTTTGATATCAAGAGATAATGCCAAAATGAATGACCAAAGGCCAAAGTTGAGGACGTCTCAGACACTGATAAATTCTAATAAAATCAAATCCAATTTAGATTCCAAAGAACAATAAAGAAATTTTGTTGGCAGTTGGAGGTGACCTGTCAAGAGATAAACATGTCTCTTTTATAATGGTGGTCTGTGGTTAAAAAGCAAGGCTGACTGAGCAAGTCATATCCCGCTGCCTTAATACGTCCATGGTAAAGATGGATCCCAGGGGGCATAATGCTTGCCATCCCTTCACTCTGGTATGTTTTCATTTATTGTTGCTGCACTATTGACTCCTATTGTTTGGCCACAATAAGAGAATCTCTGTACATTACACCTGTCTGATGGAGCTCTTTCAGGGCAGTTGAAGCAACACTGCGTGTATCAGAGGAGACCATTTCCACATCTCTTAGTTTACGTAGAAACAAGGAGCAGAAACATGGGAGCTGGACTCTCTAGTCAAACAGAGTACAAACAGTACACAAGTGTGAGATGGAATACAATGATCACTCCCCTTGCTAATAAGACGTTTAAGATGAAAAAAACGAAGAGGAGAGAGTGGACATGGAAGCGAGGCGTGAAATTAACAGATTCACTCTGACTTCATACAAGCTGTAGCAGTTATGACCCCTTGTTCTCCACCATTGCCTTCCTCTTTTCTCACACTCTCATCCCGACATCTTCCAATGTGCAGTCAGGGACATATTGGCCACTTTTCTATTTCTGGAAACAGCCAAGCCCCCCTCTGTTGTCGTTTATTTCCACACTATATCAGCTCTTCTTTGCACTGCCTCTTCTCCTTCCACTTGTTCACTGAGCCAAATCTGGTTATTCACAGTTTGATCCAGTGGGTCTTATCAGCCCGACTGTTTATCTGTTTGCATTTTGCTGTCTTATCTGCTGAGGTGTTGTCCATCTGTCCCAATCGACAAAACACTGGCTCTCTGTTTATTTTAAACCATTATTTACCCTGGGAAAGTTGGCTGGGCACTTATCTCCTTTTCCAGCATTGGGCATCACATTCATGCAGTCACATATATTCATACCCCAGGCAACCACGACCGTCTAGTGCTGGCAAAGGAGCAGGTCCACTGGGAGTCTAAGTAATGACTCAGGCATTTTTAAACCTGAGCCCTATTCTTTAATACACATTTTAGGTTTGAAATGGTTGTTAGGCAAAAAAAGGTTTGGAATTGTGTCCATTGGATCGCCTAGACCTAGTAGACAAACATGCAGAGAAACAGATTTGTTTACAAGAGAACTCCAAAGGGTAGCTTTAAGTGCCTTGCTAAAAGGGCACCTTTGTTTGCTGTGGAAAGGAGTGTTTCCTCACTCAGTTTGGTCCACTAGGAATTCAAATGGCTACATGCCCACTTCTCTGGTCTTTACTCTTCTGCTGCATTGTTTACAGAAAGTTTATGTTCATTTATCTGTCTGGCAAGTAGCTCCGTTTCTGTCCTGTCCAAAAATGTACTGACTCTCCACTTTCATGCAGTGCGCACAATGGCTGCCATGTTTAAGTTTAATCATGGAGCGCAGACACCACCATGTACTCGCCACACTTCTAATAGGCATCTCTAGTCTAGACGTGAGGGCTTATGTGGGCTAAATAGAAAACATAAGACATCTGCAGGGCACCATCCATTCAGTCTCCATTACCCCACAGATAGGCTTTCTCAGTCCCACACTAGCCATCATCATCAGTCAGTAGCCAGCCTAAGCACCAATATAGACCCAGTATTCTGTCTCCCAGCCAATTAAGTAGCAGTTATGAATCCAGCAACACAGCTCTGATGGGACAAATGACAAATAATCAGACATGCTCAGTCCAAAATGAGCCTGGGCCTAATTGGTGGACATTAAGCACACTGAGAGCAACTTGGACCAGACAGAACGGTTAAGAGCCTGTAACAGTGGGAGTGTGTGGCAATAAGATTGGACGGGGGTGTGATGGCAAGCATTAAACACTAACTAATCTGGCATATTGCTCTCCATTTCACTGTATCATTACTTTTATCGGTTTCGTCTGTGCTCTTCCCTCTTCTTTCCTCCTCTCTCATATATCCGTATAACCACACGAGGTGAGATCGTGAACCATGAAAAAGTGAACCAGACTTGGGAGAGAGAACTGGCAACAGAAGGAACATCAAGGGGAGGAGCTGAGAAATTCAGAGCATGAGGGATTGAACAGACTGCAACATTTCATCATCAAAACTCCAACAAGCAGCTATTCAAAAAAAAAAAAAAAAAAGAAGCCCTGAACCGTGTCGATTTGTTTCGGAGGGTGAAAAGCCAGCGGTAAGATCAAACAGGCCTTTGATATTTCTGTCATGTATAAAGAGAACCATACTCTTGGGAGGATACGCTGGTGAACAAGCTCTTCGTATATTCACTGTTTATCTTATGCTCTCTGTCAATGTATACATACACCTCCGTAGAATCAGTCCCAAAATACACTGTGCAGGCTTCTGTTCCCTGTTGCTTATGGATACAAAGCCCTTGTGTTTTGGTTGTATTGTATCTGTCTGTGCTTGTCAGAAGAATTACAGCATCCTATTTCTCTGACAAGGCTTCCCTGGCTGTCATAGACCCCCAAAAGCTGCAACCAGTGGTTCAACACAAAGCCACTAAAACTACTTCTGCTTCCATCTACTTACTTCCTCTTTTCTGTCTCTGTGTTGGATCACTGGCCAGACTGCTGTTTCATGTGGGCAATCAGCATGAAGAGTCGATCTACTGATGGAGAGGAATGGCTGCAAAGATACCATAATACACTGGGGCAAGGTATTAAATGGGATGAAGCTGAGAGGGACGGAGGAGTAAAGGAGATAAAGCACTGTGCCATCACATCACTTGCTATGAAAATAATTAGTGTTGCTGTGATATTGATGCATCCTATCTAATGTTTATGGCAGGTTCTTTCGTAGTGGCTCTTTCTGTCTCTGCCTCTTTCAATCTCTCCCACTTATACAGTGGTAAATAAAGAAAAAAGTTCAAACAAAGCCCAGAGTACTATCATCCCGCTGTCTCTCAACCTTGGGAATCAATTCACCAATGAAGAAAAAGTAGACTCTAGCTAAAGAATGCAATGATAAATCCAATGACCTAGCTGAGAAATCATTATTCATAAGCCACTAGAGCTGTCTGGCTTTTGGAATCGTTCTGTTTTGTGGTTCAATAAGACCAATAACTTACTGCATAAACTCAGTGCTAATTGTGTTACTGTGTGGGTGTTCGCTCTTGCAGTCCTATGGTTTGATATATGCAGTTTTTCTAGCTTGATGACTCTCTTGTATATGAATGAACACACACACATGCTGGACACATGCATCAGCATAAGCTTTCTGTAGTAAAGGTCAGGTATAAATAGAAACTGTTAAACCCTTGCATCAACTCTTAGTTACCTTACAGCACAATCGACAGACTAAAATAGTGTTACATTACTGCTACTATATAGCTGTTGTGTGTGTGCTGCAACACATGCGTGCCTGTGAGTGTGTACGACTCTATCCTGACTTCATGAAGGATTAATTGATTGCTGCTGTGCCGTCATCCAGATTTCATTTCCTCCGGAGAGATGTGCATCCTAGCAACAATCTTACTGTCTCCACACACATTGCAGTTGCTTGATGTGAGCACCTTGTCTCTCTCTCTCTTTCACACACTCACACGCACGCACGCACGCACGCACGCACAAATGCACACACACACACACACACACAGTACACTCCCATTCCTCAGCCCAGCACATTGAGGAAACTCAAATCAACTGCATCTCTGCTGATCAAATCCAACGGCATTAGAATTCATTTTGAGGTTTCAGGACAATGTAAGAAAGTTTCGAATATGCTGCTGAGAGCCAATGATTAGGACATTACGTAAATGCAGACCAACTGATTTATGAGAACAGCTTGGGGATGAAAAAAAATTGGTTGGGCAGTGGGGATGATTAGGATGAGTCATCAACAAAGAGCAAACTCACAGTCGAGTTTCCCGCACACCTTGAGATACTTTATTATAATGCAAGACAGGGACATATTTTATTGGAATAAAAATACATGGCTGGTGTGTGTTGGTGAAGTTTGAATTGTATAGTTTTATATTTTGTGGTCACACATGTTGTGTATGTAAAGGAGAAGTGTATATGCTTAGTTGGAGGGAGAGGATCGAGGAGACAAACTGAGTGGTTTATGCTTATGCCTACAGTTTGTGTGTTTATATGTCCACCTGAGGCAAACAGGTCCATGTGGATATTTTTATGTGTGTTGTATGTGGCAGACAAACGGCATAGAAGAGCTGTGTCTCTTGTGATGTGAGACCTGATTACATCAGAAAACCATTTGGCCTGTGCTGAAAGTGTCCGCTATAAATCCACAAACTCTTGTTCGCACCAGGCGAGCTCATTTCATTCTGGAAAAGGATGCATCCTCAGTTCTGTATAGCAACAGAACAGCTGGAGCTTCCTAAACTTGACAAAACAGGCCCCAGTCTTTCAGACACATCAGCGCTGCAGTTGCACTGATCCACTGCTTATCCAGGGAAACTGGACCAGTGGGAGACATTCAGGGTCTTAGCTGAGTGCCTCCCTCCCGTTTGCAGAGATCTGTTTTTGGAGGGCTTAATTGGAACATGGAGAATGATGTCCGAGGAAGGTAGTCTGTGGTGAAACATAATGATCCTGCCCCCCCCGCTCTTCTCCACAAGCTTTACTCTCTTACATTGCTTTGTTCTCTTCATGTTCTTTAACTTTTTTCAGTTTTCACTCAACACCATCTTAGCCCATACAGGATTCCTTCATCTAAAAGAAAATATGTATATAGTAACGGACACCTGCTAATGAATGGGAAAGCTCACTTCAGACTGGTAGTGCACTTGACCAACACAACTGAACAAATTACATCAAACATAAACACAGACGGACTCGCATTAGAGGGTAAAGGAAAAAAAGAAGTAGAGGAATACACTATGGTGCTTATTATTTGAAGCTAAGACTTGGCTGTATGTAGTGTTGATGCATAATTGCTCGAGGCACAGAGCCAACAGTATTGCAGCTGTATATAGAATATATTGGAGCCTGAGGTGCTAAATTACCATAATATTTACATCAGTCTAATGGCTCCTCTCCATGCCATGGGAAACCGCTAAATTTGAAATGATTCCACCCAAAATTCATAATGCCTTCCACCACAGCCCCTTGGCAGTTGTGACAAAGTAAATGAATGGATATGGGGACATTAAAAATGGAAATTAATAAAAAGGAGTAATTACCTGTGGATTATCTCTGTTTTCTAATTAAACAGCATTGGCATATGCCTGACACTGATATGCCTGCAGAGCATTATGAATTATGCTGATGTCAGATCAGCCTGCAGCTATTGTTTTGCTTTGTGCTGTCTCTGATATGGGCGGGATGATACACCGAGGTGGCTGCGAATGGACTGAAGGGGATTCTACCAATCTAGGACAGATGACAGTAAGCACATAGCATGTGTTCTTACCGGGTAGTCTCTCTACTGAGTAAAATGGAATGAATCTGGATGCTGTTTCCCAAAAGTATCTTAAAAGAATAGTTTGACATTTTGGGAAATGTGACCCTTCAAGAGTTCGATGAAAAGATCAACGCCACTCTCATGTCTGTCCATTATATGTGATGTTGGGGCCGGCAGATGGTTGGTACAGCTTAGCACTGATGCTTTATATCTCGTTTGTTTAAGAAAAAAAACAAGGCCCAGGCTAGCGGTCTCCTCCATTTTCTATTCTTTATGCTATGTTAAGCTAATAATGTCTTGGGCGGAGCTTTACATATGTAAAGAAGAGATAAAAGAGTGTTAACGTCCTCTCATCTACAGTAACTCTCATCAAGAAAGTGAGCAGGCGTATAATGCTAGAACATCAAACTATTCCTTTAAGTTTAATGTTTTTTAAGCTTGCAGAAACTTTGCCAGAAAAGACAATTTACAGGATGAAGACAGATTCTAAAAAAAAAAAAAGATTCCCACTTCATTTTGAGAACCAACTTTATGCTGGAAATTAAAATGACCCCTTTCTAATATACAGTTATATCTGTGAAATGTCTGGCTTAAAACCAGGAATATCTTATATGTGGTTCAATGCTGGTACGTCCCTACGCTGCTTTATTGTCGCCATTCAGCTGACCTATTCTGTCTCTAATCATCTCTGGATAATTACAGATCTCGTTGAATATTGTGCCACACAGTCATGGAACATTGGAAAACCAGGCATCAATGACACCGGATGGTACCAATCAGGCTCAACTGGAATAACTTGTTATCTGTTTGGTTTTGATATTCATGGCCTCCGCTGTTACACTGAGAGTAGATATTGAAATATTGGATTCGTTTTAATGAACAGGAAAATACGGTTCTACACTCAGTGCCCTTCAGACGTTCAGGAACAGGCACGTATAGTCATGCACGCTCAAGCAAACAGACAGAGTGAGTGAGAAGGACAGACAGAGCGGGACGTGTCTCCCTTATGTGGTTCCCCTTGTGGGTGTCCATCAGGCTAAATGAGAGATGAGAGGTTCAGCTTGGTGTGATTTGGATATGATCCTAATGACTAAAACCTGGCTGACAGACGAACCAACCGCATTCAAGCATATGGATGAGCACAGGCAGACATGCATGCAAACACACAGACACAAACACAAAATGCATGCATATGTACACATACAAAGGGGGTAAATCCATAACTATTGGCAGCTGTCACCTTCAATCAATGCATTTTTCTTCAGGTCTGAGGGAATGTTCATCAGAGAGATGCGGCAAGGACACATACGGGTGAAAGCTTCAATAACATTCATTTCTCCTCTACAACAAAGGAAGAAAGAGGAAGAGGAAAAGACAGAGAGAGAAGACCAAAGGGCTACTTCTTTTGCTTGATTGCAGCCGCGCACTCTCACACAAGAGAAATCCTTAGGAGGTATTTATAGGGCTTGCTCAATGATTAATGGCTGCATATCAGGTAGGTGTATGCTGGCAGCATAGCGTGACTATAGCTGTCCCAGTGTTCACTCGACACAGGCATCAAACAATGGCGCACACACACAGACACACACCTGAATGCGAACACAGACTAACACATGTTTGGCTCTGTGGACAGTGGGAATGCAGGGCTGATCTACCTGTACTTTAGCTAATGGAATGGAAGGATACCTGCCGGGTGCCGTTCAGCTTGATTTCCCCGGGCACTACAGTCAGACGGGGGTCGCTACGGTATGATTATT
This sequence comes from Pempheris klunzingeri, assembly GCF_042242105.1. NCBI lineage: Eukaryota > Metazoa > Chordata > Actinopteri > Acropomatiformes > Pempheridae > Pempheris > Pempheris klunzingeri. The sequence goes on along the minus strand of NC_092015.1, from coordinate 11,038,574 downwards.
CACTACTGCACACTAATATTTCTAAGTAAGACCATGGCAATGTTTATGTCTGCTCCAGAGAGCATGTTGGGGCCCTGGTACTCTCTGTACTCATAAAGCATGGTGTGTCTTTTACACCATGTATCCCACAATACTTCATTAATAGCATTTTCTAATTTCATCTTATAGTTTGCAGATATGAGAGAGATATGTGTATATGTATATGTATTAATTTACTCACAGAAGATTGAATCAACAATTTTGATAAACTATCAATTATAAACTTTCCTCATACTTTTGTCTTCTTGCTTCAAATTTATCTTAACGTTTCCTTCATTTTGCCTTGCTTTTGTTTGGCCTCACTCTTTGGCTTTCTGTTGTTATATTGCTCGCTGAGTATGCTGCTTTGCTTTGTCTGTCAAATTACTTTTGCTTTTACTGCTTTTAAAGGTGCTATACAAATAACGCCATTATTAATTTGTATCTGAACGAGTATGTGTATATTTATGTGTTGAAAGTTATGTGTTTTCGTGCTGTCATGTCTGTCTGTGTATGTACATACATGTGTCACGAGGCTAGCTTGTGTGTGCGTGCCTTTATATTTGTGCGAGCGTGTGTGTTGACCTCTCTCTGACTCAATTATTTTTCTGCCTGTAGCAATAAGGATTAGAACTTTCACCACTATAGAAAAAAAAAACCTCAACCCATTTGCTGGAAATATGACAATAAAAATGAAATTGGTTTTCTTTGGCTGAGGAGATAGAAAAATCAGAAAATAATTTTCCGCCCCTTGATGACATTTTTCAGTTTAGAAAAGCTCTTTAGTTTTTATTTTCCAGGGAATATCATTTCACATAAAGGGAAGGGAGATTAAAGGAAGGCTGTGGCTACAGTATGTGATTGTCAACAAGACTAACACGTTGAGGGCAGAGGGCCTTCCAACAAAGCAGGTCAACATGAGACACTCTCAGTGATGCTCAGTGAAGGCTAAGAACAGCTGTGATGAAATTTCAACAGCACAGTCCACATCAGTGCGCTTAACATGGCAGCTGTAAAGCTTTGACACCTGGACAGACCACTGCAGAGTTAAAGGCCAGAGGTGACAGTGGTGGTTTTACTGTTTGATGGACTAAAAGAAATCCACTCTAAATAAGTTATTTCTTGTCTAAATTACACAAAAACGACACAAGTGAAAGATGATTGCAGCAACGAATGGCATTGGAATACGGAATGAATACCTTCTCCCCCCTGCTGAGCGAATAAATGGCTTCTGTGGGTTTGACTGAGTGCATAGCAGAGCTTAAAAGTTACTAGAGCTTTTGTACATGCAAAGAACATCACACACAAGACAGCACAACGTTTTGATGCTTACAGCTTTGCTTAAAGATGCATCATGTCTGCGTGCGTACACATATAAGGCAATGTCGCACTGTAAAAACATCACAGGCAACAGATTTAAGCATTGATTTTAAAATGCTTACTGAATGATGTATTTCTCTCTGTAAACAGCATTCTGGTTTCTGTTTATAGTCTATTTGTAGTCCAAGAAAACTGACTAATCACATTTGGGCAACAGTCCGTATGAAGAGAAAAAGGCAGAACACACTGTTAGAAAAGCAATCTAAGAACCCATCAGCTATAGCTTTTCATTAGCTTTTTAAAAATGTATCCGCATTCATATGCAGATATCTGTTCATAGAGATCAGCTGAAATGTCGCCTGGCCGTTACCCGGATATCAGCTGGCTACAATGGAAGCCCATAAACATTGGCTCTTGTCCTCAGAGGCTAAATAGTCGTCAGACGATAGCCAGTGTATTCTGAGATTGATGTGTGTGTGCAAAATAAAGCAATTTATCTATGAACAGGGAATCAATCTCCATGGTTAACATTTAATATGAAAGTTCGGAGCAAACATTCTCTCATCTATCGATAAACTTGACTCCATTTCTCCTTATCTCCTCTGTACATAAGTTCAGCCATAATTGGCTGGAATCTATTATCCATCTTTCTTTTTCGCCTTAACAAATAAACACACTCACTCCAGTCACTGTCTGATTGATTACCCTTGCTCTGTTCTTACATTTGTTTTAGTTTTAATGGATTTAAGTTAAAGCGTTGTCATCATCAGCATGACAGAGGAGTGGAGGTCCTTGGCTTGGCAAGTAAGTTGACAGAGCTGTGTTTTCCAGAGTCCCTATGAAGACTGAGTACTAAACTAAATGAAGCACTTCATCACAAGCAAATGTCAGTTTAGTAAAAGGCTGTTTCGACATTTGCACCAATACCATCCATATGCCAAAGCACAATACAGTGCATTGGATAAGCAGCTGCCTAAAGGCGAGACACTCAAGAGGATAGTGATTGTATGTTTGGAAAGTTACGAATTCAAATCAGTTGTGAAAAGCAGGGCAAGGAGTATGAATGATAAATGTTCCCCCGTCTGTACAAGTGCTCAACACCAGCAGTGTCAGCAGTGGAAAGTAACCAAGTACATTTACTCAAGTACTGAATGTAAGTACTATTATCACTTGAGAATTTCTGTTTTATTCTACTTTATACCTGTATGTCAATATATTTCAGAGAGAAACATTGTACTCTTTTATTCCATTACATTTATTTGACAGCTATAGTAAGAAGTTACCTTGTAGATCCATTAAACCACCATCTAAAATATTTATATATATATAAATATATATAATATTAGCTTTACCTGGACTAACTACAACATTAAAATAGTGCTGTGTAGCAGTGACAATTATCAAATACTTGAAAACGTATAACACGACATAAGCTATTCTGTTGAACAATGAGTATTTTTACTTCAAAGACTTCGAGTACATTTTGCTGATAATACTTCAGTACAGACCTTCACTGGTATTTTTTGTATGAAGGGATTGTTACTTTTAATAATCTAATCAGTTTTCCACCACTGCCGTCTGTAACAGTTAATCTCCTAAAAGGCAGACATGAGCAGTTTGTGATCAAACCACGAGCAAGGCAAGTTATTGCTATACATTTTTGTCCCTGTTTTTGTTTCATTACTTCATTACCTCTTGAGTGCAGACGTGTTGTCTAATGACAACATTTGTGATAATAAAATAGAATATCAGATCAAAAAATAACACCAGCAAGAACATTAGATGGTAATTTCTGGTAAGTGATGGTTTTCAATAGGTGATGCTCCACATTACATTGTATTAGGTACACATTAAAGTGAAAAAGCAATGAGATTCAATAACTATCCCTTACTACAAGCTGTCTGTGTTGATCTGTGCTGTACTGTGTATCTGAGGCAGGGCACTGCTGATACTGCATTCATGCTGAGTCTTCTCTCAATAAGCAAAAGGTCATCTTAGTAGATCTGTAATCAAATATTTCCATTGTGACTGCATTACAACCATGCACTGCAGTAATCATTTTGAAATGCTTAAACAAATAAAAAGTGAAATAAAGAAGCAGCGAGCCAGGCACTTAAGTCTCCTCAGTCCCTGAGGGCAAAACATCATGCTGGTTTCTCTCTGACATTAAGACCAACTGGCGCTAAAAGTCATTCTGTGACTGCAAATAGAGAGCAGCACCATCAAGTGAACTGTGGATTATCAGACATTACACCTCATATGGCAAACAGAGACAGACCTAAAGTGAAAGTTTGAACAGTCACGAACTCTTCTCCTCTTTCTTTTGATATCATAGTTTTACAACATAATCTATCCAGGCTGCATGACTGATGCTCCATAAGGAGAGCAAGGTGGTGACTGTGTCTCTCTGTCGCTCCCTGAGTAATTATCTCCTCTTGTATTGGGGGGTCCTTGGGGGATCGTCACTTTGCCCGCTCCTTTCAGATGCGGTGCAATTAAGGTTCTTTTTTATAGCACTCAGCCATTCCGCACACATTAAGGCAGGAGAGCTGAACATATATTTTCTTGGCTTTAAATCAACGGCACTAAAAAGAGGAAGAAAAATAGCCCCCGTCCTTGTGAACACACGAACGCACACAGTATTACCTCTAACCAGACAGTAGTTTAGACAAGTTTTTGATAAATTCAAGCTGCGATATTATGCCCATGTTGGCGCATTGATGAATGAAATAAGAATAAAAAGAATAAGAATAACAGAAGAGGAGGATGGGACTAAGTTAAACAGAAAAGGCGCTAAAATACAGAAGTAATAACAGGGACGAGGTAAATAAATTAGTGGTGATAAAGCAAGGAGATAAGACTGCCCAGAAAGTCAAGAGGAATCGGAAAAGTGGCAGGAATGAGAGGCAAAAAAGGAGGATGGGAGAAGTCGATGAAGCACAATAAATGAGAGACAGAGCCAGTCTTTAAGTCTGGGAGCTGCCTAATAACCCTTAGCTGCTGATCGGGCTATTTCTGGGCGCCGACACTAAACGTCCTGTTCAGTCGTCCTCAGTCCCATAATCCTCTTATCCGAGTTGATTTCAACAGTGTGAAGTCACAAGCCACTGTTTGCTGCGAAACTGTCTAAGGCAGAGCCGTGATGGTCGCCTGTGTCTTCAGATCAGGGAACAAAGCCCAAAGGAGCAGGGCAGGCAGTAGGGCAGTCAGAGGAGCACATGAGGCCATGTGCTGTGAGTTCAAATAAAAAGAGACTGAAGCAACCCTAAATAAAAGGTTTTGACCTTAAATGATACCATACTGGATTCTGAGGAGCTTTACCCTTGTATCTCACTGAATTTAAAACCATATTACCTGGAAAGAAGAGGAACTTTCTTCTCTGTTATTTCTTCCAAGGACATCCAAAGAAGGCACTTTTAAATCAATGAAGGGGAGTTTGGTGGTGGCCTGAGTTCAAAGGACTCCCTGGAAGTGAAGCCTCAGCCATGTGACATATTGTGTGAACCGGGTACAAACTGCGGTCAGGTTTGATCACACTTGCCTTTATAGTGTTTTTCACCTTAGTTGGGGGTACATGCAGGATAACACATTGGACGGGATGGGACATACCAAGAGGAATGAGCATCAGTGAAATTAATTAAAAACACGAAACAACATCCTGGTATTCAGTAAAACTGCACTCCAGCACTTTTCTTCACTCTAATCCCTCCTTTCCCCATGTTTTCCTCTCAAGGATACCTGCAGCTCTTCAATTTGCTTCGGGAGCAAAGCAGTGAGGGTTTCTGACTGGTGTGTGCGTGTGTGCCCCACTGTGAGAGAGATGGCTGCCCAGCTGATCAGCTCTACAGGATGCTCCATGCTCCGTTAAAGAGATAACACTCCCAAGGATTGAGACCTATGCCTTCACGCAGGGGCCACCCACACGACCGCGCACACTCAAACGCACACGGATGTCAAATGGAGGAAAACTGATTGATTCAAGGGGGTACAGCTGGACAGGGACTCTGGAACATGCCAGGGATTATAGATATTTACTATTTCAGAACCATGAGTGAGCTGTTTTTCCAGCAGCACCCATGCTGTCACACACAAAAAAACAGAGCTGTTCCTTTCTCTGCAGGTGCCTCCTGCCTTCTGCCACTGCTGGCAAAAGAGAGACAGTTGGTGTAAATGTCCAATCTTGTAAATTCAGCTTCTTCAGCTGTACTGTGCATGTGCAGTTTTAGTCTGAAACTCATCTGCTCAGCACAGCACTACATTAGGGAATTCATTGTATTTGATCAATTTCAGCAATTATGAGTCACCTTGTTATTATAGGCTGGCGAGGAAGATTTTGTTGAGCTGCTCATTTCTACAACCACATACCATGCAGAGAAAGTATTACGGAATTACAGTGAGATAAGTTTTAACTACTAAAATATGCCATAATTCCCCTCTTCTGAATCCTAATTACTAACACAAAAGCCTTTGCTGTGTTCATGCATGTGTGTTCCTGTTTACTGAATGAGGTAAAAATTAGTTATTTCTCTGGGTGCCCTTTATTATATCGCTTTGCAGTATGAAATATTGCAGTATTTCAGTTTTTTTATGGTTAAATAAACAACACTTGTTTGGCGCAGACGTCTCTATTGAGGCTGGTTTCATATCTTTTGCCAGCCATCTTATATAACTGTGGTGTGACTCCACATCTAGGCAGTTCATAAACCCTGTGACAGCCAAATATAGACATTATTCCCTCCTAGGTCTCATCGCACACACTGGTATTGTAATCTCTCTTCGTCTCTCACTCTTATTTAATTAGAATGGGCTCATCTCACTCATCTTATACTGAATGATGACCAGGCTTAGACGGGAGGGCAGATAGCACGTGAGATATCATGTAATTAAGGCGGTGGTGAGATAGCAGCCAGTGAATCGATGGCTTCAGTATTAAAATCGGACAGAGTAGCTGTGATTTTCATATTTCAGCAGCAGGGGGAAGAGTTAAAAATGTTCCTTTAGTGATGGATTGAGCTAAACTATGTGATCTGGCAGCTACTGGTGTCATTGAGACTATTCATTACAGATTCCATAACTCATATTTTCTCTCCGCCCGTCTCATTTCTACTATATCTACCATTCAGCATGCTCTTGGGTTGGTTAAAGCATGCAGGATGTGTTGTGGCCCTCTTTTCCCATTTGTTTTCATCTCTGTCAACTGCTAGGTTTTATACCGTAAATCTTTTTTTTAACTCAAGACAACAGTCTACAGTTCCATACACTGTATAGGAATCTGTTGCAGACTCTTTGTCTTTCTCCTTTTATCTGCCTGACATTCTGTCTGTCAGGTGAACATCTGTGTTAATAAAGCATTCAGAGACACTGTTACCTCACATAACACAGTTGACGGACGGCACAAAACCATATATAAGTACCATAGCTGGGCACTGATTGTAAATCAGCCCCTGCAAAGGAGCATAAAAAGAGCACAAGGAGCTATGATAGCAAGTCTTTTGGGATAAGACACTGCATTCCTTCCCATGATAAGACCAGCTGTTTTCTATTAGAGATAGATGAGTAGGAGACAAAGCTGAAACAGTTCAGATGGAGGACACGGTCTTATCTTGTTTAGTATAATTAAACATCGGAGCTGATCAAAGGGACATGTGTTAGGCTGGGACCAAAGTGTGAGGGCCCTGAGATGCACAAACATACAGAACACACCCACACGCCATCACATGCATCACAAGTGAGATGATCTTAGCAACCTGTGATAAAAACAACTTTAAAACAAAAGCATTGGTGTTGTGGTGCAATTTGTAGTGAAAGGTTTCCACTTCTCCACTGCACGTGGCGGATGGTTAAGCACATGCGGTCTGCTTGTTGAAATGGATCCAAACAGCCATGCTATGCATTCTCTGCTACAGAATAATTAGCTGTGCAGAGATGAATGCCGGTTCACTGATATGACAGTTGGATGGAAAATCCCTCGCAGGTACAGTTTCAAACTGTTAGGGACACCTGTTTGTGTTTACTGTGTTTAAGGCAGATCATTATTGCAAAATCACACATGCTGTTGATTACTAATGCTATACAGTGCTTAGTGGTGAGAGGTCTTTAAGGGAAAGGTGTGTAGTTTTATTATCATTATTATTATTATTATGTAGTGTGTTTTGCACATTAATATATTGCGAATTAGAATCCTCTCCTATTTAAGCATCATAAAATTAGCCATACTTTCACTTTTTTCCCACCACATATGGACCTTTCTGACTTCAGGACATGCACAAATCTGAACCATAGCAATGTCAATATCGGAACTTATTGGCTATCGTCTGATGATGATTTGGTCTCATCAGCGTGATAGAGGAGTGGACGTCCTTGGCAAGTAAGTTGACAGAATTGAGTCTTTATGAAGACTATGATAAATTGAGTACTTCATCACAGCAAATGCCAGTTTAGTAAACGGCTGTTTGGATAATTGCACCAACACCATCCTTTAGCCTCTGGTCAATAGTAATTGGACAACAAAGAAAAATCTAAATGCTTCTGATACCAAAAATCTTGTCCCCTGCCAACACGTTCTGCATTCATAGGGTTGTTTGTAGTGAATACAGCAGGATAGACAGACTTTCCATCATTACAGAGAGAGAAATGAGTGCTGGACAGAACAAAGTAAGCTATGGGCAGAGCAATCTTCCTTAACGAAAAGTGAATTAGCTAATCTCAGTGCATAACTGGCATGACACTGGCTGCGTAGAGCCCAGCCATATGGAAGCACGGTCCGGTGAGTTCTACTTAATAGCAAATGCAGGCATACCAGCAATCACACAAGCTAACACCAGTCTGTGTGCGCTCACACAGGACTTGATGAAATATGTGTCTGCTCGCCTTGAAACGATAAAGTTTGCTCTCTGTCAAACTCTTTTAATCTCCTTCTGAGTCTGTATTTGTCTGTAGTTTCTCAAGCCTTGGACAGTTGTCAGTTTATTAAGTACACCTAGCTAAAATTGACACAGTGTAATGCACCAGTACTGCAATATATCCTAGCTTCATGGAGGTTTTTATTTAAACAATGGCTATTTTGGAGGCTGCATTGTGTGGTGCTGTTGAACTGTATTGTATTAGACTGCTATTTTGTCCACTTCATTCACACCAGTTAGACTAAGAGATAAACACCAGCAGTGCCTCTTAAAATCAGTTTCACTTTCACATTAGAAGATCATGTTTTATGTAGTAATATATGATGGAGTATTTCATTGATCTACACCTTGTATTAATGTAATGATAGTAACTCTTTGCTTATTTTAAACTGCATTCAGGTTACATGATATAATTCAAGTGTTCTGGCAACACTGAGACGTCTTATCTTGTTAAGAAAAATGCATCTGAGGTTAACCAAAATCAGTCTTAATTTGAATGCACTTGACAAAAACAGGATATCCCTAATGATGGGATTTCATCAAATTCCAGTATTTATGTCCCCCAGCAGACACTCCTTCTGCACATGGTGGTAACATCAAACTCCTCTTATGCCCTTGACTGCAGTGATATATCAAATCAAGTCCTGTTCAACAAATTAGTGTCTGCTTAGTCATTTGTCATTTAATTACGGCTGTTGACTGAAATATGGTGGCTGTGCATACTATTCTGCCCTCATTCACTGAACAAGATAGATTTATACTGGAAACCCGACACAGCTGTGTTGAATGAGGATTTTTGTGCTGAATTATACATGCAGAGAGGGCTCCTCCATTCAAAATGGTACTTGTAAAAGCACAATATTGAATTTGTAAAAAAACTCTGAAACACATGCAAATACGGGATGTTGGTATAGTCATGTATTAGATAAATATTGTGATTGATGTTGTGTGATTTGAATATATTTACTATGCCAGAGAGACTCCGGTCATTTCCATACACTAGCCTTTATGGTGGGGAGACAGCTTGACTGGAGAATGGAAACTATTCAATGAAATATTTATGTGCATTGATGAGCAAAACAGCTGGTGTGCACAGAGTAAGTGATAATAAATTTGTTTAACACAAATATTGGACAGAAAGGACCCTATATAGCAGTATAGCAATGACGTTTGGCAAGATACTCATTTCCAGAACTGCAATTAATAAAACATAACTGGAACTGGCAAACTTCCCCGTCTCTAAACTAGTAAGGTTCTCCTTGCTTGTACCTGCTGAACTTTCTACCTCTGCTAGTCCCTGGTGAGATCTGCTTACTACAAAGCAGTTGAAATGTCTTCGTCTTAATAGTGAAGTGATCTCCTTTCTCAGCAAAACCTCTGTTCTCCCCACAGGAGTGAGAAGCCACTGAAGAGTTGTTCAGGATTGAAAGAGTTCTTGGAAAGACGTCTCTTCTTCCCTCACATTTGCCGTGTTCTCTCTCGTACTCTATCCCCCACATACCACATCTTTCTGCCGTTGCTTTATTCTCTCGCCCTCTCTTCAAGATTTCCCAGAGTTCATGAACTCAGCGAGTGACTGATTTTCAGACCGCAGAGCTCTACGTGAGAGAAGTGTTGTCATATCAAAGCTGTCAGGCATTCTCTGTTTGCTCTATGAATCCTGCATGCATCGTTTCTTAGACAGTTGATGTGAATATGCAGACGCTGTAGTCTGGTACAGTACGTCTGCTGTCATTCTGTATACAACAAGGGTACATTGTCATCTGTGTTTGAGGCAACCAGTGCTATATTGTTGAGTACGCAAACAAACACAACCTGAATACTTGAATAAAAAGCCTGAAAATGTGCAGTAAAATACAACAGTAAATGCTACCTGATGGTTCTTATGCTGTTTGTTTGCTGAAACTGTTGGAGAGCTGTTCATCCAACTTAGTAGTCATTTTGGAGGATGTAGTTTACCATTTCTATCGATGAGGAAAGACTGAATATGTGAGGAGGCAGCATTTGTCCCAAGTGGAAGGATTCGGATATCTCGGAGTGTTGCCCAGGAGAGAAGATAGGATTGATTGCGAACTAAGTGATCTCTGGTTAGATACATCAGCTGCAGTAATGTGAACAGACATATCAGACTGTAGTGGAGCAGAGGAAGTTTAAACACAAAGACAAGCTTGTTTTACAGGTTAAATGCTTGTTCCTGTCTTCACCAATAGATAGCCATCAACTCTGGGTTTACTGAAAGAAACATCTGGAACAGGAACAGAATAAGGTCTCTCTAACTAACTTGTGATGCTACAGAGTGAAAAGCTTAAAACTCCAGTAAGGTCTTTGAATTTAAGCACCAGCTAAGGATGGTCCTGCTGATTAACATCACATCACAATCACATTTCTCAAACTTGTTCTTTTCCCTGACTCTTACGTGACCCTTCTGCTACTGCCTCAACCCTACATGGCAATTCCTTTCACCTTAAAACTCTGTCACTGCATAAATTCAGACCTTGTCATGACAACGCTCTGCATTTCAGGAGAAATGCCATTTCTCTTTATAATTACCATTTTTCCCGCTATGCCTCTATGTTCCAGATACTAAAACAGTTTGCTCTCCATGAATAATGTTCTGTGAATGGCGGGTGAGGTCTCCCTTGTGACAGGCGTGTGCAGCGTAGCACCGCGGCTTCTGATCTTCCAGGTGGATCTCATGATGATACTCTTGCTCACCCCTATTCCATCTCTACACATCGTACAACTCTCGTATTTCGCTTGCTTTCAACTTTTTTTCCCCTGCCTACCTGTTTCGCGTGAGCTCAGTTTAAAGACAAACTTCCCTCTCTGTCAGCCGCATCGTTCGCTCTCCCTGCTCTGTTTGTCACTGGCTAAATAAGGAAGAAATGCCATGTGATATCAGCGGAGCTCATGGATGTGCGCTGTGTGACAGGCGGTGGTGGAGGTGATGATAAGGACAGCACATCTGATATCAGTTTACAGGGCTAATGAGGCATGAAGGAACTCACCACAACTCAGGATTTCCCTCATTCCCTCCATCTGTATATCTCCTTTAAAACTCCCTCTGTGCATCTAAACATACTGTGTCTACTGCATCAGCGCCTACTTGAATCATTTAAACACAGAGGCTGTGGAAGTTGGTCTCAATTTCTTGCTTACTGATTTGTTACGGCTTTGCTAGATTGGTGACGCATATTATGCAAACTTGTTTTGAAAGTGGAGAGAAAGTTACACAGGAAGAAGGTTATGACTTTGTGTTTTGCAAGAGGTCAGGTGTTTCCTTCATGATAACACCTTATCTCCATTTGCTTGTAGAGTGGTTGTGTGATGATAATACTGTAGAATGTTTTTGTGTTCCTTTTATTGGCTGATTTCTCTCTTTATCTCCTCCATAATCACTCCCAACACACAGACATCATTACCGAGATGGATTTTCTGGGTGAGAAAGTTAGGCTAGAAAGAGAAAGGGAGGGGGGGGTTAAAGAAAATGAGGGAGAAAAGGAGAGAAAGGAAGCCTCTTCTCCATCTTTTCATTAATCACAAATCAGTATATTTCTCTCTGGAGACCAGACCACTCAGTGGGAAGGAGAATAGGCTCTTTCTTCCCTCTTTTTATCTCCCTTCTGTTCAATACATTTCCCTCCTTTTTTCTTCCCGGGATTTCTCCAGTCTCTAAATGCCAAACCAATAAACCGAGAAACAAAATTCCCTTTCTCCCTCTCTCCTTCTCAAATAGCCTGCATGTTCAGTATTTTAATAAAAATCACAGCTTAGATGGTCACATCACAGAAAGCAGACACATACACATACACAACAATCGACGTTGCATGGAGCCGCGCTGTCTAATATATTTCCAGAGTCGGTTTGGTGTAACCTACTGTTCCACGCCTCAGCAGCTACTGTGACTATTAGTGGGATCTCACAGGGCTGAATAAGCAGTGGGATTGTTCAAGTTGAATAGCGAACTTCTCAGAAATAAGACTCACTGCCTGGTCCGAGGCAGTAAAAAGCACAGAAACGGAGAAGAAGAAGGCTGTCATTTTGAAAAGAAAAAGGAAAAATGCAGCAGCATACACAATCAGACAGAAACACTTGGGGGAAAAACTCAAAATCACTATTGAAATCATTTGGGTTACTTTAACTCCCTTCACTAATCTTTCCTAAGCCAGGGAATGGTTAATTTTCCATTTCCTATCTATGCTTGCGTATATGGACAAATGCGTCCTTTCATGAGCAAATCCATCCTATGTGACCTTGATGGGCAACATAAACTACATTCTATTATCCTCAGCAGTGCGATATACTGTACGTATGCATGAAAGAAGACAATGAGTGAGCAGTATTCCACTGGTGGCAGAGTTAATCACATCTCTGCATCTCCATACCCGTACCCTTCTAAACTGATGCACACACAACATCAGCTCTGACCTGCAAACCATTGGTGTCAGGACTGAAGACACATGCCCACACAAACAGCCGAACTAACCTTATTTTTTCATTCAACTGCCACAGGAAGACTGAAAAATAGCAACACTTTGCACCCATACATGCTTATGCACACCTGGCTGGTTGCTTTTGTGGTTCACATGTAATTACAGTGCAGAATAATAGGCATTCTGGGTGAGAGAGGGTGAGTGAGATGTGTGTGTTGATATTTTGATGTACCACCTTAAGTCCCAGTAGAAGTGAGAGGGCAGAAAGGAGAGAGGATAATGATCTGGCTGATAATGGAGGAGTGGAATCTGGTAAATGAGGCTGGATATGCACAGTGCTGCAGGCTGTTCCTTTACACAAAGTGTCTCGCACACACACACGCACACACATTTCACAGCTTTTGACATATACGACATGGCAATACACTTCCCCTTTCCTCTTTTCTCCCTATGTGCGTTCATGTGCACTGGCAAAGTTAATGAGCTACAGCAGAGTTTATGTTGTTACATTTTGGAATCAGGTAGTGTCTGATATAATAAATATTATGTTTCATTCCAAAATGGGATTTCCACTATTAGATAGCAGATATTGAACTGGATTGATGGACTGTGGATAAATAATACCAACGTCTTTTACATACAAAATGACTGATGACGAATGGTTTTTTTGGTAATGAAGATACATTTCCACATGTTGCAATGTGTGATATCCACCCCAAGTGATGCATGCTTTTACAAATGAACTGATGGAGAGCTAAATAAAGGTAAAGAAAAATAATTTGGTGAAGCTGACTGAACTTTCGCTATCTTACCTGCCCTTAATGCTGAATAAAAATTAAACAATCCTCTATTTCTTACGTTACATTCATGAAGTTCTACTGTACACTATGAATGAGGACAGACCTGAGGTGTAGTTCATGCTTATCAGCATTCATCAGTGAATTGTGTCCTTTATCCGTCAGCTGAATGGTCCATTTATAGTTCTTACAGAAATCTTAAATGGAATCGTCTTGGATTCATGGATTGTCTGTATGTGGCTAATGTGGCCTTGATTACCTTTGCAAAGCCCCAATCAATAGATTCCAGAGCTAAAATGATTCGTAATTGTATCAGGCTGCTGCTCTTCATATCACCACTGTCCCCAATCGGACATTAATGATCAGTTATGGCTGTGTAGCTGGGCAAGTGGAGATCAATGAGAGAATGTGGTGGTGGTTTAGGGATCAGAGAGTTGTGAAGGCACTCTTAGTGAGAGAGAGAGAGAGAGAGAGAGAGAGAGAGAGAGAGAGAGACCATCCATGTCTATCTAGACTCATATTATTCCTGTAGAGACGACTTTGAATGAAGTTAATAAAAAGGTATTTATCACTATATTGACATTCATGATTCCAGTGAATAATGCGCAGAGAGAATGTCTTCACTTAAAGACTATTTTTAGAAAGAGTACAGAGGATTGATAGAGAGCTTCGTCATAAGGTGCAATGACAATCACCAGAGGCTAAATATCAGCAAAACCAATCAGCTTGTGATGGATTACCAGAGGAATAGGAGGCCACCTGTCTTGGTTGTCATCTAGGGAGAAGAAAGTGAAGAGGGTGGACTGAAATACAAATACCTTCGGGTCCAAATCAATAAAACACTAGAATGGACTCACAAGACTGAAGCTCTGTTCAGGAAGATACAGAGCAGACTGTTTTTCTTGAGAACACTTGAGATCCTTCATTTTGAGCAACAGGCCTCTGCAGATCTTGCATCATTATGTAGGAGCCTGTGCTCTGTTCCTTGCAGAGTGTGCAGGGGTGGTGGCATCAAGGTGTGGAGGTCAGCTGCAAAGAAGCTACAATTTCTAAAATGTGAATGGTTCACAAACATCTTGAACCGGGCACAGTCACAGCAGCTTCAAGGTGGGCACCCAAGATTAACCACCATTCACAAAGTCAGTATCTGACCAAATGTGGTGAAATATGGTCACAATCTGCCCATCTGTGTCTGAGTTATAACGTTGAATAATGGTCAGAAAAGTGCTTTTGCAGATCATAATGAGATCACACAGAAGTTGACCTTTTCATTTTGGATATAAAATGTCATTACTTCATAATTTTATCTTATAAGATATTTGCGTGGGATGAAGTCTTGAGAGAAATTTGAAGAAATTCCCTCATGCTATTTCTGAGACATCACACTCACAAGTATGGGACGTATGGACAGACGCACAGACAGACTACCAGCAAACATGCCTCTGGCATAAAAACAAAAGAAAGTAGAAAGCATACAAATGACCTTCATTTTGATGCCTAATTCTATATACAGTAAAACAATACACTACTTTGGTTTTTCAAATGCAAGTATTTATATAATAACATTTTCATCCCAATGCTGGGAGTCACATATTGCTTACGGCCCCAAACCAGCATTGTTTACAATTACCACATTTCCTTATTCATCACGATTGGTGATTTTGGCAACATAGATATATCTATATATCATGTCAGTAAAGCTGATGCTTAATTGAAAAGGAAAAAAAGGTAAGGGATATTTATTTATATATGCAAGGCAGGCTGGAAAAACCCAGCAGCTTGTTCACAAGTCTGATGTAAACCTGAAACACTTTAATATTTAATTGAAGTATCGTGAAATTAAAAGGCTCACAGAGAAGAGGCAGAGGACGGAAGATAGAAGAGAAACACTGCGAGAGAGAGAGAGGGGGGGGGGGGGGGGTCCTAGATAAGTCACTGAAATACAAAACAGCAGCTCACCTCTCTTTAATTACAAATATGCTGATAATGAGTTATTATCTTTAAAAGAAGAGGCTCTTCACTAGCATTATCAAAGGAAAAAAGACTGCTGACTGAGAGTGTCCTCTCCACAATAACATCAAAAGCAGTTGCAACAATTTGGAACAGATTTTCTAAATCTGCATACATCATGCTTTTAAATCCAGATTGATACTCTATTGATGTCCAGTATAGAAGCAGAAGAATAACCCCCAGAGTTGAGCTTGGATTCATTTTGACCTATGGTTTTACCGGGTCTGGGCTACTCCCAGCTATTTGGCCATCTGTCCCATAAAAGTAGAATAGTGACCCCCTGTGGATTCTACTAGATAATACAAATACAACATGACGTCACTCGGAAGCAAGAGCTAAACAACTGCCCCGCAAACATCTACATCTGTACAATGCAGATTTCAATGCAAATCATTTTTTGAACCGACGCTGTATTAGCTTTAACTGACTTCTAAGCACTTAATGGAAGAAAGAACATGCTCCAGGGTGACTAATTAAGATTCATAGTGCATTTACGTCCACCCCCATCCTCCTGTATACATGCTCCTTCACACACACACACACACACACACACACACACACACACACACGTCCAGCATGTCACATGGACATAATATGTATTATGCACGTCAGAGAGCGAATGACATGACATGTCCCTGGTGTGAAAGGGCCAATGTTCCTGACTTGCTGTTGGCAGGTGATTAGCAGAGAGTCAGGCTTCGCTGCCCCCCATCAGACATTATTGCACTGAAGGCTCTTTCCTAATACATAATTACAAGAGCCATATGAATCCCCTTCACATGTCTGAGGGGGTTAAAGCATTTACCAAGAAACCAAGAGTTGGAGTTCTCGGACAGAAAAGACATTATTTTAAGTCACAAGAGCATGTTTATTCTGTAGCTTCTAGATCTAGGGCGAGACTTTCTCCACATAAGGCGGAGATGGAGTAGTGAGAGGTCACTAATGATTCTGTCAATCAATACCTTGGCTGGTGTGTCACAGCAGTCTTCTTGCATCCTGCCAGGCCTGTCACTGTGCCCGGCCCACCTCAGACACAGTGGGGACCCAGCACACCCACACCTACAGCGCTACCATACAGTACATCTTATCTAGGTAAGACATTATGACAAGAGGGATTATGTCAATTAAATCGGCAGCCTACACACCCAGCATCACTCCTGAGAAATAAGAAAGAGTATAAACCTATCTGTACTCTGCCTCCTCAATCAATTTGCACCTAATGAATGAAGAAAAATGATTAAACATGCGAATTGCCTCCATGAGGCTTCAATAAACCCAAACTAATTCAAGCGAATCCTTAATCGCCTGACCTAGGCTTTTTGCATTGTGCCCGGTATTACAGTAACAGGATTGTAAAAGCATTGGCTCCAGTTACACCCATCCTCCAGTGATGAAGAGACTGGTGGGGGTTAGCATTAATTTCCAAAGCCTTATGTTGCATTTGCATAATTACCATAAATCATCACAGGGATGTTCTGGTCCACAGTAGAAGAGAAGTGGGAAAGTGTATTGGGAAATGGCACAGCTTGGAAGGATGACAATGTGCAGTAGACCAGTGACTTGATAGCGGACTTTGTAATGATAAAGAATAATCTTTTGGTGACATGTCCTAGTCTCTAGGAAACTGAAGGTTTATAGTCATATTTTATCTATGCTCTTCATTATCTGTGGCTTCTGTTATGTCATGTTTTGTTCATGTCTGAAGGTGGGACTTTGATTTCATATACATTCACTGCTAAATAATAATAATAATGATAATAATGATGCTCATCATCATCATCATCATCATCATCATCATCATCATTTCATATACATTGTGACTTTTACCTTGAAGTAAGTTCAAAGTGGCACTGAAGCACTTTCCTTTCCAGTGTGTGACTGAAGATTGCTGAGCTGCCTTTGTCCATCTATCAGTGAATAGTACAGGATGAGGTTAATGTATAGTAAATACAACAGAATAGGGACACGGTGAACCTGAGGGGGAGTCATTCATACAATAACAATGCTAACATCTTAGTATACTAGCCATTATACTGGGGTGCTGCGATATGTGACCTTCCCTGCTTTCTTCAACCTATAGTAATGAAAGATTGACTTGTACAGAATAGAAAAAGACTGCAAGGATTAAAATTATGCGAGCTCAGTGACAGGGCAACGATTTGTTCCCTGCATTGGATTAGATGGGTGAAAATGAATGTGAGGGGCTAAATGCTTTGACACAGGGTACAGTCTGTGCAGGCTGCTGGCTCAGTAATCTGCAGAAGTTCCGATGCTTTGTGTAATAATGAATTTGAGTCAGCTACAAAAAAGTCAGACGGTTATTTAAGGACTAGTCTTAGCAGACCTAGGAGTCAACCTGTAGACCTGAATAGGTAGTGCAACACTGCTCAATGTCTCTTATCCCTGTGGAGTCGACTACTGCTTTACTGTATGTACCGGTGCTGTACATACAGTAACTTCACCCAATTTCCCCAAACTTTGTCTAACCTCTTTTATCTCTCCTGCCAGTCGTCCAGAGCTGTTGCTGCAGCTGCATGACCCGATAAAGCCAGGAGAACAGTAGGTGGGTGAGCAAGTGATAAAAAAAAAAAAAGAGCCAGGACGAGAGAGGCTCGATTGAAGCATGAAGAAAGAAATGAGGAAAAAGAGTAAGACATTACATACGGGCAAAAGGAACTGATTATTGAGACAAAGCAAAAAACAAACAATGACATAACAGAAAAGAGGAGGAGGAAGGGAACATTCAGAGAGCATTGATGCAGAGGACAGAGATGGAGAAGCGTGACAGCTGGCAGACAGGGAAGGCGGTACTGCTCTGTTTGGCCCAGTCTCACTGCACCTTAGCAGGCCAGATGGGCTAACCTGCCACTGTGTGCCCTTCACCAGCCAACATGCATGGATGCATGCACACATGCACATATACACACAGAGGAATGTGTGCAAGTCAACAAAATTCTGCGCCTTCATAATTGCCTTGCTGAACTGATATGGCAATAAGATTTAACTAGTTTTAGGCACTATTGTTGCATATTTGTAGAATTATGTGGCCCAGATACGCCTAAAGGTGAAGAAATTCCTGACGAGTACAACCAAGCTACATATTCAGATGCACACGGTAGGTAACACATGACTAGAGTTATATAACTTTTGAGATGGTTGAGAGGTTGTTGCTTTTCAAAAAAATGTCTGTGAGGTACAACTGCTCCAATCAGTCCCCAAAAAAGTAAAAAAAAAAACACTATGATACTGGATCTCCCTCTAGTGTCAACACTCAGTTACTACATGAGAGATCTCAGTTCAGCACCATGGCAATGGACAGCTCCCATACCCAAAATGCAAACCGCACGAGAGCTTAGAAGCAATACAGGAGACTGGATTTTATTCTGAAGTCCACGATTAAAACACCTCAAAGTTTAAAGAATTAAAAAGAACCAAACTGCTCGAGTTGGTTTAGATTTTGTCTGGATCTTTGTTTTTGTCCTCATTTCTCAAATAATTTAGTGGCAATCCTGCTAGAAAAACATTCGGCCAGTCCCCAAACAGTATTGATTGATGTCTGGCTATAAAAATACATCTATCATCTAGACAGTCTGAAATTAAAGCAGTAGTGGTCTGTGTGTCCATGCGCCCCTGTCCCTGGGTGCTCACTCTCCCTGGTGTGTGTGCATGTGTATATTCTCGTAGGTGGTCGGGGTGGGGGGCTGTGTGTTGATGCGGTACTGTATTATGAAACA
The DNA here is from genome assembly GCF_042242105.1 of Pempheris klunzingeri. Classification (NCBI taxonomy): domain Eukaryota; kingdom Metazoa; phylum Chordata; class Actinopteri; order Acropomatiformes; family Pempheridae; genus Pempheris; species Pempheris klunzingeri. Next base: position 11,019,360 of record NC_092015.1, on the reverse strand, counting down.
ATAAAATTTAGACAGCTGATTCATATCTGGGCATAAAAGCCAGAGTTTTGTTAGGTTCCTTTTTAATGAAACCCATAATTCCTGCCTCCCCTCTATGGTGTTGCTATGGAGCAGAGGGATCGATCATAAAGAGAGATATCCAGGGCTGCTCTATTTTGCAGGATTGCCATGGCAATAAGTGAGCTAAGTTACAGTGTTAAAGATCATTTACGCAGTAAAAAGTCGCATGTCAATATATGTCAGTCATACACGGCTGAGAAGATTACACTCATTCCTCTTGAAAAAGATGAAAAAATAGCTTGCGTATAGAAACACAAAAAGACCTAGCATGACGAATGCACACAAGAAAGGTCACACACACACACACACACACACACAAACACACACACAAACACACACACACACACCCTAAAACAAATGTACTCACATATATGCTGCAGTGTCATGCAGCAAGGTTTTGTCAAAGACTGATGTTATAGGCACAAAGGTTACAAATTCAATCACTTTAGAGATGGCTGCCACATCACTGTGTCTCCATCCTTGCGTGCGTGCATCTGTAAATGTATAGACCCTGATGTGGATTGAAAATATATCGCTGGGTCGACAGAAACGAAACTGTTAGAAATTCAAACAAGGTGGAGCTGTCACGTCCGCCAAATGCATTACTTTAAAGAAAAGATAATCAAATAAACTAAAGAGAAAAGGGAGAAAGTGCACGAAGCGAAACAGAGTTAAGATAATATAGCAGATATAATGTGCTGGGATCAATCGATCAAAAAAAAGGGGCTCATATGAGAGGAGAGGACGAGCCTTCCCACAGAGGAGAGCAGATCTACAGCATCAGCACATTCAACCGGTGAACCAACATCTGTTTTTCATCTTCCTTTCCTCTCTACCCCTCTCCTCTGTTTCACTTGACCTTAGGGAGCTAATGCGCACACACACTCATGCACGCAAGCACGCACGCACACACACACACACACACATACACACACACACACACACACTCTCTCTCAGTGATGATCATCCGCCTTTGTCAGAAGGTCTGAGTCACTGAGCTAAGCATTTCCTGGCCATCCCAAAGGAGGATCTCAAACACAACCAATATTTACTGTGTGTGTGTGTGTGTGTGTGTGTGTGTGTGTAACCTTACAGAGTGACTTTACCCCACAACCTTCTTGGTCTGAATGCTGACTGTCAGCTGCTCACATCACACGTTACTGTAAATCTAACAGCTCTGTAGGGAGCACACATTTATTCCAGTTTCTCACCACTCTGAATTCTCTTCACTCAAACCCCATCTGACGCCCCTTTTATCTACAAGAATCCAAATCAAACAGTCTTCTTCTGTGTAAAAGCTTTTTCTCTGTAGCAACTGAGTGGACAAGTACCACCTAAGTGTGCTCATACACACAACTCTCCCAGCCGTCTCTGAGATTTAACCTGCCTGTTGACTTCAGGCTCAGAGATTAGTAGAGAAGTGTACACACACACTTGCTATTCAGCCAGAAGGCTGAAGTCAACGTCAGTATAGAATTATAATGACCAGAACAGACGCAGTAGAGAAAATCCTGGGGATTTATTGTGGTCTGGTTAAATGAAGGGAGGATGTGCTGAATGAGAATGGCTCTTCCAGGGATTTCAATTCTCAGTGTGCTGCTGCTGTGTGGGAGAGTGTGTATATGCCAGACCAACCCCTTGTATATTTACTCTCTGTTCCCAGAGAGGAGGCTGGTTGTGAGTCTGCATACTGAAGAAATTAGTTAAGAGATATTGCCCCCTTCTGGACACAAATGGGAGTATATGCACTGTCTCAGATCAAAACTCTAAACACACATGTAACATTTTAATACATGTCACATACTCATAATACATGCCTGTGCATGCATTTAAAAATCACAGCCAACATATGACCATTAGGACTCCTTTCTATTCAACTGTCCGAACAAAGAAGCACATCCTTCTGAAACACTGTCACAGCATTGTCCTGAGTTTGCAAGAAGAATATGTTTGACTTACTGGGGTGCTGCCATCTGACAGGGTCGCCATGCTGATCGACATGCTCATCTTGTCAGAGGAGGACAGGGAGGGTGGGGAGGGGCTCCTCTTCTCCACTTCCTGTCTCTGGAGGAAGTCACGCCAGGCCCTCTGGATACTACATGTAGTGATGAAGGGACATCACATAAGAATGGATGATCATTCAAGCTTTTAGATATAATGCATGACCTTATATTATAGTATATTATTATACTATTTTATCCACCTTATATTATTGTATTTTTTTTCCCCGAATCAAAGTTCATACATTATACTTTCCAAACGATCCCAGTCCCAACTGATTCCTATTGTAATCCTAACTGGACTAGCAGTTCACAACGTTTTTGGCTTGTGACCCCGCAAAATGAAGTAACCTCATGACAAGTCACATATGTCATTACGTTATGTGCATCATGCTTGGACGAGGCAAAACTGTGCAGTATTTCACAAGTGAAATGTGAATTTAAAAGAAAAGTCACCAAAAACTGAGCGGTATGTTCTTTTTCATTGTCTTTGACCTGGAGGGGTCTTAAATCTCAGGTTATGGAATCACTGACATACAGGGAGGGTTAGAGATATGCACATCTAGGACCCAGGAAGGAAGTTTTCTATTTTATTAGAAATACTGTGTGTAATCAGAATAGAAGTCCACAATTGCTCCTTTTCAGGTGTAGACAAAATATATACTCACATCAACACCTTGGTCTCAATAGGCGGCACGTTGATATTGATGTTGTTGTCTAGGTCCATGGTCAGATGATTACTGAGGCAGGAGAGAATGGGAGGGGGTGTAGGGGACATTCAGAGGACACACACAAGTCCAATCTCAGCCTGGGTTATCAATAATTAAGCATTGGTCCCATCTGCAGGGAATGGGCTTTTTTACGAAACACAAGAGCAGGCTGCTCAGTCTTTGTGTTGAGTTTAGTGAGTGTGTAGGTGTGTGTGTATAGACTCACCTCTGCAGCTGGAAAGCTCCATCATTAACATGCTTGAGGCCACTCTGGAGGCTCTTCAGCTGCTCCTGTGTGGAGAGACAGCATAAGGGACAAATAGAGAGACAAAGAGAGAGAAATAAGAAGTTGTCATCTCAGATATGTGGCTTTGTTGCAGACACGGGAAGAAGACTTTGCAGCAAGAGAAGATCCCTACAGTGAATGTGTGTGCAAATATGAGCCAATTTTTGGCAGATGTGTGAGCATTGTGCTGAGCTCAGGGACCCCTGCAGCAAGTGGTCTGGCAGCATTTTGGCTCAGTTAGATGTTTTCTTGTGAAGTTAGTTAAGTAAGCTTTGGAAGTACTCGGCTGAATCGCTGCTTCAGCATTTTCCAGGCATCTGGCCCAGAAGCAAAGTGAAAGTCAAAGAGGAGAGCTGAACAGAGAGAGAGACAGGTACGCCAGAGAAGATACAGCAGGACACAATTCATGAACTATGACACAGTTGTTGTGCAGATGTGGCAGGCAGGTTGGAGATTAGAACGATGAAACTTTCACATTTTCACTGAAATTACTCTTAGCTCCTCTTCTCTCGCCTGCTGCTCTCCTCCCCTCTGCTTCATTCTCGAGCTTTAATAGTGCTGTGTAATGAGGACAGGCCTGCCTCTACATAATTGAGCAGACTAATTCAATTACAAGGGAGCAACAAAGTTTAAGTGGAGCAGTTCTTCCTGATGAGCCAGGAGGGTCACATCAGGGCACTGAGCTGCTACCAGCTACTTCAAAGTGTTTTTGTGTGTGTATTTACAGTAAAACCTGCAAAATCCTCCCCTTTTATTTGACTGTTTGTTTGATTGCTCCATTACCACATAATGAAGTATGCATGAAAGAATATATTGCATCTATACAGCAGATTGGCCTATAAAGCGACACCGATTCAGAAATATATTACATCTATTAGATGCATTACCACACTAAGAAAAATGGCTTCACTGCGGTAGTTACTTGGTCCTAGGTGTTTAATATTCATTACCAAGCATATACATATATATATATATATATATATATATGCTTCCCCCTTAATAACTATGAAAGGGTCTCAGAATATCCTTCTGAAATGTAAATCAGCACATATGTATGTATCTAAATGAAACACAGCTGAACACAAAGTTGCTGTCGAAACACTCCAACAACATATGTTGCTTTTGATAAGAAGGTTTATCTTGTTTGGCTGTTTGTCCACTCTCACTGTTGTGGGCAGTGTTGTTTTTCTCATTTCTCTCTCTCTCCCAGAGGAAACAAGCAGCTCATTAGACAGAATCAAGGACTCTGACTGGTGATCAATGATTGCTTCAAGGAGCTGTTTTTCATCTCTTTCTGTCCATTTGTCTTACCCTCTGAACTTCTCCCTATTTAAAAGTGGATCAGTGAAAGCATAACTGTAGCTCCGATGTGGATTTTATACAGACTGTGAACTTTCTGCTGCTTTGAGAGTCAATGTCACCTCAGTCTGTCCAAATCCGCTCTAATGCTATCCAGGAAAGAAAGCGGTCTCTCTCATATATATACCACCACCCTCGCACATACACAGCCAGTCAGACACTTTTAAACAGACTTTAAAAAGTGTCATTTGGGATTTTGAGACAGACAGGGCAAGGCAGAGAGGATGAAAGGACAGAGCAAAAGAAAGAGAAATAGCCCAAAGACAGAAGAATAAACTTAAAGGACACAAAAATAACTTAAAGTCAGTGAGATGCAGACTAAAGATTTGGGTTGTGAGAGAGACTACAGACAGAGAAACGAGCAAGTGGCAATGATGGAAAGATGAACCAAGTATAAATGAGGAGGGGAGATGTGTGTGAGTATGTGTGTGTGTGTGTATGATTGTTAGGTTCTGGGTAATGGAGTTGCTGGGGGACTGAATGAGGCGATCATTTCAATTTCCCCTAACAGTTTCTGATGGGATGGGCCTGTCCAGGCAAACTATTGGCCCATCTCACCAACAAGCAAAACACATGCACACACACACACACACACACACACACACGCACACATTCAAGCAGGCACACACACAAAAAGAATACAAATTTGCACATGGACAAACATATAAGTGATTTAAAGCCTACAGCACCTGCACAACCTGCACTCAGAGTATCTCCATGGCCTCTCAACCAACAGTTCAACCACAAGTACCACCTTCTCCATACTCTCCTTATTCAGTATACTCTCAAAACATTTCAGTAGTACAAACTGACAACATCAAACAGAGATTGTGGTAAATCTGATTATCACAACAACAATAAAGTAAATTTAACAGAAACAAGTTCATAATAGCAATACTGCTGCTGATAGTGACAGAACAGCTTCTTATACTTTCATCACTGCCTGATTAATTTGTGTTGTAATCATGCATCTTTTTCAGTCAGATTTAGCCTATAGTAAACCTCAGTACATGATTTTACATGATTTCACATTGACATTACATTAACAAACATTCTTATGGATCCAAAATTAAAGTTTACAATAATCTGCAGCAGGCTACATTTAAGAATTTACTCAACCCTGAATCTCACCTTTGTATTTTTCTTTTTATTATTGATTATGTTTGTGTGATATATATATGTTTGTGTGTGTGCTTGCAATTCCACTGATATACAGTGTGCATTATTCACCACTTAAACAAAACCCTGACTTCAGCGAAACATTTACAATGGTCTTGATAATTGATTTCAAATTGTATAGCTATATACATTTTGTGATTATTTTGTACCAAACCAAAGACTGTATGTGTTGTCAGAAATAATGTATTTGGTCCTGTCTAAAAGTCTCTTCTTTAGCTGTCCACACCTGTATCCTTCCATCCCTGCTTCAGTGGAAAACCCCATTTGTGTCTGGAGTAGGAATGCCAAAAAAGTACCAGAACATAAACCAGAGGTTTGCATAATTTAGTGGCAGAGTTGACAGAAAATCTATAGTCATTTTGGGCTTTGGCAGTGCCAAGCAGGCCTGTATTGATTGGTGTGTGTGATTGTGTGTGTGTGTCTGCAAATATGTGTGTTGGTGGATTTATGGTAGAGTCAGGCAGAGCAGAGAGAGAATGAGGCAAGGAGGAAGAGAGAGAGCTGCGGATGGAAAAGAGACCTTGAACCCGCAGTGCACTATACTACAACAGAGGAAATAGAGTTTCTAACAGCCAAATAAGACTATGAGCCCGCTTTCTGAATGTTATCTGTATCTCCACGTCTCTCCTCTTTCATCAATCTTAACTCCACTTTCCAAATATTAAATGAAAACAAAATAAGACAAGTGTGAGGAGTGAGAGTGTGAGATGATGACACGATCACAGTGTGAGGAAAGCACTGGTCTTCCTCTTGGAGAGGATGACAGAAATACGGACAGATATAATAAAGTGCAGTGGAATTACAGTTGTTTGGGAGGTTCCTTATTATCTGTGGGACAGACACAGTAGTAGGTCTGGAGCAGGTTTAGAGGGCCTGCAGAGTTTGGAAGAGAGAATCAGACTCTTGCCGCTCCCTTCATCCTCATGCAACTCCATAAATAGCAATCCATGGAAATCCATGGAAAAGGTTTCTATAACCATTTACGATATACAAGCCCAACAGTCCAGTGGCAAATCAATAGTAGCAATATTGCTGGAGCAAAAGGGACAGGAACAAGTAACACTTGGTTAAACATTAGTCAAACACAAGTCTGCCTGTCTGCTTTGGTCCAAATTTAGTCTAAATTCAGTCCATATTGCAAAATTTTAGATAACCGAATATACTAAATAACTTCAGTCATTTCAGATTAGCGCTAGGAGTCGCACGAGAGCACCAGCATCTCAGATGGCAACAAATGCTGCCAATGAGATAAACAACGGAAGACTAGGCAGGCAAGAGGATGTACATCTTGACTATTATTTCATTGGTTGGAAATGATTTTTACAATTTGGATGCCGCCGGGGCCAGTGGCAGCCAGCGGCCATGTCAGAGGTGATGCAGAAGGTAACGGGACAGTAGAAGCAGAGGGAGCCTGGGGCTGAGCAGCTAGAGGCGCAAGGTGCACAGATTTAAATTCTTGGGTAAAAAAAAAAAAAATTTCTACAACTTAATATACCTCTGAAAATATGTCTTTTCCTCTTCTTCTTGAAAACGGACTCTTTTAATATCTGTGCTCCTCTGATGCCTCTGGTCTTTAGACATTTGATAGGAATTGTTTCATTCTTTCATAGTGATGGCCTTAGACACATGACTATAGAGAATAGGTTGGAAAAGCTTGTTGATGTGCCAAGCAGGACAGGGGTTGAGTCAAGCTCATTTCAAGAATATTTAAAACAGACAGGTCTTTAGGAAGGTGAAAACCATCTTAAACTGTCTCGACCGCTCTCTGTGCTGTAGATCCCCTGCTAGGAGGCTGTATTGTATAGCTATTGATACACTGAACATGGAATAGCTCATGCACATTAAGAGCTGCCCTCTCTGTCTTTTATTTGCACTTAACACTATCTCACTTCTGATCTATACCACTTATTGTTTTTACAGTGCTGTTGTCTTTACTGTCTCAGTTTTTTTCATCTTTTTTTTATTGTCTCACAGTTGTGTGTGGTGTCACTGTTGTCTTATTATCTTGTTAAAATAATGTTTTCAAACATGGTGGCAGATCACATTTTCTATAAGTGAACTATCAAAAATGGCTTAAGGTGTCTTGACAAAAGACAAAAATGACTTTACTGAAAGGAATATTTTTTTAGAGAATATGTTTGTGGTCTTTTTCCTGCTGAAATCAGCAGTTGGGTTCGTCATAGCGGTCGTGCCAGGTGGCAGTGTTTCTCACAGGGTGATTAACTTGTGAGACTTATTTAGCTTGTGATGGAAGGAAGAAGAAAAACTGTGTTATAGCGGAGAGACAACACAAGAGCAGTAGAGGGAAGGCTAAGTGATTGATGCTTTGAGAAGTTAGATACCTCAGCTGCAGGGGACAAAGGGCAGGGGAAAGATAAAGATGCAGCACTTTGCAGAGAGACAGAAAGTGATTTGGTTGAGAGTCAACCAGGGAGTTAAAGAGGAAGAGAATATGAAAGTAGGTTCTTCGTTGGCGGCGAAAAGAAGGGATATAGAGGTAAAAGAACAAGCCTGTGGGCTCCGAAGAAATTAAACTGGACCAACGCCAGCCAGGCTGAGAAACACAGAAAAGAGAGAAACAGCCTGCCTGGGAAATGGCCTTCAACTCTCCTGTACATGGGGTGTAAATCTGTCCCTTGTACCTCCAATTGATCCTGACACACATACTAACATGCACACACGTGATTTAAATAGGTCTCCTGTCCTTCTAAATACCCCCTTAACTCAGTTTAGGAGAGACAGACAAAGAGAGGACACAAAAACACACATCAATACAGTCTATAAAATGTCATAATCTATGTCCTCTATTGTTGCAATATATTTTAAACCCTGATGCTCTTTAAGGTCACATACTCCTCTTTCCCTGCCTGCAACATAACAAACATGAAACATTCTCATATTTTTCCACTTCTACTACTTCTTGCTCTCATCTCTTCATGGTTGTCTTGTATTCCCTCCACAGTCTCTCAGTCTAAGATGGTTTTCCTCTTCAATACTTGATGAGCTTCCTGTTGTGAGATGCTGGCAACAGATTCCGGGTCGTCACTTTATCGTCTTCCAGCACTGCAGAACAGTGGCCAGCTGTGTTTGTTTTCCTGATGAACTCAATTAACTCTGGTACACAGTCTACAGAAAGCTGCGCACACGCACCCATAGACATTTATATGGAACACAAACACACTTATAGACTGAAATCAGATAGACCAATAAGAAACAAGCAACAAACTCTTTGCTCCTTAAGAAACAAAGGCAGCTCTGAATTAAGAGTGTCCAATGTCCCTTCTTCAGTGGCTTAAAATCAACAAGAGAGACCAGACAATGCAGGTTCAGTTCAGTTTACAGTGTATTTTATGAATGGTGATCACATGTATATAGATCACACACGACCACAAGAAAACAGTCACACTCTCACATAATCTATTTATAGTGTACACACACTATAAGTGCTGCAAATTTGCACATAGAGATGCAGTAAACACATTTATCCAATGTAACCATGGATAATAATCTGTTTTACCTACATGTAAGTATTATTAAATTAAAATTAAGTAGTCCCTGCAAAAAAATAGGCCACCTAACTGTTGGATAAGCATATGGTATATTATAGTAAGTAGGATAAGATAGAAAGATAGTATAAGTATAAAGAATGGAAAGCAAATGCTGAAGAATAAAATGGAAATAATAAAGTATGGTACAGTGCTAGTTGCTAATATGTGTACTAAAGTACAGTTCTTCACTAAATGTGTTTAGTTACATTTCACCACTGCCCACTTGGTTCAGTGTCTGGAACTAACATCAATATGTCAGCCATCAAGCAAACAAAGATCACCTGCATGAATTATTTCTTGCCAGCTCTGTTTGGACAATAACCAGGTACTTTTAATCCAAAAATGATATAACCTTGAGACTAGGAGTTACTTCAGTCACTTTCCAGCCATGACCTGGTCCTCCACTGATGGTAACCAAACGTGGTTTACACACCATCATACCATCTGCCATAACTACAGAGATCCCTTCTCATACACACACACACACACACACACACACACACACACACTAACGATCCAGAGGGCTTGGAGGCAGCCTCTATCAGTCAAGCCTCCCTGGGGCCCTTTGGCCCAGCCTACCAGCCAGCACCATCTCTGCCATCATACTCACATCCTCATCGCTCTCCTCTGCCACGGGGACACAGAACCTGTCAGTACGTGTGTGTGTGTGTGTGTGTGTGTGTGTGTGTGTGTGTGTGGGAGTGATAGCAACCGAGGACAGGTACTGTTATCTGTAGCCACTCCTGGCCAGACACTGTGTCTTCTGGCACCCTTGTGTGAGTGTGTGTGTGTGTGTATATAGTTTTGCTAGTGTCCATTGGGATTCAATGTCCACACACAGGCAATGTCGTCCCTAAGTGACCCCGCAATCAGAGTTGGCTGGCACTCTCCTTTGCTATTGCTAATAAGAGAAAACCTAAAGAGTCAAACAAGCTAGTAGAGAGCCATGGAGAAAAGGCACAGTAACACTCACATCACTGCTGTATAATACAAACAATTACAAATGACAAGAAAATTGACAAGAAGGGTGAGCAGGTGAAAGATAGGACAAGAGATGTGAAAGGTAATGATTAGCTCATACAGACCCAGTGTGTTTCTTTTTGGGTTTTTTTCTGATTTTCCAGTGCTTAACAAAAGCACTATGGCAGAATGTATTCAGAGGAGGGGCTAAGCTTAGTAGAGACCGGACAGTGTGTTAGCACTGCCAGCTGTGCGAGATGAGGGGAGTTGACGGGGGTTAACACACAAACACACACACACTTACTTCAGGTTCCTGGTTGTCCAGGCAACAGAATGAGCATCTGTGCGGTGTCAGGCTGGAGCAGAAACTGGTCCGCCATGGAAAAACATAATTCTGTGTACACAGTATGTTGTGTGCGTGTTTGTGTGTCTTAGTTTCCTGGTGAATGAATTATTGAGTGATGCGCAAGTAAAATATCTGTCAGTCATGCTCGTCTCAAGTCATATATTGTTTGTAGAACCAGAATAACCATCAATGTATTTGTTATGTACAATCATGTAACAGTAAATTGTATTGGTTATGTAGATGCACAAATGTAAAGCAACACAAGGCAACAGAACTTTGTAGGGAAGAAGGCAGTGTGGCCAAAAGAGCTAATCGCTACAAATAACTATAAAAAAATCTTCATGCAACATACAATGCAGTTGATTCATATTTTAAAGTTATGTCTTCTCACATACTGACATCAAGATAGAAGTGAGAACGTTGCAAGTCAAAACCTTCCCTTAGTACAAGAAATCAGGAGAGAACAATGCACCTCATAAGAGGATCTGTCACTGTAAGGGCATGCACATCCTTAGTAATGTCCATTACCACTTCCTCCTGTCCTTATTGCCTGCAGTATTATCCCTGTGTAGTTAGCACTCCCATCTCCCCTGGTGGGCCTTAATCAGAGCTGTAAAGCCAGCCGTTAACATGCCAGAACAAACACACAGTAAAGCAGCTCTTTTTACAACACCACTCAATACTACCTGTCCTCCACGGCAGCCGAGCAGAACACCACTGTACTAACGACTGCACTGCTGAGCGGAGAGCAATATATATGCAGAGATCTGAAGGTAAATGTATGCAACAGTAAAGTCTCTTTTATTGGGCATTATGGTCAAACGGAGGGATCGGTATTGTTGCTTAATAAGATTGTAAAGGCAGCTGTGGGGAGAGTAGTAAAATAGATGCAGACTAAGGAATACGAGCTCCCTGGGGGCTTTTTATTTAAGGTGATATGATCCTATTTGGAACTTTATTTTGCATCTGAACAAGTTTTGTTACAGACCTCTTAAGTGTATTCAACTTTATTTGTGCCTTGCCCATTGCTTGCAAATTAGCTTTCACAACTCTCAGTGGAAGGACTCAGACCCAACCCCTCTTAGAATAAGAGTTTTAATTGCTCCTACAAACCAAAGAACACTTAAAAGCTCCATTTGGCCTTAAAAAAGTCCCCAAGTGATTTAGGATTGCACTTAAATTAAAGTTGGGGAACTTGCAAGAGACAAAGCAAAGGAATGGTCAAATTGATGCAGGCCAAGTCATTATGATTTTCAGTCCTTTATATGGGTCAAGTTCCAAAAGCACAGAATCCTTGTCATAATCCAATTTGATAGTATCTTTTGCTAGATGCTAGCTCAGCCCAAGCTCAGGCGATACCACTTGTGTCATTTTCCAAGATGTGACAAAGCTCCTCAAAGAACACTTTTACATTTGTTTACACAGGATGTGTGGTATCCTGTGTGACTATCAAATCGATTTTAACATGAGCAATTTGTGGAATGAACCTTTAAAGGTGTAATAAGTAGAGTGAAGATAATCATGATTTGATGGCTGCTTCCATGCATGTTTGTTGTTTTACTGTGACTCCATAACGGTGAACAAATTGCCAATTACACAAACTCATAAAACCCGTCTCTCTCTTTTATTTTTTTTTTTAAATGTTTGTGATAAAACTATACGTGCACAAGTTCACATACAGAGCTCACAAAAAACCTACACACATACGCGCACACATCAACAATTACAGCCATGCTTGAGTTGTGAGTTAGAGCCGGGACTGTCCATTAGCAGTGTGGTCCACTGCTGTTTCAGGCTTAATGAAGTAGAAAGCCAGAAGAAAGACAAAGCCTGCAGACCTGATTAATGACAGAGAGAGAAAAGAAGAGTGAGAAAAGAAGAGAGGAACAGGGACAAAGAAAGAGAGAGAGAGAGAAAGAAGTAATGCATGCATAGAGGTGAGCTAAGAATCGAAGGGCACAGAACCACACGCTGAACCAGAGATGGGGAGATTGGGCTTGATTTTTTATAGATCCGTGTAAAGCTGCTATGTGAAAAGCGCTTACGTAGCCTTAATTCCTTCAACCTCTTTTCTAAATGGACCCTCTCATCTCCTCTCAAAGCTATCACTCTATCACTCCTTCTCTGAAAGTCTTTTGAAGAATCTTTGTGTCTATGACCGTAGCGTAACACTGTGGAAAGCCTGGCTTACCTCTCCTCAGCTCAGCAGGAAATGATTAAAGTCACGGTCCAGTTAACTGCTGGTCGCCCTCAGCCCTGTGGGCCTTGAGTGGAACCACCCACCTGTGCTGGGCCTCTTAGGAAGGCTAAGTGCACAGCCACATACAGACACACACACACCAATGAAATCAGCCACCTGTGCAGGACCATGCAGTGAGCGTTAGGCATTAGCTGTGGCAGGCTCTAGCTAAAGCTTGGCTATGCTCTAAAAAGCAGCAGCATGAATGGCACGGCAGGCTGGCGAGGCAGGCAGGCAGGCAGGCAGCGTGGGTGTTCATTAAAACACCCAGCACCATTCACGAGGAGAAACAAGGCCATAAAAGCAATTAATCTGCTCATAAACAAGCCATTCAGCCTGTCCAACACACCAGCGAACACACAGGCATGACAGTGGGAGCAGGGAGGAGGAGAGCTGTGCCTCTTGTTCCTCCCGGCTCTCTTTCTTATTATCTCCCTCTGTCTGATTCTGGTTCTCTGAACTACTCAGATAAATCCAAAGATCTTATGGTTTTTTAATCTAAAAAGTGTTGCTATCTAAATCCTACAGTGCTAAATTAGATAGCTCCAGACAGAAGGTTTGTAAAAAGTCCCACATCAAACTCACTTCAGATCAGCAGACTGGGTGTAGATACAGCAGCCCAGCCCAGATGGTTTTCTGTTCTCACAGGTTTGTGCACTGTTTTGGTTCATTCGTCTGTCTCTAGCATATGTTTCTTTGCTTTGATTCCTGTCCTCATACATGGGTGTGCACCATAATACAATAATATTAAAGAGCATTGTTCTGATAATGGGATTAAGGATTTAAGATTCATTATATCATTTTCAAAATAGTCCTGACAACTATTACTACTAACACAACTCCACTGAAAAATACTATATCTGTAACGTCTCAGTGCCAGGTGTTTCACTAATTCGTGTCTACCTTGGGACATATTCAGGTTTAAGCCTATATTAAATGCAAATGTATTTAAAAAAATCTTTAAAGCAAAAATTAACAACCCCTGCTGCCCATAGGTTCCTGAGCAGCTGCTTACTTCATTTTTTCCTTGGGTCTTATATCTGAATTGTTTAAATAAAAATATAGTAATCTCTGGGCATTTTCATTCACAGCAGATGTTTATTATCCCAGAAGAAACTTTATCAGCATTGATACGACTGTTACAGTCAGTTCTGATCAGCCTCTCCTCTCCTCTCCTCTCCTCTCCTCTCCTCTCCTCTCCTCTCCTCTCCTCTCCCTTTTATAACAATAAGCATACCAGATAAAATGTGGGGTAATAAGCAACTGAGTGTGTGGGTATGTAAGTGCAAGTGTAAAATCTTGTGTGCATTTATTGCCGGAGGCAGAACAGATGATGAGAGATCATGAGTTGCATTCCTCCACCCTATTGAGTAATAATGAGAGTGCTGTGATTGCCTGAGCTAAGAATAGTAGGCTGCTAGTAGCTTTAATAGAGGGATTGTCTCTCTGCTATCAGACCCTTCGGCTACACTGTTACTAGATTCATCACTACAGGAGAAGCCGTAACAATGCTGGAGAAGGCGTACACAAAAACTAATGATCATGCATGCAAACACATGCATGTACATACACACACACATTTAGAGGATGCCTTTGCTGTCATGCATCCAGGGAAGGGAGAAGTGAATAATAGAGGACATATGGAAAACAGACAGGGAAACCTACAAAGGCGTTGAAGGATATTTGACCTCCAAACTGTAAAAATATTTTTCCGCCACCAAAGGTCAACTCTGGAGTTTAGAGAAAAAGCCGAAGAACCAATAGCTCTACTTTCCTAACATCCAATTATCCTTTCTCCATATCCTCAGCTTTCCTTTAGAAAACCACTCTTTTTGTCCAGTTTCCTTACGAGTATCTTCATGACCCTCTCCCGATTATTTCAGGAAACCATGAAATTCTTCTTTAATCCTGACTTTCTCCAGTTCTTTCAGGCATATCTCACACAGTGTTATTGAGCCTGTCAGGGTCTACGAGGACACATGTAATGGAGTAAATACATTATCATGTAATGTACTAACAGACTAATTAGATGAGAGCAATGCAACAACAGGTAACATCCCCCGTGCAAGATGGCAGATGAAAACATATTGTCATTCCTCTTGTATACCATCTGCTTATTCTCAAGCTCAATGGAGGACTGAATAATGGTAATGCCTAACACAAACACATATTCCCTCCCCAGTACGGGTCCCTTAATTTTATATGTTCCTGTCTCCCTGTCTCATTTTCTCGCGAGTGGCCATCACCCAGAACCAATCTTGTGGAAAATGAAAACTATTTGAATATTCTTGGGGAGCTCAGGGAGAGCTGTGTACTCTCCGAGCCCCATTTACCTGCCGTGCTTACGGTTCCACGCTGAGCTATCGCATGACTTGTCTTTGCTCTCTGGATCGCAGAGGGAGAATGAAGTTGAAATTAGTTCTGAGGATATATGTGCATGCATTTCCTGTGCACAGACACACTCACAGAGGAGCACGCACACAAACATACACACAGGTTCAATTAGTTTCCAATCGTAGGGGACATGAGGGATAAGTCATGTTTAGCACACCTGTCTCTCCAACAAGACTTGTGCTAGAATTAGAGCAGAGAGTTTGGGAGCTCTGCCATGAAAGCATCAACTGGAGGTCATAAACACACAGAGGAGGCAAGCTGGAGTCTATCCTGCTTACATGATGACTCTTAGGGACAGACGCAATAAATAAATCAGCACACCCCCATCCTCAAGCAAACGCACCGCATTCATATAAACTGAAACATGCTTGCATAAACATGAATGCATAGTGTGAATAACAACAAAAAAGGTACAAATATCCCAATGCAGAGGGTTCACAGTAAACAGCACAGCATCTTTTCAAGGATGTGTGTGTGTGTGTGTGTGTGTGTAGTATTCACCAAACTGTACCCACCTGAGACGCTGAGTGGCAGGTACATGGGTAACTGTCACTGGTACACAACTAATGAATATTCACAGTTATTCTCACTGCATTATTCACATTGGCATGAACTCATGCGCGCACACACACACGCACGCACGCACGCACGCACACACACTGTTCATTTTGTGCATGCAGAAACACGCAAGCTTGCATTTTAACTTGCTAGAACTGACATATTTGGATACTCAAGCAAATACGAATAAAAGAAAGACAGACTCCGAGAAAGTCAGAAAGACAGTCGAATTTCCATTTCTGCTGCTCACAACTGTATGCATAGCTGTCAGCATGTGAGCTGACAACATGGAGAGAAATGCAGCCCAAAGGGTGACCTTGACTTTAAAACACACACACAGGCACACACACAGGCACACACACACACACACACACATAGTGGGGAAGTTACGACAGAAGTTGCCATTATTCTTCCTTTTGCGTTTGACTCTTTGTCAGTCGCATACGTGCCTGTCATTCTATCCATCTCCGTCAATCTGTCTGTCTCTCCTTGTCTAATGCTGTTTCTAAATGTAAAAGGAAACGTCAGTGTTGGTCTGTAAATCATCCTTTTAGATTGTGTGTGTGTGTGCGCGCTTGTGTTATGCGTTTTAATGCAAGGCTCTGGAGAGCGGTAGAAAAGGCAGCCACTTCCTCCCACCACTGAATAAAACATCCCATTTAGAGCCAACAGCCATACAACATAAATCACCTTTCCACTACCTGTGGGCCCCCAGCCAGAGAGAATGGGAAAGTGTATGAGAAAGAAGGAGAAAGAGAAGCAGGTGATAATAAAGAGGAGCAGTGAAGTTTTGAAAGATATGAAAGACAGAAATGTTTGAATCCAGTGTGACAAGAATCAGATGCAGAGAAAGAAGAAAGCTTCAGTCAAATCTAGTAAGCCATATGCTGGTTGCCAATAAAAAGTACATACATGTACTCATACACACACACACACCTATCCAGTCATTTGACTGGGTGGCCAACCTGCCTGTCTACATACCTGCCTACCTGTGCACACACTGCAGGTGCACCCATTGTGAATGACGGGAGTATTCAACAAGGCTAAAGCTAGCGATTTAGTCGCATGAGAATGGCAGTGTCGTGCGACCAAAACTTGAGTCATTCTCGTGATTTACCCAGCATGAAGCAAACACCCACCAGCCCAAAGAGTGACAGAGAGCCGTAGCTCTCAAATTGATGTATTGCGACAGTCTGTCATTTAGTTAGCTAACCCATTACCACAAACCACATCCTTGTAAGCAGTAGCTATGATCTAGGTGTAATATTACATTTGCTTGAGTTTGTATTATTGTGGCATCTAATACTGTGGTTTATATGATTGACTAAAAGTCTAAGAGAGTTTCTTAGTCAGCAGTTGCATGCAGAGTGAACAAAACTCACTTGGAATTTATTGCTTCTCAGCAGCAGTGATTTTCACATTGCAATTCCAAAACTGTCATTAGGGGCAACTGTGGTTAAGGAGACTTAAGTAAAAGTGCTACTAAGTACACACAGCTAACTGTTTGTATTCATCTGCATCTAAAAATCAAGATAACTTAGATCTCCTGTGAATGATCACAGAGACCAAACAAAATAATTATCTAGAAGTCACATCAACCTTTTTGATGGCATAAGCAGCAATCTAAAAAAGTCCACTTTCCTACAGTTTTTCTTGAAAGTAATTCTATTTGCTTGTGTGAAATGAAGGAACAATGATTCATCATTGAAATCATTGGTTTGAACAGGTACAGTTCATTATTTTGTTAATTACTGTGAAAAATAACATTATCATAACGCTTTACCACCCAAACATGGGGTGTAATTTTTGCGCAATAAAGTCACAATTACTTGAAATGATTTGTGTGGTTTGTAAATATCAGTCTTTCACTTGATTGTTTTTGATGTGTGCATGTGTGCCATAATTTGTGCACATAAACATCACGGCTATGTGTGAGTTTACACAGGTGAAGGTCAACTTTAATTACCCTTCTCTTTACAGAATGAGCTGAAATGAACGTGAAAGCAGAATGAGGTGCAAGGTGGGTGGGGAGGAGGCAGCAGTCAGACAGGATAAATGCTGCCTTTTCTCAGCTATTTTTTCTTACTTTTTAGAGAGGAGTGATTTTAATAGAATACTGGGGAGAGGTAATCACATCAGAGTACCAATCATTTCTGCATTAAGGGGCAAAAGTGGGTTCCCGCTATAGGCTGACTGTTAGGGGAGGGTATCTGACTCCAAGTGGCTATCAAACCACATCAACTCTTCTCCTGGCTTGGTGAAAGAGGAGGGGTGGGGGTGTTTAACAGCTTGTGCTTGTCCATCAGACCATCTGGCTATGTACCTGTGAGTGTGAATGCATGGGATCAAGGTGGTTCTTGTGTATGTCCACGTGCCCGAGTCTGCAGTGGATTTCACCAGCATCAGTTGTCCAACCTTTTCGAATAGCTTGCCAGTTATTTACGGCAACACACACTGCTGCATTTACCCACTCGTATATCAGGCTGTGTGTGTCAGGAATGGGCACATGACCACACACACCACACAAACACACGATGAAGTAATGCTCTGGATATGGATATGGTTATGGTACATAACATTAGAACTCACACCTTAATTATCCTGCTCTTACTGACATCAAAGAAATGTATTTGAGGAAACCACTGTGGACAAAGCGTACAAGAACCAGCTCACATCTCTTAAAGCTGCACCTAATCATTGCTTTTGATATTTATTAACAGTGGGTTAAATGACTGTGTAATGTGAAAAGTAAATAATAGTGACAAACCCAAAGAGATTTACCATGCGACTCTGCAATTCCATCCACCTCCATGGAACAATTTAATCATCTTCTTATCATTAGTTTATTATATTTTGGTTTCCTAGCCTGCAACTTCGTTGTGTTGATTCTCTTTCAATGCAGTCATCAACATTCTTTTCTGATGCAGCAAAGGGCTGTTTTCAGCAAAACAATTCTGTTATAAAATGAATGTGCATTACTGACCCAGCACCAAAGACAGACAAACAAAGTCAGCAACTAGCTGGTAAACACAGTGGAGCATTTAGCCCTCAGGGGTGGATAGACCCAAGCAGAGCTGAAATGAGAGTCAAATTCTGACTTACACTCACCAGATTTACACACCATGACTCCAAATGAATGCTAATGTTGCACTGTGTCTGCAGGATGTGCCTGCCAACTCATTTGCCACATACATTTATAAGGTAGTAAAATTATGTCAATGAGGTGCTTACAGGTTGTTCTGCTGCTCACAAGGGGGCAAAAAATCAATTAGTGCTCCTTTAAATGTATTTGCAGCACTTTTATCATACTTCCTGCACCTGACTTTGCATGTACACTCCACTTTTGTTTACACTTAGCCACAAATATTGGTCTCTGTTGGCCAGATCGGTTGGCTTAGCTGGCTATATACACATAATTGTAAGCCTTGGTCCAGTCCAGAGGGAGGCTTAATGCACATGAAGCTGTTTGGAAATTGCCAAAAACTCCTCCTACCTCTCAAGGTGGTTTCAACAATCTGATTTGAATCCATCTCAAATGCTTTTTAAGTACATTCTTTGCTTTGTAGTTATCAGATCTGCCATGATGTGGCATGAAGTGACCAAGTGTAAATTGGGTTGTATATAATTGAACTTTTTGTTAAAACATTGCAGAAAAACGTGTACTAAGGCCAAAGAGGGTCGGCCAGCAGGAGGCAGTGGCTTTTAATAAGAAAACACTGAAAGCTTGTGTGTCAGAGATTGTGTTTTATTCTCTTGTACCTGCTTCAACAAAAGATCTCTCTCTCTCACACATACACAATTGTAACCAAGTCCGCACACAAACACACACAAAGGGAAAAAAAAACCACACACACACACACACACACATTACGGGCATGTTGCAGGGGTAATGGACTTGGTAATTGCTTAGCAACAGGCAATGGCATCACCACCTGTCTACCAAGGTACCCACTGAAGGTCAGTGTGTGTGTGTGTGTGTGTGTGTGAGTGAGTGCTAACATGTGTAGGGGGGGGCACCTTATCGCAGGACACAAACACCCACAGCCACACGCTATCACTGTCTCATGTTTTTTCTTCTCTTTTCCAGTCTTGTTAACTCCCTGCTAGGTTTAGCTCTCCTGCTGCAAGTGGTCAGGTACATCACATTACAATACATGACATCATCTAACATACAATTTTAGAGTTTTAAAGCCTTATAGAAAGCTTGGCTAATGCAACAGACACACTGATGATTTGCACTTGATTGTGTATTTTTGATTGTGTGTGTGTGTGTGTGTATGCAGGCATCTGTGAGAGACCAGAGGGGTGTACTACAAAGCAAGTTCAAAAGCCAAAAAAGAGATTTTTTTGCATGAGCTAACCCCAAACTTGGAGCTAGAGAGAGAATGGGTATAAATGTATGGGTATCTGTGAACGTTCCTAAAAATGGGGGTATTTGACATGCCATTTGACTCTTCTTCCACACAAATTTACTGAATATTTTCTCAATAAAGACTGACATAAATAAAAACTGAAAAAAAAATTAATAAATTGCGTGCTGCTTACTTCAGTCAAGGATCAAGAGGAATGGGTCGTTGTACTGGAGAGCTATGAAGAATATAAAAACTGTTGCTGTAAATAAGGCAAGAGAGGAATGCTGGAAGAATGAGGGAATATATTTAGTTTACCACTCAGTAGACTCTCAGTGCCTCCTGTTTATTTCTAATTTGGCAGCTGCACATTCAGAGCTCTTATTTAATACAGCATGGAAGTGCAAGAAGTGCACTTAGGTCTGACAGTCTCCCCAAATGAAGGATATATGGAAATCACTTTACTTTTTGGCCAAATCAAAGTGAAATTAAGTTTATTGATTTAATATAATCTGTGATAAATATCATAGACTAATACATTTTCTAACCTGTTCTATTAGAAGCAACACCAGTGTGTTAAACAGACTTGGAAGCTAATGTAAAAGTAAAGTAAAAGTTACCATGGAGATCTACCCAGGACAGACAGTCACCTTTGTGACACTGAAGCCCCTGGCTTTAAACTCAGTTTACCTCACTAACGCACAAATCTGGCTTTGTAGTACAGCCCTGTGCTGGGTCATCGTGATGTTGGTCTCTGAAGTGCGTCAGAGGAAATTGTGGTGATCTTTTGGCTCCAGGAGAGGAGGTGTGTGACCATACTCTTTTTTTATATCCTATCTGTCTCACCCTTTCATCACCCTCCTTCAGCCTCCTCCCCGTTCTGTCTCTAACCTCGCTCCTAAATTACGTCACATGACACACACACTGAGACCCCCTCTATATCACACTCTGATTTACCTCCCCCTATGTGGGGTGAGGTGTGTGTGTAAGAAAAAAAGAAAGACCTTGAGTGCATGCTTGATTTTGAGCGTTTAAAGATGGACGAGAGCGAGGGATGACTGCTCAGTACTGCGTGCACTGACTGTGTAGGTGTGCATTTGTAGAATGTATACGTGCAGGTGCCTACAAGCAAAGCAGTGGGGGAAAGAAAGAGTTAGAACCTCCCTCCAGTGGCACTCAGACTATATTTCTCCAGCAAATGAAAAAGGAGTGGGCCTGCCACTGGTGCTTTACTGTAGAGAGACAGGCATGAGGTTCACATCAGATGCTGGACTAGATCACAGTCACAGTGAATAATACATGCATTTCATATTCACAGCTGCTTGTGCATTTCATGAATACCTTGCAAAATGACAGGACTGTTCAGGGTTATAACTGCCAGCTATTGTTTAGCTAACAGCAGCGAAGAAAGGGAACACAGAGGAAAACGCTCACCATTAGTACACCTGCTCATTCTGTGCTGTCAGAGCCGCTGTAATGAAAAAACTAGGTCTGACAGTACACTGCGCACAGGCATATACACAGGCAGCTAGTGGGGCCCAGCTGAACGAATGTAAGCATGTGATAATACACATGTACAGATATTGCACTACAACTTAAGGCTGCCATTAAAACACGGGTTGTTGCTGCGTTGGGGGTGGTTTTGTTATATTAAGTACATTACGTTTGTTACATGTGACAAAACAGTAATATATTACTTTTAGCATTAATAAAGTATTATAATCACACACAATTTTCTGCTCAAAGATCTTTTCAACTTTCCCTTAAGCCGCTCAGTCTCATGCTGGTGTTTAACATTAGAGGGACTTCATCAACCAATTTGGCTGCTTTTCCAAACAACCGGACTCTGAGAAGATCGGACCATGGAAGTGATGGGGGGGTGTTACCTGCCTCAGACCTTAAATTGTTGATCAAGAGGACTAAGGTCTCTGACTGACGAGTAAGTGGTCTTCCATGCATCCATCTGCTGATCAGATGAGGACTGGGTGCTGTTTTCATTTGGTGAAGTACCACAAAAGTATCCGTCACGTATTACTCTATACAGACAGTAACAATTGAAAGTAACTTATTAAATGAAAGAGACCATGAATATATATATATTTTTACAGTAACTTGTCCAACACTGTCTGCTACATGCCTAACCCTGACCCTTACCCTGATGTAAGCCAAAGTATTTCTGATCTTAAAAGCACAATTAATGATCAAAAAATTTTATATTGCTATTTTCTGATGCCATTGGTTTATGTCAGTGTATTTTGTAAGTCAAACTCTTTGATTACATCGTTGTAACCTAAATGAAAATACAAAGTGATCCTTTAATACTAAAGCCAAGCTGTCATTGTGAAGTAATAAAACAAGAAAATAAGGCTTAACCTTTGTTATTTCCTTACAGGAATACGAGACGACACACACACACACACACACACACACACACACACACACACACACACACACACAGGGTTTAAAAAAAACACACCTCCCTACACAGACTAACGCATCAACACAGGTGTGCGGGAACACTCTGACGCATACAATCAGAGCACACCTCAGCAGGTTGTTTTTTATGGGGAGCAGAGGAAATGAGCAGTTATTCACTCTACACATGCACTCAGCACGCTCCAAGTCAGTCGGTCTTGTCTGTCTCTCTGTACCATCCATACATATGGATGACCAAACTTGTCTGTGCTCCTTCAATACAAAGCAGTCTCTTTGTGTGGGTCTCTGCCTTTTTTCTCCTGCTCTTCCTCTCCTTATTCCTCCTCCACCTCCTCTCACATGCAGCAACGCCTCTGGGTTTCTTTAGACATTTCGTTTTTCATTGTTTGCCTTTTGGTGAGGTGACACACGACACATTGTGGAGTCTAGCCACCCTGGGGGAATACTAATAGAGGAGAAACAGGAGTGAGTGAGTCAGGAAAGCAGAGAGAGACAGAAGCAGTGCAGAGAGAGACAGGGTGAGACAAAAGGGAAGTGAAAATGAGAGATTGTCATCAAAAGAAATAAAATGAAAGGGAGTCTGACCGAGACAGACGGAACAAAGTACGATGAAAATCTAAATTAAAGAAAGAGAGAGGAAAAATATAGGGAGCAGTGGACCAGAGAAAGAGGAAAAAAAATATGGAACTGAAAGGGAAAGAGTCAGATAGAGGAAGCAGAAATGGACTTGGATGGGATAAAAAAGAATTTATGAAGAAGAGAGGGTGAAGACAGGGCAGAGTGAGGTAAGGAGATGGACGGGAGGGACAAGTGAAAAAGTGTTGTGTTAAGTCAAACTGAAAGGGCAGGGGAGACAGAGAGGAGATGAAAGAGTTTTGCTGCCCAAATGAATAATTCAATTGCAAAAACAAGGGAATCAGCAGAATAAAGCTTTTCCTCTCCATATCCGCCCACACATAGACAAATATGCACATACCGTATTTGCACACCATGGACATACTGGTGATGTTTGTTTTTTTTATCCCTCACCAGCAGAAAACTTCTTTGGACTCTCAATGATTCTTTCTCCTTGCCTCCCAAAGCTTTTATTTTTAATGCAGTGCCGGTCAATGTCCTCTACACATCAACCTTCTTTTGGTTTTTCTGAGTATGCATAAGTGTGTTTGCAAAATGTTTGCGTGCATCAATGTGCGCATTAAGCTCGGGTACCACATGTGGCACTCCAGCAGGTCCTAACCTGACTTTCATTTAAATCTCTCAGTCTCACGGTCCCCTGCTGCTTCACACCAGCAGCCCTTTTCTCTTGGATCAGTAACTATAGCAACACTCAAAAGCAGACCAAGATAAGTGAATGGTGATGAGAGATATACAGGATGAAGAAGGGGACATGGGGAGAAGAGGGACTAAAAACAAAGCTGGAGAAAAGTCTAAGGCAAGGTGATGGATAGAAAAGAGTGAGAAGGTATCCAGTCTGGCTTAGCGAGGCCAAGTTTATTCTTAATAGGTTGCTGTTAACAGGTTTACTGAAAGAAAGGGCAAAAACAACAGATAAACGGCCAAAGGATGGCACTTGAGGATTTTGCATAAAGAGTACTGTAATGTTAACCAAATGCATATTTTCTCTTTGCTTCATTTCTTGGCTGAAATGTGGCCAATAACCTTGCACGCAGACATGTGCCGCACTTTGCTGCTTTGCCAAGTAAAGTTAAAACAACACTCATAGCAATAAGCTGCGAGGGGAGTGGTAGTTAAATTGATTTCTCTGCTGGTATATTTATTTCTCTAAGAATAAGTGTATCAAAACTGCCGCAGATTGAAATCTACATTTGTTTATACTCAGCTGTATTGATGTCAGGCGGTCAGTACACAGTAAATATTGAGTTTTGGTAATGTTTGAAAGTGCACTGCTGTGTGATTACTGACTCTCTCTTTCTACCGCTTCATCTCTCCATCCATCTCCGTGCACCCACCCCGTCCTCATTCCTGCTGGCTTATCATTTATCCCTTAATATAAATCCTGTGTTATGGTGCCTCGTAAACAGGTCAGGTTTCGCTCAACCAGAACTCCAACATACTTGCACCCTTGCACATACACCATAATTAAAGGGGGAACAATTTGATAAATCAAGAAATGTCCTTTTGTTAGAAAGTACAGTCTTTCGATTTGTTATGATTAGCAGGATTTCGATGGTGTGTCAGGTGTATGTGTAAAGAGAGAATGTGGAGCCACTAATAAGTCGTGATTTTATGGAGCATGCTATGTTTTCTCTCCCAGGGTGACATTGAATTGATCAGTACTTTCTAGATTCTGCACTGTGGACATTACAACCACCAAACAGCCTCGTCAATCAGACGGGGCTAAAACAAACCCTGTAAGCATTTACGGTCTCTTCACACACACTCACATTTCCTCCCTTCCTGCCCTTACAGCCATGGCTTTCCCATCATCACTCCCTCTCTCATGCTCTCTGTCTCATTTACTCTATCTGAAAGCTAATCTCCTTAAAACAGCAATCTCTTTCTCCCCTCCTCATCCTTCTCCCTTTGTCTCCTCCGTCTCTCTCTGTTTCTTCCTGCACATTGCCCTCTGCCCATAGCCAGACCTCTCTGTCTTCCCACCTGTCTGCCTGTCCTCCCTCCCTCATTTCTCTTTCTTCACATCTTCACCCATCATTCTTTTCACCCAAAACAACTCTGCTCCTGTTTCCCTCCTTCCCCACGTGATTGATAGCTTTTTTGATATCTGCTCCCTCCTTACTCTTCACATCTCATTAGCCTCATTTTCAAGGTGAAGTTCATATGAAATAGATAATTTTCCAATCCTGCAGCTAATTCAAACTATTAATAATTTAATATGGATGAAGCAGTCAGCAAATACCCTATCCTCAGTGTTGATCCTTTAACACAAATTAGATAGGTTGGAGGGCAGAGCTATGTAAAGGTCAAACAAATTACCAGAAACCTCTCATACACACACACGACTGGCATAAATATAAGGATTTATTTTGCCCTTCCAGTACACTTAAAATGAATGTGAGGAAGAAATTAAGAATTGGGAAATAGGACAGGAGAATCAGACAGAGATTGGGAGGATGTGGGGAGAGACAGGGAAAAGAGATGGAGGGCCAGCTGAAGGTAGTACAGCAAGGCAAATGGAGACACGTGGCAGGTTGGGTTGCAGGTGATTGACTGATGTTCAGGGCAGAAGGAGATTAAAGCAGAGCCAAGAGGCCAACTTAGACAACACACAGCGAGAGAGACAGCTAGGAGGGGTGGCAGATAAAACAAAGCCGGAGAGGGAAGTGGAGAATGTGGGAAAAGAGCAAATCATAGTAGGAGGGTGTGTTAAGTGAAATTTTCAGTTTATTCAGGAGAATATTAACTGTAAATACAAATTTTACCTGAAAATTGACATTTTCAGTCCACAGTACTGTCTGCAGGCATTTCTCTCAGGCTGCTTGCTTATAACATTCAAATTTCTATGGTCATTGTTTGCTTCCACACATACAGCCCTAAAGTGAAACCCAAGGGACAAAAAAGGCTGAAAAGCTTTTGTCGTTTGGCAATGAAAAAGTCCCTGGCCTGTCATTGGTCTTTGAATGTATTTTTTAAACTGAACAACACACATCAGCTTCTCTAGAAACACTGGCAAAAAAAAAATCTTTAAAAAGCGCATTCTGACAAACAATAAACACATGGTTAACGTTGGGATATGATTGCAGTTTGGTTAGGTTTAGGCATCAACACTGCTTAGTTAAGTCTGGAAAAAAAATATTGTGGTTTCAGTTGATATAACTAAGAAACTTCAAGAAGTGAAGTTATGTTATGTATGTGCAGTTAGCTAATCAATTAAGCTGTCAGATGAAATTGATATCTTAGGTATAGTAATTACGAGTGGACTTGTACGTGTGTGTGCATGTCTATTTTTTTTAATAAAAAATTGGTGAACCTCCGTCAGTCAAAATGAATACATTTTCTACTGCCAGTAGTGTTGCTTTTATGCAGCAATTGTGAGCAACTTTCATGTAGCTCTGTCCAACCAAACGCCAACCGTACTGAGTGTCTTTCTGTTGTGTTTTTTCTCTGTCTGCCAAAGTGGCTGATGGTCTTATGATTTTACCTGCCACCGCCAACAATTTCTCTGCATTTGAGGAGTAATTTCAGACCCTGGTCACGGTTTGTGTGGAGACAAGAAACGGTACAAAAGCAAGTGCATGAAAATATGGAGGTAAGGGGGTAAAAGGGGGACAAACCAGAAAGAGTAGGAAAATGAGAGAGAGGTGGAATTCACCAGAAGAAACAAGTGGGCAGCACAAAGAAAGAAATCATAAAATGTTAGAAAGGGAGGAGTGCAGCGAGGCCGGAAGAGAAGAGAATATAATTGAAGGGCATTATCAGAAGGAGGAAAAAAGTAAACAAATATAGGTATAGCTTTATGGAGGGGTACTGGGAAGGATTGTGAAAGGATGAAAAAAGATAAAAATGGAGGAAGAATGGACACAGAGTAGGCTGCAAGGGTTTAGAGAGAAAATATGGAGGGTGGTTACGGGGAGGGAGGGTAAATGGAGAAAGTGGAAACAAAAAAGGATAGATGGAGAGAGAAGGAACGAGCTGGCGGGGCGGAGAGGGGATGTTCAATGGGCCACAGCGCATCTCACTCCCAGCATGACATCTTACCACTCAAAAACTCACAGGTGGAGGGGATACACACTTATACTTACACATGCATGCACACACATACTTGCACTGACAGAGCTCCAGTGGAGCCTATGTTATGTCTCAGTGCTAGTCTTCCTGCATGTGTCTGATGTAGCTGAACTGAGATCTCACCCTCTATGAGACCACACCAGCCAAAAGAGCTCAGTGTGATAGAGAATAACTGAGCGTGTCTGTGTGTTAGCTGACAACACTGGGGGAGGCATGTGCACAACTGCACGTTCTCATATCCAATTACTGTTTAGTTGCTGTGAATGAATAATAAATGTTCCACTGTTGCTTTGTCTGACATGCATTACAGGGATTATGAGTTCAATATGACTGCGGATGCTGAATCAAAGCATCTGTTTCAAGGCCAGTTTGATGATGTGTATCGTGACAGGGCTAGTAGAAAAAAACAAATATAAACATACATGTATGAAATCAATAACTTGATCATAACTCATGAAAAATAAATTAAGTGGAAAAGGCCAAGGCATCTGTTCTCCTCCTCTTTCCAACCCTGCATGTCAGAGGTGCCGGCGTGTTTGTTAATCCCTCCTCCACATTCTGTGATTCCTTTAGTTTAGTTTATTCAAAAATTCAAATACACACTAGTGCTCAAGCCTAGCATTAGCTAATCATCTTATATTTTAATATTTCTTTTTAAATCTGTCCAGGGGATTACACATTTTCATTCCCCTCCAAAGCCATGCCAAGTTTATCAACATTTCTGTTAAACAAAATTTTGCGTCGTAGACATACAACTTTCTTTTAGTCATATACTGACTCACTTTGATTTGAAAGAGCCTCTGAACGCCATCCCTTTGCAATTTAATGGTTTATTTTATACTTAAATTGTGCCATTTTAAAGTAAAGTCGGTAAAGTAAATCACAAAATTAAAAGCAGTGTTATAAATAATATAAATAAAGTGTGAGGTTATAAATAACGTTAGTTGATTCATAATAATCGGTTCTGTTTACAATTTTTATCCTTTCTATAGTATAAATTTGGATTTGTCATTTTTTTTACGTGTTTCCCCAGTGTCCACAATGCTTTATTGATTAGTTAAGAAGAAATTAGAATTAAAAAAAAGATTAAGACAAAGTTTAAGATGGGAGGAGGCAAGTCACGCTGCTGCACCCCTGAAGTCACAGCCCCTCCTCCAGAAAGCTACAAATTCTCAGGCCATCTTGCGAACACTCTCTTTCTTATATGCTCAACTGGTCTCCAGAACTCAAACGTATTTCCTGGCACAGTTCATACCTTCCCCTCGGAGGGTGGACAGTTGACGAACTGGACTCAGTTGTACCAAAAGATGTGCCAGACATGCTGAAAGAAGCTGCAACACTTAGGGCCGGAGAACTCTGAATCCTGCACACCAGACATTAGGGTGTGTGAAGATGGCTGCTGCTGCAGTTGGAGAGAAACGACACAAGCTGTGTCGCAGAGGGTGTTCGTCCCATGTGCAAAAGGTTCGGGGATGTTGGGGGCTCACAAGGCCGCACAAGAAAGCAACAAGGCACTTTGCTTCCCTCCAGAGTAAATTCCCCTCCTGTCATTTAAACGTCAGATGAACGGTACTTTTTTTTAGGGGGTTTGATGCTATAAGAATAAAGAACAGGCCTCTTCTAGAAGCATTGGGTCAAAATACTTGATATTCAAATTTCTTCAGGTAATCATGTAATGATTAAATCTGTTTAAAACATCAAGCTTCATTTGGTATGTGGTCCTCCTTACTAAATTCATAGATTGCTACATTTATAACTTCATTCATTCAACCATCCTTCATAACTGATTGTTCATCTCTGTTCCTTTGCATTTATCCATCTGTTAATTCATTCATTTTGAACTTTATTCATTGCTTGTGTGCCAGAAATGATCATCTGTTTGTGTATTTATTCATCTATGTATTTGTATATTTAGTAGTTAGTGTTTATAGTTTATAGTCTGTGCGTGTACTTGGTGGTTTAATAAAGAGCTTGGCCACATGGTTTGTGTGTATGAAATTAACGTCATTGTACACAGACGCAAAAGCTCAGAGACAACCTTCAGAGAGACTAATTAAATTAAAAAGGCTATAAAAGGGCGATTCAGAGCCAGCATAAATCCGCTCTTTCCTCTCAACTAAATGAAAGTTATATTCCATATATTTTGCTACAGATACAAAATGCGAGAAGATAAAAGCATGACTTGAGTGTGTCGTTTGTACAGAATGAAAACACCCTCTGGACTGGTCAGGAGTCAGGTGGACTTTATATGCTATGCTGTATTACACCTGTTTTATGATCCGAAATTAGAGTTATATGCGTCTGCTGTTTCAGCACGAGGTCATGATGCATGATTATTCATGCAGCACACGTTGCACGTCTGAAAACCTGCTTTTGCAAATAACAGCCAGAGCATTACACAGTAAGTGATACAAGTTCAACACAGGAGCCTCAAAATGATCCCTTCAATATTTAGAAGTGCTGCCTGTATCGTTAAGATTTATGCTGACTTATGAGTAGAAGCACTCATGGAATTTCTAGAATTATTGCTCAGTACTAAAACAGGCTTGGGAGTGTAAAGGAGTGACTTTATGCAACAGCTTGCAATGGCCCTTTAATTGTGAACTCAGCGCAACCCATCTAACTTTCACAACATCTCGTCATTATGATTACGGGCACTTTGCCGACGCCACATGCAATGTGTAAGTGGCTCATACTCTGCTGCAGCTCAGCAGGGAATATAATCTCTGGTCTAATTGCTACAGCGGTGAATCAGGATTGCAACATTCTGTTATAGAGGAGGGCTAAAGCCAATAAAGGCAATTCTTGGAACATGTGCTGCCCTAATTTGGATAAATCTTTTACAGGGATATGAATTTGGATTGGAGATCTATCTCTGGCTGCGCGTCTGTCAATGGGATCATTATTCTACTGCAGTGGACATGTCTGATTAAACAGTATCTGCCTCATTGTGTTGACAGTGAAGGGCATGCACATCTGTGTGTTCATGTGTGCTCGGTGAATGTCATTATTGTCTCCTCTTCGGGAGCAGGCAGGTTACTTGGCTGCCGTGTCACAGCCTGTGCTCCTCACTGATAAGCTCCACTGCTTATCTCAATAAATGATTGAGCTGCATGTACGATTGTGTGTGTGTGTGTGTGTGTGTGTGTGTGTGTGTGAGTTAGCGAGGGATCTGCAGCCACTTTATATTATACATACTTTACATTTATAAATACACAACAGCAATTTTGTGAAAGCACAATTGGAATTCAATATTTACCATCCAAGTGGACATGTTTCCATCCCATGGGAGGTGTGTCTGTGTGTGTATGTGCGTGTGTGCGCGTGTTTGTGTGTGTGTGTCTGTGTGTATGCGTGTGTGTGTGTGTGTGTGTATGACAAAATATGCTTCTTAAATAAACAGGCAGACTTCCAATCCACTGTACTCTCTTAAGACACACACACAAGCTTGTTTTTGACTTATAGCACAATGATTCCCTTTAGATCTATACTCCAACCTTGAAGGTACTCTAATCAGTATTCTCATATTATCAATGAATCAACTGACTTTGACTGACTTTGTGTAAATATGAAAGAGGTCACTTTTTCTGCCCTCTAAAGTTGCAAATGAGCCACTGTAAAGAGTTATACACAAACAATAAATAATTAATGAAGTTTGATTAATATTTCTCCACCAGTCAGTGGTTAGCTAAGAGTTTAATGATTTTATGAGACTTATACTGCTTCAATTTCCACTATTGCAAAAAAAATGACACTGAGATATCAAATAAGTTTCCTAGTGACAGCTGCCAGACACGAACCATCTGCACCGAACATATTTCTGACATCCAGTAGGAGTGACAACCATGAGACCTGGTATTTGTTGATCTAATGACTAATTCTAGCCGGTTAATAGGAAGGTTTCCCTGCTCCTTATCGGTTCAGGACAGATGAGCTAATATGGATGGAAATTGCCTCACACAATTATCACCACAAACAGGATTGTTATCAGTGTAATATTAGTCTATTAGTCATGCAGCTTGATGCTGGAGTTAATGAGGCAGTGGCTGGGACAGTCCAACGGTGGGCGATAGGACAGCCAGCACAAAAGCATGCTCAGTAAATTGAAGATTGGGTAAGGTGTTGCGCGCAAAACTATCGCTGGCATTACTTCAATTTGAAAAAAAAAAAAAAAAGTTCACTGTGGCTTTACTAAAATGAATCTTGCTCTCTTCTTTTTTGTTCAATCACTCTGCCATTCTCACTGTGAAGCAGACAGCCACACAAACACAGAGAAAAGGCGATGGTGGCATCTCTAATCCTGTAAAAGCAGCAGCAGGAGGGAGAAAGCCTTGTGACGGGAGTGCTGGATAGAAAAAGGCTTGCCTACAGCGATGTCTCAGCTTTTGGATACACTCGGCTGGTAGAAAATCATGCGGCTACACACACTACACGCACACACATATGCTGGAAAAGTGCGCGTACACGCACAAACCACACACACACCACGGCTTTGGGGTTTCAATATTCTTTGCCTGCTGTCCCACCTGGATGCTCATGCAGCCTGAGGAGCATGGAAAAGAAAGGCAGTGAGCAGTGAAAAGCATTTCACCTCACTGTGGGAGTGGGTGACAGGGCTCAGCTACACACACTGTGGCCCTGTCAGGTAAACACACAAACGCAGACACACTGAGCAGCATGTGAGCAAAGAGGAGGGTCTGGCTAAACCTGCATCACAGGGCAACTATTTGTTGAGAAAAGTTAAATAATATTCCACCATACAACAGTGTGCACTAAATGGCAGTGAATTAGTAATCAAGCATGAGATTGTGTACAAAATTAAAATAGAGCGAAAGGAGCAGTAAACAGAGTGCTTTTTGTGGTTTAATTGCTTACAGGTGTTTGATGGCAGTTACTGTGACTCTACTTTAAATGCACTCTAAATGTGTTCGTTTATGCAAGTATCTGCTGGTCTTAAATTAACCTCCTTCCTTACTGCTGTGAATGACTCAGTAAGAAGCACTGCAAAGTGTGGACATTTTGTTTGAAGTCTGGGCTCTGCCGCTACAGAAAGCCAGCTGTGCTATTTGAAGTTTTCAGGTCTACTGCTGGCCAAGCAGCAAAGTCACTTGGAAGTTGTAAAGTTTCTTGTCGTGTGATAAGCCAAGGGATGATAAAGAATGAGTATCTTTCACGTAGGACTGAAACCTTCACTGAAGATGGCTTCTCATGATCTTTGGGGTCACAGAAACAGGCCCTGCCAAAACTCAAGAAAGACTCTAACGGAAGAGCTAAATGACTGTTTGATTGTTTTAAGATCTGCCGAGACTCACGAGGATTAAACTGCAGAATGTTGTATAATTTTAATGGAAAGTTACGCCAGTTTGTTAATTTACAATCTCTATCCACAGGTCTGCCAGAGTCACCAAACACCATCTTAAACTCTGGCTTTCACTCTAAGAATGAGATCAAAAACACAAAAATAAAGACATGCTTTGTTCACCAAAGTTTTGTTTGACATGTTGATGCCGTGATGCTTAAACAATACAAACTGGGGAAAGTGCAACTGCTTATTTTCAGGTGCCATGTGTTTAGACGCTTTTTAGAACCAAAATACCCTTGAACCCTCGGGAAATCTGAAAGAATCACTCTTGGTTACAAATCCAAATATGGTTGTCTAATGAAATTGTCAATCCAAACATATGCTTTCATTGCATTTAACAGTCAGGCCATTGTATCAAGGAAATAGAATACACTGGCTGGGAGGAGGAGGATGAGAGAATATTCTCCCCAGAGACTCCATCCATAGACAATAAAACAAAACCACTGCGCAGTGCATGTACAGAAAACAACAGAAACAAGAGGGCATAATTTTTGTCTAATTAATAGAATTAATCAGATATGTTTTTTTTTCTTCTGAGGATTCCAGGGCCTTCTATGAATACCTCGAAGGCCCTGGTGGGTTGCTACTGATAAATATGACCTTGCACGTCCGCAGGCAAACACACAAGCAACACAGAAAAAACAGAGAGACACCCATATACACACAAAGAACTAGTTTCCTTGGTGAATAGCTGTGAAGGAGGTTTCTCTGACTTGTGAAGGATCCATTTGGTGCTGTGCAGAAAAGAAATGGGATGGAGTAGCACAAAGGAGAGAACACTTTTCCTTCACTCATACCCCCCCCCCACCCCTCCTCACACCTTTAGTCAGATGGAAGGAGACAGTGAAAGAGAACATTAGTGAGAGTGTGAGTGGATGAGAGGATAAAAGCGGAACACCTCAAGACTTTAGATGTGATAATGTTTTTCATCACCCAGCTGATAGAAAGAACAGACTGCCTTGAATAGTTCTGTTCAATATGATCCTATACTGCAGAAATGAGAATGTCCCAACTTCCTACAAGAGACATGAGGTTAGAGTGACTTTTGATCAAGGCTGCTTTGTAGAATTATCTTAAACTATATCAGTTTCCTTTGTATTGTTGAACATCTCCTATTGAGTTGCTCATTTTGAATATTGCCTTTTCTTCTTATCTGTCTTCTTTTCTACCAATGCTCAGGAGCCGCCATTGCCCCTCCTCCTCTGTTCTTACCTCTCCTCCATCCTCGTCCTGCGGTTACCTGATCTGACTGTTTCTGACTACTTTTTCTTCGCTGGTGAGAGAGTGAGACAAATTTAATTAACCTTTTGGATTGATATAAAAATAGAATAGTAGGACATGGTATTAGTATTTTTCCGTGCACAAATTCTACTGTTCTTACTGTGACTCAATCGTCAGTGTGTTTGTTTATTCTATCTTTTGTAACAATTGGCCAAATGTTGTATTTTATTGTCTCTAAATGTCACATTTCTGCGTGACAAGTAGAGTGTAAGAGCCCAACTGCTGCAGCATTTTTTGTTTAGCTCAGCTGGAAAGGGGTCCGGGAGGTATTCTAGCAATACCAAATTTACCAATGGGCTGGTTGACCTGTGAGTGCAGAGTGAGTACATCACTACCTTAACATGTTGTTTTCTTCCCCTTAAGTAACTTTGAGTGTGGAAACAATGTGACACATGTGACAGTATATCACACACAGTTTGTCTTGGCTTCTTCAAACTCTTTACACTGATAAAATATTCAAATCCATGACTCGTCACCCATAACCCATGGCAAATTTCATGGCTGCACCATTTAATCATGAGGAAACATTCTGAATGTAAATACAATCCAAAATTATTCCGGCGAAAGCCTTGATGGCGACCTTTCCGGGGCTTCAAGGTATCTGAACAAGGCCTTGGAACTGATAAAGTCTATGAATGAGCTTTATGCTAACTAGTGGTTCATAGCCTACATCAAAAGCGGCTATAAGTGGAGATGATATTGACGCAGCTGTTGCAGGTGGAGATAATGTCGCAGATGGTGATGATATTATCACAGATTTATTATTATTGCCCTTTTCAAGATGACCGTTCAATGAAAAGATGGACATTGTTAAAGAAGGCTGCCCTATGCCTGCACATCTGTAGCTCAATCAACCTGCAAAAGCAGGCTATGTTCACCAATTTCAGGCTAGCGAATAGGAACAATACATTTGGCTTACAGGCTCAGTTCAACACAAAAGGCTCTACAGCTGGAAGTGTTTACTGATTGGGACTGACAAGGGTGTGTGGAATTGAAAAAGCTAAAAGAATCTTGGGAATTTAACTAAAGCTGAACAAAAACACCAAAGTAATCTTAAGGTTTTAAGATTACCATGAAAACTTTTGGAGACACAAGGCTTGTTTTACAGATGGATGAACAGAGATAGAGGGAAACGACAACGCACAACAATAAGGTGAAAAAATTCTGAAATTCTGAAACAGGAATTACCTGTCAGGGGCCTTGACAAGTCAGAAGTGCAGAGAATCAGCGAATCGTGGTAATTACCTGGAGCTACTTTCATCGTTAGCAGAATATGATGAGACTTCCACTACCATCTGTCCAATTCTCAAGTGTTTATTGGAGCCTCAATTTAAATCAATGTGATGGGTGAGACAACCAAAGGAAAAAAGAGGAAAGTAGCTTTAATTCTGGATGAACAGTTGCAAACAACATCCAAAGCTATTGCTTGTTCTTAGTTTTGTAACAGACAGTGGTGTAAAAGAGCAGTTTATCAAGTTTGTCAAGTTTGAGGATGTGACAGGCAAAAAAAAGGCAGAGAACAGAGCAGCCATGGTCCTTTGGGTCTTGAAGGAATATGGACGCATGGGCAAACTTGTAGTCCAGCGCTATGACTGTCTTGCCGTTATGGCCTTGCGGCTGAACAGAGTCTAAGCCAGGGTGAAGGGAAAAAATCCTACAGGCGCTTTTCATACACTGTTATACACATTCCCTTAATTGGGTTTCATCTCAAGGTGTAGCAAAAATAAAAGACAGCAAAACTTTCTTCTTTCACCTTTCTGGCTGCATTCTTTTCTAAATAACCAAAATGAATGCAGTAGCTTGATGAAATGTGCCACCAACCAGGTGGATCAAGTATTTGAAAGGGAAGTTCTTAAGGATCTGTTTGGGTACATAGCTGACTACAATGGTGAATCTGAAGATGCTGCCATACACTGTGCAAATGGCTAAATATCAAACCTGGGCAAGTTTGACTTTTGCTTTTTACTTTCAACTGTTAGCAAAATGTTTGCATATGCAGATGTGGCCTTTGACATTTTACAGAACAAGTCATTGGACATGCGGTCTTGAAAGGCAGGGGTGGATGAGTTTTGTATTTGCATTGGGGGCAGAGTTAATGCTTTGATCCAATATATGACTGCGCTGAACTCTGGTGTGCCAACTGGAAAGAGAGCAAACTCACATCACAAGAAGCAGCAGATGACATTCTTGACAATATTTTAAATCAAGTGCAAAATTGGTTCAAAGATCACAAAAAAACTTTCAGTCCTTTCCCTTCTGGACCCCCAACAGTTCATCAGCTTTAAGACTGCATTCCCTGAAACTGCCTTCTCAAGCCAGACAGACAGCCACGGGCCACGTTTTGACTTGCCACAGCTGAGAACAGAACTCTGTGATGTATTATGGCAGATTTTCAGTGAAAGAACCCATCTGACCTCCTCTTCTCTCCAAAGTAAAGGGCTGTGTGACAGCATGCAGTAGCTACATGGACTAACAAGTTTAGTTTTACAATCCCTGTCACCACTGCATCTATAGAAATGACGTTTTCTGTCCTCAGATGGTTAAAAACACATGTGACTCTGCATTAGCCTTTGAAAATCAAGTTCTCCTGGATCTGAAAACCAGTGATGAGCTTCACGACCAGGTTATTTTGTCTTCAAGTCACTGGTGACTGAAACTGGAACAGAATTTTTATTGATGGTTTTGCTGCAGCATTGCATCTCATTGAACTGCTTACATTTTGTTTTCACACATTGGCTGAATATTTGTTTTGAAATGACTGCCTCCATGACGTCCAATAGAGAGAGCATGTGTGTTTGCTAAACTAGAACGACACAACAACAAAGATGGAGCAGTAAAATTCTGTTGCCGTAAAATTGCCCGAGATGTCCTGTATTTTTCATTGATCTTTTCTTTTTTGGGGTGAAGGGGGGGCAATGCCCTGTTCTGCTTTGCTACTGATATTTATGATACAGAGAAGGAGGATGTGTTCAGGTTCCACATAAAAAAATTCACCACAATTACAAGTGGTAACTGGTGTTTTATGCATTATGATGATTATATTGTCAGATGAGTAATAACATTAAAGTCTGTTCCAACCCTCCTTCCAGTCTCAATAAAAACCCTTGTGTCTGTCATCCACCTCCATGCCACCTCCCCTTCACAGGCCCATCTTCTTCCATGCTTTGCACCATTACTGCTAATAAAAATTGCCATAATGTCAGGTAAATTAAGAGAATGCCGTCGTTCATGACGGTTCCATGATTTTAATGGACTCATAAGTGCTGGAGTAAATACTTGTGAGGAACAAAGTGGTCTCTCACAGAGTCCAAATAATTCATTAAGAGAGGATTTATTTCACAGAAGTTTGTGTGGACAACCTTAAAACTGATTCATTAATGTCATTCAGTGCTACATCCCTCACCTCATTCAGTTTATATATCTGTATATCAAAATGCCAGTTTCATGAGTTTGTAAGAAGCTGCAGCTCACTTTGGAATTAGGAATAAAGTTGCAAACAATAGACAGTATATTTAAAGAGTTATATACAGAGGCTTTTTATTTCATTTCTAAAGTGGATATTGATAACATCAATGTAAATGTACAAGTCTGAATCAAATGGTTAACTTTAACTGTTGTTCCCGGTCCAGCAGTATCCACTGAAAATAGAACATGAAACCTAACAAAACGTAAAAATCACAGCAAAATCAAACAGGCAAGACACAATATCTAGCAAACAAATTAAAAGCAGTAAATAATTTAGAATATAGAAAAAATACTACTGTTATTTATCTACATACATAGCTGGCTATTCACATGAAAGATTTAAAAGGGTACTTCAGTAATGTGTTGAAGACAGATTTGAACGTTTGTGCAGAAGAGATTGAGATATCCTGACGTTTACTCACTAGTATGGGTTCTCCATTTCCAATAATGCATTTTGATAGCATCTTTCATTACACTACCTGCCTACTAAACTCACATAAACTGGCCCATGCCTTCCAAATTACACCCTCCACCCACTCTTAGAAATCTGTAACCCCCAAGGCTATAACAGGACCTTGATTACATTACCAGGTTCATTTTTTTTAAGACTTGGAAAGCTTCCTTAAGCATCACGGATGATGATGTAGAACTGTTGAATGTGTTAAATTGTGGGAGTGGCCCTTTAAGATGTGATGAAGAAATGAGAAAAAAAAAACCTTTATCATGAAAAAATGGCTTTTTCTTTCTTTCTACAGTGATATGGTGCATATAAATGTATAAAGTTGTAATTGATGTATTTCCTTTCAAAATGTTTTACTGTTTTTTTTTTATGTTCAATATGCAGCAGTTTTTCATAATCCCATTTGAGATGTGCTGAATGTTTGATGTTTGCAGGACACAGAAATGGAAATGCACTTAGTGATGACATAAATCAAAAGTTTTCCTTCAGTCATAAACATGTCACAAGGAAGGTAATCATGTGATGTGTGTTTTACTCGAAGCTGTTCAATTTCATCTGAGTTAAAGGTGCCAAACTCCAAATTAAAGAGGGAATTAATTATCTTAACAACAAATCTGCCAGTTTTTTATGGGCTGTGGTCTCATCTTTTGCAGAGGAGCCAGCAAATCGAGTGCAGTTGATTATGCAGTGCATTCCTTGGTACACTGTGTATCCTGCTGTACCGCTTTGTGCTGCAGCCTTTCAAAGTGCCTTTACGATAGGAGCAGGGAGCATAGCAACACCTGGAGCGTGTTTGGCTCTTTAACAGCCCAAGAACATCTACATAAAACTCCAATTACACACACTCATAAAAACTCACACAGCTACAATATATCACCATCTTTAAACTGGATTGATGAGGAATAGAAAGGTGGCCATATTTCAAAAGAGCAAGAAGCAACCCTGAAACAGAATGCATCAAACTTTGCCCCCCAGCAATTCTTGGCTTCTTGTAATTAGAAGGCAACATTAATGCCATATTAATGAGCATCAGCACACACACACACACACACGAATAGAGAAGAGAGAGAGAGACATAGAGAGAAAGAGAGAGAGTGAGGGAGAGAGTGGAATTAAATCATGACGTCAAATTTATGTCCCGGCCATATTTACTGCTTTAATAAGAGTTGGGTAAGCAAAGAGAACTGCTGGAGGGCACACAGCCTATGTCAGCAGATATTCAAACACACACACACACACAACCATGCATGCACTGACATGCACACGTCCTTGTCGATGTGACCTGTTTTACATATCAGTCTCTTCAGCCAACCGACAGCCTTTAAATCGCCCACCTTTATGCAGCTGCCATATTTACACATTACAGGCATATGAATGTGTGTGCGCACATACTCACGCTGCTTAAAACGCGCTCGCAACAAGCCATAGGGTGATCCCTAACAGGTAAAAATGGTGTGCGCGCACATCCTATCATGAATGAATGTGAGAGAGATAAGAGATCAAGAGCTGCAAAAGGAAAGAAAATGCAGGGGGTGGAGGGCAAGTGAAAAAAATTGGCCAGATCTAATTAAATGCCCCTCAGACATGAGCTGCCTGCAGAACTACTCACTGATAAACCCATCCTGACTCTATCTCTATTGTAAACAAAGCCTTAACAATATCACACTCATTCTCCCTCTTAACTCATTTGTATGTTCACACCTGCCTGCACACAAGGACAAGAAAGAACATCAAAGCATACTGTCGCCAGTGTCCCATACTGTTGTCCACATAACTCAGCCCCAATGGTGAAATGCTTCATTTGATGCTAATAGTGGTGGTGGTGTGGGGGAGCCAGAGCAAGCTGCTGGCCACCCCAAGCAGCTTGCAGGGCTCAGGGGCAGGCTGTGATGTCTGACTGCTGGTTCGAGGTGGGAGGATGGGGGTTGTGAGGATCGGGAGATAAAAGTCCACTGATAAAAGCAATAAGCGCAGAGCAGAGCTTGGTACAGAATCTCAATCAGCCCATAATACAACCCCAGAGAAAAAGGGCAGTGACTGCGGTGTATTTGCGTGTGTTGTAGCAGTTAAATGCGATATCTGCAGAAGATGGGCGGCTTTACCATCTGCTGCTATGAGAGCGGCACTGTTGGTAACCTTTGAGCGGGTGAACAATCACTGTGTTATCACAGCGTGTTCTTACCCACTGCTAATGAGTGTAAATGAATAGATGAGTGGACCTGGACAGGCTCTCCTCGGTATCAAATATGCTAGATTTGAGACGCTTTGAAGATGTTGTCACTGTAAACAATAGTTTTTTTCAGAATTCAGCAGCACATAAAGTGAAATAAGGAAGGTGTAGGTACATTTTTTTCTCTCTTCTCAAACTCTGACCATCTGATATGCTTGAAAGTTACAGAAAAAATAGTGGGTGAAATGAAACACTTTTCGTCAAATTACTATTTCCAAGGTCAAGAATGAACTTTTATGATTAATCTTTAAGCCAACAAGGATGACGAGACCTTACATTGCTACGAATTAAATCATAGCAGTTTTTTTTTTGCTAACCTCAAATCTCCCAGAATATGTCTCTTTGGGCATAAACCGACTTTTGCTCTAACTCCTTAAAGCTAAATAATGTGTGACAGTGATTATTTGCATCCTGTCATGTGAGTTTTAGGCTCCACAATACAATTTATTACAAACAACTGAACAAATTACAGGAACAGAATTATCTTTGTTCCTGCCGAGGAGACTATAAAGACGTCAGCTCGCTCAAATTGCAGAAAACAATCCAGCCGTAAGAGTCATTCTTGACCTTGAGATGTGTGTGTGTCTGACAAAATAATCTAATACTCTACTTACTAGCTTTTTCAGAGCTCACAACCACATCTCATGATCCTCATTAGTAAATAGAACTGGTTCAAATGTCATCGCATGACCGGAGT
The DNA here is from genome assembly GCF_042242105.1 of Pempheris klunzingeri. Lineage (NCBI taxonomy): Eukaryota > Metazoa > Chordata > Actinopteri > Acropomatiformes > Pempheridae > Pempheris > Pempheris klunzingeri. Next base: position 10,978,734 of record NC_092015.1, on the reverse strand, counting down.
GCAAAGATGGCAACGTGATAACAAGTGGTCATATCTGGTAAACGATGAAGACCATAGGATCCAGTTGTATGCTCCGAAAAAGCTAGTAAGTGGACTATGAGTTGAAATTATTTTGTCAGACGTACAAAAAAAAAAAAAAAAAACTTCTCTCCTTTTCTTACCTGCCTATGTTGATATCTGGCCTTGCAGAAAGCTTTTCCTTTTATTTGCACAGATGTTGAAACATGCACCTTTGAGATTTGTGCCTCTTCAAAGTCACAGACCCTTTAAAACCACGATTGGTCAAGAACTCTAATTATGAAAGCACTAAATGTATGACTCTGACATTTGTTAATGGAATTAATGGACCTTCGCCTTATGATACTTTCCCCGAGAACATTTAAGAAGCAGTTTAGGGTGTAAAATTGTACGCAAACTGCAGATTTTACCATTAGTGGACAAGCTGTAAAAAAATATCCTTTTTACCCTCAAAGGGCACATCTTAATCAACACACACACGTTTGCACAGGACATTATATTGACTTCCATTCATTTTGACCAGCCAAGCCCTAATCCTAACCATAGCTAATTCACACCTTACACTAACCCTTACCAGGACCTCAGAAATGATATTTTGCTTTTTTCGGACAGGGCTTTTTCCCGCATGATGATTGCTTGTCCAACAACATCATGTTTATACCGGAAATGGTCCCAATAAGCATAGAAAAATGGATGTGCACACACACATACACACACACACACACACACACTCTCTCACACAAATAAGTGGACAAAAAGCCATTTCCCAGTCTGGAAGCATACTCTATATCCGTGGAGTTAAATGTCAGTCAGTGACCCTCTGTCCCACTGGACATAGAGGACAGAAAGTTGGAGAGGAACAGAAAAGAAGAGGATGGAGGTCTGACCTCTGGCTAGCCACCCCCCTGGGGGCCACACTGGTAGACGCCATGAACACGGGAATCAGATTGAGGGAGGGAGACAAAGAGATGGATGGGGGACTGATAAGTCATTTCTCCTTGACATTCAGGGTAGTCAGTGTGCCTGATGTGGGAATGGGCTGTGCAGGACAGGAGGGAGTCCTCCAATACAGAGACATCACACACCATAATAATGTTCCGTGGATCCCATAGACCATGTATTATGTGTGTGTGTGTCTCTGTGTGTGTCTCCATAGGGTAAGCATGTGAGCATTCAAGGTTAGAGATCAGACCTTAGCACAAGATAAAGTCAAGCCTGGAGGCATTCACAGGACAATCACTGCCATTCATACAGGCAGAGAAGCAATGCTCTCATATGTGTTTGTTTGTATGTGCCGTACATGCATGTGGTGTAGCAGGTCAACAAGCCTTTTTTTGAAAAGTGGATATTTACGTGTGAGTGTGATTTGCACAAGCAAACTGTGAAGCAACTCTGACAGAGCTGGTTCGGAGGCCATTGATTGACAGACAGACAAAGAGGAAGGTGGTGGGAGGACGTCAACGTCTGAGCAGCGAATATTAAACGAGAGAGGAACAGAAAGGACAGCAATGTCTCGCCTGGCTAACGCCTGAAATACATGGGCCATGGATGCGACATGCCACATAGGCAGGTGGTGCAGGGCTTTTTACCTACTACACAAACTCCGTCTTTGTATCATGTGATTGCATGCCAACCGTGTTTTCTGAGGATATTTAAAGTGGGTTATGTTACTGAATAACTGAATGGAAACTGGCACTGAATTAATTAACTAGATTGTTGTAACCTCAAGGTCATGGATACACATTGATTTGAATGAATTACTTTAATGTGCAATGTAAAAACACCCACAGGTTTGCTCTGATGCTTCACATTGCCTCTGGTACAATGAAGTAGTTATTCTAATATTTTTGAAACAAATTTTACTCATTTTACTCACACAGTCCTATTTAGTTTTCACCTGTTGGAAGGCCACATAGTTGTGCGTACAGAAAAAAACTAGGTACTACGATTGACTAGGTCAAAAACAGAAATCAGCAGTGCGATGCCCATCTGGTTGCGCAAAGCTTCCATGGTCAGTGTAGCAGCTTCTGTTGTCTATAATTGATGCACTCTGCTGCAGACACACTGTGGTAGACGTGTTGTGCCGTGTCTGTGTATTTTGCGTTATCTTGGCAAGAGTAACACAAACAAACACAGATGATAGTCGATAGACAGAAAGGCTGATAGTTAGAAAGAGCACACCGATCAACCCACACTAATATCTCTTTTAGTATAATGTAAGACACTCTATGTCGGTCTGAGTTTACATCCTGTTGTATATACTACAGTCTATATAAGAAATTAGATAAGATAGCTAATTCAATATTCCATTATTAACAGTGTGTTCCTGCTTGCAGTCCCACAGTATAAGTGTAGGATGTCTCTAACTGTGCTTGTAAAGTCTGGATATCATTTAGGGAATTCAACTACTCCAGAGTGGGGCCATTACTTGATCCAATCAACATCCAGTAACCAGGCTAAAATGAGATAATCTAACCACTCAGCATGTTTGCTTGATAATGGGAGTGCAGGAAAAAAATACAACTTCACAGAACTATTACTTGAAGTAACATAGATTTTGCAGTGGAACAGTATATTCCATTTGATTTCTTGTTAATAAATGTCACTGAAAAGGCTCTGCACTTTGTTGTACATCTGACTTTGTTTAGAAAACAGTATTCTGTGATTCTGAAACAAACCAAATCAGGAGCACAAAAAGGGAAATGCACAATGTCACTGATCATTGTTTCTGACAAAAAAAATCCTACACTCATCTTAACCCACTTTCCTATCCTTGTTTTCTTTATCTTTGTCTGACATCCTTTGATCGGCAGAAAGTGTCAGACAGAGAGAGAGAGACAGTTAACACTGGAAGGATAGTGGAAGATAATCATAGAAGTGGATATAATGTCACATTTGGGTTTCTGTAGGGATTCTGAGGCCTGAATTTCAGTACAGTGTGAGTGTTTTTGGAATCATAATCTAGGGCATCTTAAAGCACTTCGTCATTGTTCAGCTATGGTAGTTGCTGTTTATGTTAAGCTGACTGGGAATCTCAATGTCAGAGAAAGATCACAGGTGTCCCAGGCTTGTACTTTGAAGGAGTTGTGTGTGCATGTGTGTTTAGTAGCTATCCGCATTCTGCTAGAGGCTAACCAGCAGGAAAGCTTCTAGCTTGGAGGGTGTTACTTCCATGCACACAGGGCAGCATGCATTAAAGATGAGACCAACTCACACCAAATACCAGCAGAAAGCCTCCTTACGCTTGTGGACACATGTGTGCAAACGTAAAGAAAAACACAAATGCACACTGATGTACTCAAGCTTTGGCTCATGCAGCAACTCTCAGAGAGAGAAGGGCAAAGAGAGAGAGAGGGGAGAAAAACTTAATTCAGAAAGCAAACAAGCTGTTCACAGCTTCTTCATCTATAATGCAGAAGAGAAAATCCCAGTGTTTCTGCAGCAGAATATACTGATGTCATCTGTGCACATACCTGTAAGTGTTAAAGTGTTCAGCACGCATGCATGCACGTGTTTTGCGGCTATGGGCGATCCTGTGAGTATATGCAAGTAAACATAGTTGTGTGTAGGTGTGTGTCTCTCATGTTTATACAGTTTGTATGGGAAAATCGATGCCTCAGCTCACCCCTCTTCCTCCTCACACACACAGATACACTATGACAGAGGGGCTTTGGAGGCAGAATAGAGAGTCTGATGTAATGCAGCTTCAAACACTCAGAGGGATCAGAAGGAACATCACACACTGTCGCAAAAAACACAAACCCTCTTTCCAACTCTCATTCTGCCAGCAGATTACTGAGGGAAACGAGCTCTGGGAGGGAATGAACGAAGGTAAAGAAGCAATACAGGTGAGAAGAAAACACAGAGGGATTGAAAAAAGTGAAAAGTGAGAGAGAAATCTGTATTTTCTTAGGCTACAAGTGAGGCCGGGGTAAAATAAAACTGACGACTATGGCAAAAAGAAGACTATCATTATACACTTAGGCAAGTTACTTTCACTCACTGTCGATACTTTCATCTACAAAAAGTAATGCACTTTAATTCATATCTAAAAGAAATCAAATGATTCTATCTACGATAAAAAAGAGCATTTTATAGCCTGTGATTGCAAAATGTGAAGTTGCTCATTTAATTTTATATTCCCAAGGATATGTGGCTGAGGATATTTGATATCAAATCATCATTCCTAAAACATAGAGTCTCTCTCAATTAATATTGAGCCTCATCACCCAATAAAGCGATCGAACGCGCCTGTGTGCATCAAATCTTGTACCAAGGCCATTTAAGCTGGATGAAGACGAGGTTAACTAACTGAACTTTGCATTTCACACCTCTCATTTAATCACTGCACTTGTCACTTTCATATATTTCATCAAATTGGACTGCAGATTGTGCACTGCATACAATCTCCACTGTTACATAATCTCATTATTTTTTCACACATGTCACATTTAATTTATGCTTCATCACCCTTTTCAAAACTACTGATATTGGATTTTGTAAACAGATTAAAAAGTTATCATTTTTTAATTCTTTTTTTAGTTTGTTTTTTTCCAGCAGTATTCTTATCTCTTAAGGTGACTCATTTTGGACACTATTGTAAAAAAACCAATAAATAAAGGGCTTTATTTTGTAAAATGGGCCTTTAAAGTGCTCTCAGGCCTGTGATGGCTTGTATTGAAATGAGAAAATTTAAACTCTACAATAGAGCTAAACCATGTTTGAAGGCTTATAATTCAGTAACAAAAGCAGCTACAGACATGGGACCAACCGTTATAGAGAGCTCATGACCTCAGCTATCACATGATCAACAGCATAGACTGTATATAAGAAGTGAATGTAGCCACTGTGATGTCACCCATTGGTTTGTGGACTGAGTTTAACTTTGTTTTTTCGGCTGTCAGCATCTTGATTTTGGAAACAGATGTGACATTGACAGTTTTTCCCCCTGCCTCTGACTGATTAGGCTTAGTGACAAGGTAGTCCCCCTCTCAAGCATACCTTGCTTTATCATCTACTTCACTCTAAATGGGACCATAATATACTAAATTAACATCATGCTGTATTGAAGAAGATATGAAACTAGCGACCATAAACTCGTTGTTGTTTACTGAGGTAATAAATCAAGTGGGAAGCAGGGTAATTTTCTACTAGGGTAATTTTACATACCTCCATGCAATCAAACTTCTTTTTGGAGCCAGTCAAGTCCTCTGCTGGCCATTAGACTGAATGAAGGTTTATGGCAGTTATATCAGCTTCACTTTCCACACCTCCTGGGGGCCAAAGTCAAATATTGGTAAAATATTGTATTGAATTTTTACCCATTTGATATTTAGATATTTTAAATCTGATTACACAGATGTGTTTACCATCAACTCAAACTCCTGTGTGTATTCTCCATTCAGAAATATCTGCAACATTAATACTATTTTAAAAACTACGATTCGCAACAGCCACTCCACACAGCTTCATACAAATCAGAAACAAGGTTGTAGTTCCTTTGGTTTGCAAAGTAGGGTTGTAAATAGGGTTGTTAAAAATATATATCATTAAATATATCAATTATCCAGTATAGCCAAACTAGCAGCAACACTGCATCAAGATGATCCATGCTAAGAAAAAACACAGATGCTGGTAGCTAGGATCATATAAATGGGGCTTTGGGTTGCAATCAAAGGTTGTAAGATTAGATTAGATTAGATTAGATTCAACTTTATGGTCGTTACACCTGTACAGTACAAGGCAATGAAATGCAGATAAGATAAAATAAGATATTCATTTATTAGTCCCATGACAGGGAGTTTAATGTGTCCATCCACAACACCCACAATATCCTTTGGCAGCAATCTGCTGTCAAAAAAAGGCAACAAAAAAACTCTATTGTCAGAACTGAAGCAGAAATTATAAAAACTGATTGTCCTACCATTAAACGATCGTACTGTTGAGTCGTCAGGGACACTTTAATGTGTTGTGCTCAGAAATGTCAAAGATATCATTTAAACAACGTGCCAGCGATGTGGTTTCAGCAATAGCAGCATCAATAGCAACCACCCACTAATGATAGAAAACACTGCATAACGTTCATAACAACTAAAAACTAAAGATAATATCCATTGACTGAAAGGAGATTTGTGCACATCAAAACACATTTTACTGCCGGTACTATCTTCAAAAAGGTACATTTTCCACTGAGAATAGAAGGAATGTCCATCATTATGTTTGAGGTTTTCACTGCAGGGGCTTGCGCAGGCGCATGGATCGCTTATGTTGCTGTACATTTGTAGGACTTGGTATGAACAATCGTGCATAACTTTTTGTAAGAAATCATACAAACGCTTTCATGTGAATATTGCCTTAGGGACAAGACACGATAGATTAACATTGAGGCTATAGTCTGGCCCACAATGGCATTAACTGTTCCCTCTGCTCTACAGTTCTCACCCGAGTAGGCTGCTGTGCCAGGCGACTGCATGCTTACAGAGCCATCTGGGAGAAAAAGAGCTAAATATAACCATTACAGAGCCTCTACACATGCTACTACAGCCGTCACTGCTGTCACTGATACACCCAAGTTCCTTCCAACAGGCCGCTAAACTATCTTGATTTAGCTAATTTAGTGTGTTTGGCTACATGGGCAAGCTGAGATGGGAAAATTACAGCCTTTTTTTTTTTTTTTTATATATTCTGAACTTCAGTCATGCTGGATGTCATCCATTAATATAAGTGGTGGGTATTTACTTTAATCCTTACTGTCCATTATCGTAAATGAGCAAAGCTGAAGCATGGACGTTAAAGGAAAAGTTTGACATTTTGGTAAATACCCTTATTTGCTAAATTAGAAGTTTGATACCACCCTCATATTTGTAAAGTATGTCTGATGCTACTGCCAGCAGCCTTAGATTAGCATGTGCAAAAGATTTTATTTTTATTTTTTTACAGATTAAACAAACATGATATAACGTTGCAATTAATGACCTTTAGAGGTGCTGGTTGGCTGATATATGTTTGCCCATGTTTACAGTCTCGCTAAGCGAGGCTCAAAAGAGGATGAAGAGTGGTATTGATCTTCTCAGCTAACTCGACAAGAGAGTGAATACGCATATTTTCCAAAAATGTTGAGCTATTCCTTTAAGGACTAACTGTGAGATGCAGTGAAACAAGTGCTGCAGAAGGAAACTACATCTAAAACAACAGATAATTAGTTCATTTTAAGCTCCTTGCCTCTGTATCCTCCAAGTCTCTAGAAATACACTTTTAGAACCATCAGTTTCATTTAAGGTGGTATGACACTGTGTGGCACGCGTTTTGGTGTGTGTGAAGTTGTCCTATTTGTTTCAAAGACAGTGGCAAGAACAGAGGTGACATTAAAGGGGTCTAAGAGATAGAAACTTAAAAGTTTAGGAGGCCACACACGTACACACACACACACACACACCTCGTCACCAGTAAATGGGAGGGTAATCGTTGCTTTTGTTGGTGTGTACATGGCAGCACTTGAAATTCAGACTCCATTTCAACACATGAAATCATAGATCTGCACTTTATACTTTCTGAGCTCTGCCCTGCAAAAATATTTTAGCTGTGTAAATGTGTGTGTGCTCCATATAGATTCTGACTTTGTCCAGCAGTCCCACTTTGAAAAGAGCACAAGACAACATAAATGGTTTAATAAGGTCTCGTACTTTTTTGGTTGAAGTGTAGAGAGTAAAAGAATAATGAGATGATAAAGGATAGAGGAGAGAGGCAAACAGACAAAGACACAGAAGGAATGAAAAGCAGAATATGAAACAGAGGTGGAAACTGGTAGGTCTACACCAAAAAAAAAAAAAAGAAGTCTCAATTTTGTCATGTAATATTTTTGAAATGTCTACTCATTTTGTCAAGTCTGAAGTTATTCTAGGTTACTATTTCTTTAAGAAATGCCATTTTTAAGTGCAGATGTCACTTGTCAAACAATATCTCCCTCTGCACAAAACTGCTTTATACTTTCAGCGATTTTATGGTCGAACAGGACTTAAAAAAAAAAAGAGAGTGAGGCTAAAAGAAAATGGATATTTATACGCCTCACACACCAAGGAGAGAAGTATTTTGGGGTGACAGACAGGCCAATTAACAGTCAACACACTGAGAGTGTGACAGAACAAGAACGGAAAAGATGTAAAAAGATACAGAGATCATAAGATGAGAGGTAATTAAAACTGAGCTCATAAGCCCAGTAATTCTTCCTCACTCTTTGTTAGACTTGAAATGAACTTTCCACACTTTCACCACCAGAAGAGATGATTAACCACTGCACCAATTAAAGGAGGAAAATTTATGAGGAAAATTTTTTAACTTCTATAAGTCAACTAACTGCCTTTAGTGCTTAGTAAATAAAACTCCACCAGAGGAAAAATTGGATCCCCAGAATGCCATCTGGGGTTAGTAATTAGCTGCTATGCTGTAATGGTCCAACCCTGCTACAGGATTTAATAAGGGTAACGCACTCTCATTGCAGCCTCACTTTAAAGGGTTCCATGTGGCCATAAATTGAAAAAAGCGAAATTATTTTATGAGTCATTTTTCTTCCTGAAAGCTGCATATTACAGTTTTAAAGATTCATACCCCCATTCTTCACCTAAGCTCTTTATCTCCTCATCCTCCTGCCAACTTAGTCTCTTATGACTCTGAGCCAACTTCTCGTTGAATACATATAATGATGTATTGTGTTCATTTATTGTGCTTAAATAATAACTCCAAAAAAGTGGTAACCCTGTGTTATGCTCTATCTGTTTCTCTCTTTGGCTTGCCCAGTTATGCCCGTATACCCCTGTGTACTTTATAAGATACTTTTGCACCAGAGCTCAGTGTCTTAGAGCTTAGAGGAAAAGTGCACAATCAGGGTGTTGATGACGAGATGAGGTACAATTAGAGGGTTGCTGAAAGAGAAAATCAGTTGATTTATTAGTTTCTCAACAGAAAAATAGGCAACTTTTCTGAGGCATTTATCAGGTAAAAAGGCTAAATATAAGCTGGCTTTTTTCTGCAGTTAACAAGACATCCCTTTGGGCTATGTGAAACGGTGATGGGAATTTTCACATTTTTTTGACATTTTACAGACTAAAGGATTGATAAAAAAGTCAATAATTATATAAATAATAATAAGAAGAAGAAATAATCAATGATGAAAACAATTACGCCAAATACAAAAAATTTTGCAAGAAAATTGCACACATGATTATTAAGTTTATTTCAAGCCTCAAAAAGTCACTTAAAAACATCAATCTCAAATTCAGTATCAACACTGTTAAGTTTTTACAGTAACTATGGACAGTATCACAGGCTTCGTATTGAAAAAGACAAAAAAAAAGTAAGTTAAGCAAAACTGCAAACTTCAGCTGCCTCCAAGACGCCTTTTGAACATTTCTACCATTTGTATTGTGTAACCAAACAAAAAATAAATAGGCAGATAAATGAAGGTTAAAATGCTGCTGAGTCCGCTTGAAGCTTGCATGGGTATTTAACACTACAGCAGTTTCAAAAAACTGTTGCAGGAACAGTATCATAACAAAGAAAAGCATGGATTATAGGATTATAAATACATGAATGAGAGAAAACAAATTCTAATTTAAAACTCACCAACATGGCCATGAGGTAATGTGAGATTTGCAACAGCCTCAAAAACTTTTAGAGGCACTGATTTCCACAGAGAGCTCTTGGCACATACATATTGTGCTTTGGACAAACTGATACTCAGTGAAGATTACATAACTTGGAGTGCAGAGTGACAGTTCTCACCTTTTTTGCAGAATTTTTACAATATGCTTCGGATTGTGATTGACAGGTTGAGGAGCTGCAGGACGTCATTTGCATAAGCAAATAAGGACATCCCGAGCAAGTTCACTGTTACCATGGTGATGGTAGAAGATTATGAGGACACATTGGGCCAATATTTAAACTGCTAGAGGGGCAACTAGACAGGTGCTCTGTGCGTGGGTGCACATACACTTGAACACACATGTACTTTCTGCACACACACATGCCTGTACAGTACCTTTACAGTTGGTGTAAATGCATATGCAAATACAAGTGCTTTCACAGTGGCTTCAAACAACAATCTATTACAGACAAAAGGCACAACTTCAAAGCAAAGGCTCTTGGCTGAGAAGATTCTCCAGCACACTGAGCCACACTCACATCCGACAACACGGCTTTTTTGCACGCTAACATGTGCACACGGATTGCATTAGAGGGAAGCCTGGCATGGAGCCCACAGCAATCTCCAATCTATCTTTCGACTCCTTTAATGTGCTATTTTCTTTTGTGGTGCAGTAAAGAACAGATACTCATTATGTGCATCAAACTAGAGGACAAAAGCTCCTCCCTTCATCCCTGACTCGTAGATCAAAAAGACATGAGAAAGGGCAGACAGAGATCAAATGTGCCTGTGAGAAATAGACCCACAGGACATCCAGAGCCTCCACTGGCATACTTAACACACTTATCCAGTGTCATAAATACACAAATACATACGCAAACACAGACAGACACACAAACACACATTCAACATGGCTGAGTGGTTAAAAGTTAGCCTCGCAGTGGTTGGCCTGTATCTCACAGGGTCAGTTTTTAGCATGAGATATTAGTGTGGAAAAGACCAACTGAGATTTGACTGAGTCCTCCAGCTGCAAGCCTGCCTGACAAATCTCCTGTCAACTGTTGTAGGTTTTATAACCTCAGCATTGTAGATATAAAATGACGCATGTACTTTATTGAACTCCTGCTTAAAGCTGTTGGTACACAGTTGGAGCAGTGATAAGAAGCTTGCCCTCTGATGATCTTAACTGAAGCTAAATAACAGAAAAAGGATTATTATAGAAAGAGCACATGCATGAGCTCTGCAGCCCACAGCACAGGTGTATGAGAGAGTGTGTGTTTTATGGAATCATCTCATTAGCCTTCTCTTTTTCTCCCTAAGGACTGTGTTTATGTGACAAGCAAGGTGGCGATGATCAGATCAGAGGAGGAGAAGGGAATACCTCACGGACCTGCTGCACACCATATAGGAGATAAAACCCGTAACTCTCAGCCTGGATTTTATTTTCTCTTTCTCCTCGACCCTCCATTGCTGTCCCCAGCCTCCTCTTGCATATTCACACTTTCGATTCTACACTACGCTACAGATACTCTTTCCTCTCGGAGGATTGCTACCAATTTCTGTCTCCGCTTCACCCTGACCCCACCCCCTCTTTCTCACCACCAAGTGTACTGTGCACACAGCAGGAATGCTGTCACAAGAGGCTTATAACGCCTCTGATCTGGTTAATGGGCAGTAATGGTAGTTGGCCGATGAAGAGAGGAGAGGCAGGATGAAATGATGGAGGGAGGGAGACAGAAGGAAGGGTTATAGTGAGAGTGAGAGGTAGAGTTATATGGGGGGTGAACTGTTTCAGAGGTTTCCTATCTGAGCAGGTCAGAGAGGCGATCAACCCTCAACTACTCTTCTCCTTTGTGCTGCCCCCATCTGCTGCTCAAACTACTCCTCTCTCCTCCAGGGATCTCATTATGGAAGACTCACTGGCCATGAGGACCCAGCCTATCTGCGTATGAGATGGGCTAAAGAGGGGGACTGGCCCTATGTGTTAGAGCAAGGGAGTAAGAGGGGGCGAGAAAGCAAGAGACTTAAAGAGAGGGGGAGAAGGTATGAGGGGAGAAAAACTAGAGGCTGCAGAAAAACAGAGTAGAGGAGTAGAGTAGAGGAGATGAATGGAGGGAAAGTGTGTGTGCAGAGAGAAGTGTGCTGTAATAGAACAGTAGAGCATATAGCCTTGGGTACCAGATTGTTATTACTGCTGCAGATGGTTAGGAGACGCTTCCAGCAGATTTATGTTTTGTTATAGTCTGCGTGTGTGTGTGTATGTGTCACATCCATGTCTGTATCCATGCCATACGTGCTCATGCATGTTGCTATATGCTTGTTTAGCTTAAGTAATGTCGGCTAAATGGCATGTTTTCTGGATAAATAACCAATTAGAAGCTCAGGGGAAGTTTGCAGTGAGCTACAGCATCCAATCAAATCCCCATACACCAGCTATAAACTATGGCTCTCATTGAAATGCCATGCACTGCCTGCTCTAAATATCCAATCAAGTGATTCAGGATCCTGTGCTCACAAAAACATTAAATGCCATACAGTGAGAAGGCTAAAATGAGCTGAAATGCTCACTCCCTTTTTCAGTCCACATTCTTCCTATCTTCCCCCAGTGCCTTTATCAAGATCTATCTTGCTCTCAGCTCTTTTTCACCTGTCAGCTCTTCTCCATTTGTGTAACAGCTTCATTGATTTTTTTTGGCGGGGTCATAAGGTGGTCTTAACGTGCCACTGAGGACTGTTTGTTTATATTTGCGTACATGAGCTGATGTGAGCATGTCAGTGGTGTGTATCATTGCAGGTCCAAGGATATAATGGCCTACATTCATCTTTAGCCCAGTTTAGACAGAGGCGGCGGTGAAGAAGAAACGAGACACTTTGACAGACATACCTGCATCTGCACACACACTCGATCTCACACCCACACAAACGCATGCTCATGGAGGCTCTAACGCAGAGTTATTATCCTCATAATCACTCCAAAATCCACCATTTCTTCCCCACGTTCTCTCACCTTCTCCTTTTAGCTTTCAAGCCATTCATCGTTCTCCTCCTGCCTCCTGGAGACATCAGCTCTCTCTCCTCTCCTCGTTTTCCCTCTCTACCACGTAGCCATGATAAATCTCCAAGATATCTTCCCAATGGGCTTTTACAAAATCAATGGCTATTTCAAAGCAAAACTTTGTAGGTATAAGATTGTGTGCATGCTAGATACGTGATTCTCACATGAAAATTCTCAGACAAAGAGGTGTTCATAAAATAATTTCAGTATCAAATAGTGCAACTAAAGGCAGGGTAAAAATATTGATAGGGGTATAATAACCCAGGCTGTAATGGCTCACATGCACAATAGATTTCCACAGCACTAGTGCCTCCAGTACAACAGTAATGTCATACCCACCGATCTACAGAGAAATCAGTCATTACTGAATTCTAACCACTTCTACTTTGCAGTTGTTTTGCTCATTCAGCTACAGCAGAACTCAACATTTCTTTCACATTACATTCGCTAAGCTATGATTGCACAATTGCTGTTCAGGGGAAGGGTTTGGCAAACGGTAGGTGAATGAAAGTGGTATAGAGATTAAAGAAGACAAACTCAGAGCAACAGAACTGTGAGTTTGGAGAGTAGGACTCTGGTTGTACTGATGAAAACAGTGCTGAGAAAATGAATGTTGAAAGTTTGCACCAGCGTCAAATAACAGCAAATTAAAACAGGACCAGATTAGAAAACTGCGAGACATCTTCCTGAAATGTGACAAAAACACACTTAGAAAAATAGGGACAACTGGGAGTAAAGGCCTGTGTCTAATGCAAGCTTGTGCAGCTGAGTTAAATCAGGACCCTGACTGCTATTTGGAAATGTATGATATACAATTAATGTGTGTTTTTACATGGACAGTCTTAACTTTAGTATGTTTGAGTGTGTGCACATTTGAATTGAACATTCCTCTGGAGTTGCACAAGCACAAGCGATCACATTTTCTTCCTTAACGGATACAAATGCAAGAGTTACTGTCTCTCCGGAAGCCGGCTCAGCCTGGGCCTGTTTTGACAGTAAATAAGCTAATAGGCAAATGTCATGGCTATTAAATAAGTTAAGCCCGATCGATGTCAACTCCGGGGCAGAGGTATATAAATTCATTTCAAATGAGACACCAACTGACACCAATAAAACAAGTAATCTGTTAGCATCTGTCTGCAGAAACGGGGGGCTGGTGTGCGTTTGTGAACGTGGATGTGTGCATGTGCATGTGCGCATCAAGAGGCAGTGGGAGGGAAAGCGAGGGATGACACAGAGTGAGGGTGGGGGAAAGGGATTAAGGGGAGTAGAGGTGGAGGCATGGATGAAGCCGTCACTTCGCTTTGTGAGATTCTAGGCGGTAAGAGATGAGAGAATGATCTCCCACGCAGGCTGCAGGAATGCTTACACTAACACTTTCCCTCCGCCTGGGCCCCAAAAAAAGAGGGGAAAAAAAACTGCAAACATGTCACTGAGATAGGAGCAGATCAATGTCCACAAACACTGTTAGCAAACAAACAGCCACAGACACACAAACTTGTATTCGCACGGCACAAGCGCAGATGATGTAATGTGTTTTTATCTATATTTCACACTCAGCTCTTTTTCTCTCTCTTCTACTGACAGTCCCTCTCTTCTCTTAACAATCCATCACTGAAATCATATCATTAGTGATCAGGCAGCCCAGCAGCAGTATTCGTTTCTTTGTAATGACAGGCACAGCACTGGAGCATTTCATCTTCATTCTCATCTCAACACTTAAGCTTTGATCACCGGTTTGTGTCTCTGAATAAAACTCACCAAACCATCCCAGGGTCACACTCAGTTGTGTGTCATAGGGATCCACTCAAGCAACAAAGTCAGCTCGTACGGATGCTCACATGCAAATGCACGCTGACACACTTAAGCACACATTCACGTCCCGCTACAAAAGAGCATAGTTTCGAAGCTAAATAGAGAGCAAACTGTGCAAGCTGCCTACAGTAATCTACATTTATGCAAATAAAAAGCTCCACTTCTTCATTTCTTGGACTTCACAGGTTCAGGCTCTCTGCTTAGTCCAAGACCTCATCTGTATTCAAAACTGCAGCCGATCAGTTATTTGGTATCTTTTTCAAATTCACCTGGATAAGTGGACATGCAGCATGTTAAGCTTAGCCTAGAGGTAAATTAGAAGCATGGCTCGTGCTTCTGTTAGTACTGGCCTCAGGGTTTCGTCTTAAACAGCAGCATTTTTGTGAATGCCAGTAAGATTCTCATATCTTTAGCCTAAATGTGAAGCTACAGCCAAGGGGAAACTGTGGATTCTTGCTGTCACTGTGTGGTTGTCAGATAAACAGTGTGTCTCTGGAAGTCAGTGCACCTGGTCAAGTAATAGTCCTGAACATAACCCCTGTACAACCACAGATTTCCATACTTCTTGCACTTTTGACACAGTTTAAACATACGGTGTGGTAATTAATGAGTGTTATTAGAGAGAGGTGCAAGTACGGGGGATTTTGATGCTTTTAGATGGAGTCAAGCTAGCTGATTCCCATTTCCAGTTTTTAGGCTAAGCTTAGCTAACAGTCCTGACCAAGATTTATATTTAATGAACGGACAGAAAATGGTATCACTCTTGTCATCTAACTCTCTGCAAGAGAGCCAATAAGCATATTTCCCAAACATGTCAAAAGATCCCTTTAATTAAGAATTTTGCTGTTTGATGCTTGTATGATCATTATATCTGAGGGGATTTTATAATGTTAGTGATCATTTCGTTACGCCAGGTGCAGAGATGTTGTGGCTTTCAAATGCTCACGTATGGTTTATGTTATTGAACAACCCTACGCACAGCATCTTACGTAATCTACATAGTAACCCTCACAGGTCAGCCATTATACAGCAGCAGTGTGCTCAGGACAGTCAGACCTATTGATTTACTATCAACGGGCCAGCGATGACCAGAGTAGGACATGTTGGGCCTGGCCCCTCTGTGTATAAATAATGCATTTGGGTGTAGGCTTACAGCAGGCCTGAGCCCACCATTGCTGCACAACTGCAATAAATGGAGGATGCGCAAGGAAAGACATAAGAGACAACTAGGCATCGTTATCTGGGAGGTGTTATGAAGGATTCTTTTCAATGTTAGAACAGATAAGGGAGGAACACCTCAGTATGTGCTGCAGTGTGTGTGTGTGTGTGTGTTGTGTTCAATATTGGAGTTCCATGAAATATGCATGAAGCATGTTTGAACCTTCCCCCCCCACCCCTACAGGCCAGTTGCAAGGTCCTTCAAGCCTGCACACACGCACGCACGCACACGCACACACACACACGCACGCATGGACGCACGCACGCACACACACACACACGCATGCATGCACGCACGCACACACACAGATATAATGTGGCACCCTGGCCTTACACTGATGAATGTCTGTCCTTCAGAGAGCACAGCCACAGGAGAGTGATACAGTGTGACTGAGGATAGACGAAGAGAGCAAGAGAAAAAGCAATGTAAGGAAAAAAAAACTGAGAGGTAGGAGAGTGTGTTGTGAAGAGGAGTGATATAAGGAAGTGAAGAGTGTAAAGGAGGTGGAGGGAAAAACAGTAGTTCATGTCCAGCATGACTCCCAAAAATATAGTTTCTAACTGGAAAAAGGTAAAAGGTACGGTGGTTTGAAAGATAAAAAAAATTTATTCAATCTCAAAAGAACTTTAGCTCTTTTTTGATAAGTATTAGAATGACTTATGGCAATACTGGACTTTCCACATCCAGCCGCATAGGATTACTGTGCACATTAGCTGCAGTATGAACTGTAGGTGAAATATTCCTGTAGAAAAGGAAATATTAAAGGTAATTTTATACTTTTTCTTATTTGTATTTATGTTTAATTCAAATGTATTTTGCTTCTATCTATGCACCTGTTATTGTTGAGGATAGAGGGGCTAGGGAAGGATGAGAGGCGAACACACACAAGAAGAGGCACATATACGCAACTATACCACGTCTGGGCACAGGGATTTATCAAATACCAACCAAAGTAACCAGACATACAGATCAGATCTTCGGGCCTTTTACTTAAGTAAAATTTGCTGTATGGCAATATGAAAGTACTTTGTTAAAAGTAAAAGTCCTGCACTGAAAATGAACAGAAAGTATGTACTATTAGGCATGTGTAGTGAAAGTACAAGTATTCAGTTCATTCAATACCCTATTGAATGTGGTGGACTATTACTATAAAGCATGAAATGGAAATATCCAAGTAAAGCACTTCAGATTTATAGTTGAAAACATTAGTTGAGTAAATGGACTTAATTAGAGCCCACCAGAAGTATTGATCATGGCCATTTAGAGACTGTTAAGGATGGGGGTGGGAGGGGGGAGCAGAAGTGACAGTGTACCCATCTGCCAGGTCATTACTACATTGAATGAATTGGATGGGTGATAGATAGAACACATGATTATATATTACCAATCAAGATAATGTTGAAAAGAAAGAAATAGGGCAAAGATGGAGTAGGAGAGGGAGGAATGCTTTGTTATCTTGGACTTTAAGTTACAGTACATTTCTAATTAGGAGGACATTTGCTGCTGTGTTAATGAACAACAAACTCTTTCAAGCAGAACAAACAACCTAAAAACAAAGCGCGTGCACACACACACACACACACACACACACACACACACTCACACACTATAGGCCACACACACCAGCCCATCTGTTTGCTCGGGGAATCTTGCTTTCCTCTAGCATCCCACACACACTTGTGAGTATGCAGACATGACATCATATTTTTCTGTGCTGAGTCTCTGCAAAGAGCGTGGGCAGGCGTGCGAGGGTAGCTCGTGTGTCTCAGTGTGATTACTACACTGCGAGAGCCCACACCGACTTAGAAACCAGCAGACTGTGCCTGTGTGTGTTTGTTTGTGTCTGTGTGTCCTTGTCTGTCACTTAGAACTTGAGGCGATCTAAAGGCATCTTTTCGCATCTCCGCATTCATCTCCTTAGCTCTGCCTCTGCCTTTCCCCCTGACTTTGTTTCTTTTTCCCTCCTCCTCGTCTCACTGTTTATCTGCTGTTCATACAGTCATTTTTTTCTCTGGCTTTTGTTTGGCTGCCATGCCCTGTGAGCACTGTTTAATTCTCCCCTGTGCTCCCTGGGGAGAAGGAAGGGGTGAGGAGGTGGGTAGGGGATGAGACGGGGGAGGACAAGGGCAGAGGCACTTCATTAATCAATCAACCAGCTTTGAAAATTTACCTAATTAACGGCTAATTACAGATCTGGGCACTGTGCCAGCTGGCATCTCATCCACCTCCACCAATACGACCCCCGCAGTCCCCCAGATGACACTAGAGGTAAACACCCCTCCCTCGTCCCCTCCTTTGCTCTGTTCTTTATTAGTCTATCCATCCACTCACCCATTCCTCATTCATAACTACATAGCAGATAACTTAAAGATGTCTAGATCTCTTGCCACCTGCCTCGTTCACATGTTGCACCATATGCTAGTCTGTTTGATTTTCTTCACGCGGTCTTACCGGAGAAATATTGGTGGTCATCGCAGATTCCTGGAGGTTCTCTGAAGGTGCAGCTTCACCCCAATGATGATTGGTGCAGTTCTTGTCTTGTCTTTGCCAGCTCCCTCTGCGGGATGTGCTTGCACGCCAGGCCCGTTGGATCCTGGGAACATAAGTGGACAAAACATGTATATTGCATCACATCTGACATCTACATCTCATAACCAAAGTTGAACTGAATGAAGGCATGGGGTTGCCATGTGGGAGGATTAATCTGGGGTGTTCAGGGTACTTACAATTCATATACATTTTCTGCACAGACTTTGCTAGGTGAAGCAAAGTCATTTACAATTCCCAACAATGTCCACTCACTGAGCTAATATTCTGCTGTGTGCACCACTAATGGGTGGTGTGAGTGGTGGTGAGTTGATTGTGATAAATAGTCAGAACCCTGATAACACATTCAGCAGTTTAAATCAGTTTACTTTTGGTCCAATTTTGGGTAAATTTAGCAACTATGGTACAACGCTTTGTCCTCAATTTGGTGGTGTTGTTGAATTATTAAGTCGCCATCAGCGTTCTATATTGGAGAACATTGAGGATGTCACTGAAAGAAAGCTTGAAAATGACTATCTACAGTAGCAAACTAGAATTACTGCCTCGTGGTCGTATGTCTCAGCCAACCAGTCAAGTGGCAGTTTACATCCATGTCTGTTCAGACTCATATGATATCCTGTAAGCAGGATACAAGGGTCTAAGGATAAAGGTTGCCATTTGCTGTCAAGATTCTGAACCCCCTTGAAGCAAATTTATGATTCCTGATATATAATGTATAAATAAAACTGGTTTGACTTTGAGTTATGGCATGGGATAATGGCCAAAAAAGTGTTTTACTGTAATAAACGTTTGTCTTAAATTTAGTCTAAATTACTGTCTAAAATCTTGAGTTATGGCCAAAAACATGCTTTATAAGGTCACAATGACCTTGACCCTTGACCATCAAATTCTAATCAGTTCATCCTTGAGTCCAAGTGGGAGTTTGTGCCAGATGCGAATCCCTTCAGGTATTCCCAAGATATCGCTCCCTGCGAATGGGATGGACGGACAGATGACGTACGAATGGACACCCTGATACACCTGTACTGGCACAGACGCGTAAAAACAACACAGCTCCTCCTACTGTGACAGGAAAGATACTGTATACCCATTCCCAAAATGAAATTGGTGGTAAAAAAACATGTGATAATGTTTTGTAGAATAAACCGTTGGCCTCATTGCTACTAACTATAGGGACATATGGAAATAAATGATGATCTCATTTCTCTCTCAGCTTCCCAGTTTTTTCACTTTCCTTTCCTACATTTCTTTCTTTCCAAACAAGCCTTCCCCAGTCCTCAAACATCTCTTTCCCCAGTATTTTTCTCAATTTTCCTATTTAATCGCTCCTTTAAATCTTGCTCACACACTTTTCTGACCCCTCCCCACCCATCTCTCCTCTGTTCCCAACCTCCGCAGATCACTCTCTCCGTCTCTCACTTTCCACTCTCTTTCATCCCGGTAGTCAACCTTACGCCAGAGTCCAGGATGGAGTGCAGGATCAATTACCCAATGGAGAAACATATTCACCTCCAGTGGAGCAGAGAGACAGCTGAGCCAAATGGAACAAACTGAATTAAGCCATAACTCCTGGCTCCAAAACCAATACCTTTCTCCCCCTTCTTCCTCCATCCCTATTTTCTCCACTTTTATTGTCCCTTTGCTCCTTCTATCTCTCCAACCCCTTCTTTCCATGCTTCCTGTTCCTCTGCTATTTTTTTCTATCTGTCTCACCTTTCTACACCCCAATCATGTTAACTCTACACAGAAACATTGGCTTTCTCCCCTCTATCCTCGACTTTCAAGGAAGTGAAAGCCTGAGGCAGGAGCTGTCCTTCCCCGTTACACCTATAAACCTGCAGGCCCATGTTTAAGTAAAATTGTGTTAGATGGCAGTCTACGGTTCGTGCACTCAGAAGTGCACTCTGACCCCAACTCAGAAAACCCAATCAGAGGGAGAATTGAAATAAAGCCACACATAAAGTGATCTCTCCCACACAACAAACATTGTGCACCTTTAAGGTCATAGGTAATGTGGACGACACTCAGTGTAAAACTGATAAAAAATGAAGACAAGAAACAAGTATTTTAAAAAGATTAACAATACTTACACAATAGCCTTGATCTCCAGGTGTTGTTGTAGCTCACGACGATGAGGGCTATTGTTATCCTCTTCCTCACTCCTACGAGGACGGCTTCTATACAAATGAGAAAAAAACAGGTGAGCACATATAAGGTCAGAAACACCAAAAACAACATATGCTGTGGGAAGCTCAATTTATATGCTAAGAACTTAAGGAGCCTATATTTCAAATGTTATTGGAAGTGGTAGAGTAAGAGGACATCATGGTGGAGTTTGTTGTTTAAGAGTAACACCTTGCTATGGCAGCATAACGGTCTATAGAGAAAGGGCTTTACATTGCTATATACCGTCCTCATTGTAGATGTGGATTTTGTCGTGCAACAGAAGGAAGGCCATTGTATAGTGTCTTACCTCTCCACCTTGGGAACTGCTTGCCCTCCACTGTGGTTGCAGTACCGGTGATACCGCTTCACTTCTTCCTGCACGGACAAAAACATCAACGTCAACAAGCTTTTTAATTCTCAATGGCAGAGATGTGACCCAGGAGTGCTTCGATAAGATAGATGCATAACTAAACCAAAACAGAGAGAAACTGCTCTTTTTTCCTCTTTTTATGATTTTTCATCGTGATCTGTTTCTTAACCTTAAGAGTGGCAGCTTCTCTGGATCTGTTAGCATAGGCATAAATCATCATAATCACACAGAGCAGGTGGGGAAAGAAAAACAATTTGGTGCGTGTATGCTATGGCTGATGCATAGTAACATGATTGTGCCCTGCAGGTGCCAACCAGCCAGACACCGGCTGCATGCCAGGGGGCGAGGCCAATCTCAGGCAGCTCTGGGGTCGCTGCCATAAAGCTCAATGAGACTGGACAGATGGATGTACTCCCAAAGCAGCTCCACTCAATCTCTGGTATTCACTCATCTCTCTGTTAGCCAGCAGGGTGCAAGCTGTATTTGTTCGTGTTTATGTGCTTGTATGCATTCACTAACAGATCAGTATGATACAGAATCAATTGACTAGATAGTAAGTGAAATGAGAAAGGTGACCCTCGTCGTGATTATCTGACAGAGAATTATTACCTGACTAGTGTCCTAAAGCTCATTGTTTTGGTTTTACAGTCTGCAACTTCATCAGTCTCGCTGCTCTCATGCTTATTTCCAGCAAAGCTCTGATGAACCCAGCGCATGCTGCCTGCCCAGCACCAAACACTAGATAGACAAGTTAGCGACTAGCTGGGGACCATAGCAGAGCATTTAAGGGCTATTAAGTATCTAAAGGTGGCCTCTAAAATGTAACACATGCAAACACAATCAGTACAGATTACTTAATGCTGTAATCAAGTTTTTTTTAGCTCCACTATGCATATTGTTTTAAAGTACAGTACGTTTTATAACTGTACTGTGCAACAACACATCATTATATCCACTGTGTAAATGTGTTTGTGTGAATCTAAGCTTATGTAATGTGAATTTGGGTACATGTAGTCCACTCTTGGTGCATTAGTTCAACAGTTGTGAATGTTCTTGTTTCTTCTCCCAGCAAAGCCAGGAGGGATTAAGTGTCCAGGATGCCAGCCAAAAGTCCAATAAGGGTTTGAAATATAACCAAATCAACAGGTGTTATGCTGTGTCAGCTGTAGACTCCGTTCAAGCTAAAATAACAAACCGTGACAAATTACAACGGTGGTGTTTAATTTCAGAGTAAACATAAATAAATGCATTAAGATTGATAAAGAAAACATTTTTATGTGCTAAAATGACAGATGTCTGATTCAAAGCCACAGTAATACATCTTAATGGCATTGTAATGAATCATTTCCTACATGCACTACTGATTGAATATTATTAGCATAAATACTATGATTAAAACATCACTGTAAATGTTTCATTATGAATTGTAACTATTCCTGTCAGTTTTCAAAGATTGCGAAACCAGCTTGAGATATCTTCTGTTGGTCATTTTTGCAGCTGCCATCATTGCTTACAGCTACTATATTTTGTGCGTTTACAGCCAACCATTATGTCTTGGCTCTCTGGACCAGATAAACTGCAGTACAGTTATATGAGAGCAATAGAAACGCCAAGGGAGCAACACAACTGCAGCTGATGACAGAAAAAATGCATTACTTGTAGCTTATAGCATGCATGACAATCAATAGCTGGATACATAATTGCATAAAAACAGGGGTATTAACAGAACCCTCCTCTGCTGGGCTTGTAAACAGCTTAATCGCATTATTTTCAATATATAATAAGGGCAATCTATAGACTAGGCTAGAGAAGGTTAAGGTCGACAGTAATAAGCATTATGTCAATGAAAAATGAGAGAAGGAAGAGAAAGAGGAAGGAAAAGGAGAGAAAACAACAGAACATAGCAGAGAGTGTGCTGCCCTTTAATTTATGAGTCACTGAAATCATAATTTCTCTGAGTCCTAGTTCTATCACAGAGATCGATGGCAGGCACCGCTGAATGTCCACACTAAAACACACAGACACAAAAAGACAAAAGCTTACTCCCTTGAGTGTGTGAGAAATGGTCAGCTCTTTGTGCCCTTCAGACTAGTGTGGTCTCTCAGTGAGATAAACTCCCACACACATACAGGCACATGAACACAGACCCGAGTGCACTAAGAGGACAAACACACCTGCACGCAAGCATACCGACACAGCACACACGGTCACATGTAAACACACACACGCACACACACACACATCAGTCTGATCTCAGAGGATTTGATTGCAGTGTGGTGATGCACTGAAACATCTGCATCAGACTATTGGCTGTTCAGCTGCAGCTTGACTTGCCGATCAGCCCGGGGAAATGTCCAATCAGGAGAGGAGCTGTACCAGTGGAGATGCTCGTTAATCGCAACATCGGAAATCAATTTACATGCGCAGTGCGTGCAAGGAGTAATATGGAAGTCAACATTTACTCTTTCGCCTGAGTCCCTGAATACAAAAAGAGCCCACTGAGAGGTGTAGGTGGTACTGATGTGTTCGTGTGATTACATGATTTGAGATGCTATTTTCTCTTAGTGTTATGGCTGTGGAGTAAAACAAGCACTTTGTACTGAGGGAAATGGATGCATTTATGTTGTTCTGCTTAAACCTTTAAATCCTATTTGAGTAGACGGGAGTGTAACACAATCAGGAGAGAGAAAGAAAAAAAACACACTCAGGTTTAGAGGCGTAAATTGACAAAGAATAGAAATGATAAACTTTTATGGGCAAGGAACTGCAGCGAGAAAACAGTTTCACACTGATCAGATAACAGCGTGTACGAAACTCTACATTTATTGAATACCCAGGCTGCTGCAGCTAAACAGCCATCAATACCAGGCTGGAGCAGGAGATGTAAACTGACCTAAGGAACACACATTTGTGTGAGCACGTCATGCACATACACAAATGTGAGGTTGATTTCATCAAACACAGACATACCCATTTATTTTAAAGCCACACACAGATTTTATTGGAATCATTTTTAAAAAATGCCCCCCTTGAGCATCCATTTAAAGCATACACACAATATTTTGATCTTTTTCCATAATTGGTTTCAACTAGAGAATTTTACAAATGTGAAAAATGGACACCGCACATTCTCAGAGTTTGAGGCGACTTGCTTGTTTTATCCGTCCAATAGCTCGTAACTGCAAAGTATTTCAATCCACAATGATACAAAAACAAAGAAGAGCCTCAAATATTTTCTGCATACAATATGAGCCTTCAAACCTACATTTGATGCCCCAACGGCACTGTAGTGAACAGGTTGGAAATGGGACGTACAATGAGGGAAGCAAGAGGCTATCAGTGAGAAGGAAGAGGAGGTGCATTTATTCTAAATTGGGAGAGGAGAAGAAAAAGAAGAAGAGAAAAACATCTCCACACAACAGGTGTGGAGGTGGGTGAGGTGTGACTAGTAGCAATGAAGGAGGTGTGAGAGAGAGAAGATGACCGTGCAGTCTATCAAAATGCAAAATGGAGCGTTTGGGACTATTCCCCTTGCTACTATTATCCAAAAGGGAGCTGCTCTGGTTAACATATGGTGAGGGAGAGAGTGAGAGCATGTCCACACACACACACACTCTCACACACACACACACATCATCGTTGAAGGGGCTTCTTCCAGTGATCAAAGACTAAGCTCACTCATTTAGACCAAACCAGCCTTCCAAGACATAGTAATGGGATTGGGATGGAAATGACAGCAGAATTGGCAGGAGCATGTGTGAGGGCGTGCATGTGTGCATCTTTGTGTATGTTTTGGAGGATTTATGGTGCATTTCAATTTAAAAAAGGAGAGCGTAATTCATTTTTGTCTGTGGCACTGAACCAAAGCTTACATACACACACATACCCACAGAGGGCGTACATATTTCTTCGTCATATGACCGTGGCAGGCCAAGAGACACCTATCTGTCACTATGCAGGCTCATCTCGCTCCTCCGCAGGTTATTACGACTCAATCGTGGAGCATTTGAGTGAGCCGGCGCAAACAGCACTCAGCACAGCTCAGTCCCACTGGGGCAGAGACGATAATGCACTTCTGAAATATGACACCCTTCCATGGCACCACACTCCCCTTTATGTACATCCTGCTACATATTACAGCGTGTAGAATCTATGTCAGACTCCCACGGTTTGTGTTGGTGAATCGATGCTGCCTCATCCTATGATCTGCATGACACCTGTGCATGCGGGAATTCTGCTCCAGTTGAGCTCCAACATGAGGTCATTTAAAAGGTGGGGTACTGGGACATTTTTTCTGCAAGTTCACTGAATTGGGAGCAACAAGGGGCTTTGTGCATGATGTTGATGAATGATATCAAGATTCAAGCCAAGTGCTGTGTCAACAAAGTCACCTGTGGTGTATATTTCATGCTTAACCCCATTAAATGTGCTCCATTAAAATGTGGTATGCTGTTTAAATAAGCTCTGTGTAAAATGGTTAACAACATGGGCCCGTGGCCGTAAAATTCAGCTGTCCCATTGATTATGGGGTAATAGCGGGATAGATTAATGTGTTTCTCAGGGGGTTCACGCCTCGACAATGAATCTGAATCACTCACACAGACACAGCAAGTGGAAAAGCCTCCATATCCAATAACCTGCATTTCTATCCTCGCACATATTTCACACGCCAATTACTGGTTAGTCCTTCACTAAGCTTCTTCGTGTCCTCCTCGGCAGTCTTAGATGAAGCTCCACTGACATGGCGTCTCACAGAGTTAAGCTGGATCAATTTGGGAATGTCATTTTTGGAGAGAAATAATGAAATTCAACCATCAGGTAGTGCAATGGAAAACGGAATGGAACAAATCTGGAGTCAAAATGAGAAAGTTTGGGGGAACATGCCATGAACAAGGGTGTGTGAGTGCGTGTGTGTGTGTGTGTGTGTGTGTGTTGCACCATCATAATATATTGCAAAGTCAAAGCTGTGATGGAACAGTGTTTTCAGAGCTCACACGCTCAGTATCCGCAGCCGCCGATAATGCGCCACACTACATCACTGGCATTAAATATTCAGAAGCTCAGTACAACCAGGTGAACTTGTGCACCTTCTCTCACCCAAAGCATATGAAAGGAAAATAAATATAAATCAATATAAATCATACACTTCTGTTAAAGATCATTCTGGCTAAACTAATTTACATTATGAAGTCAATTACAGTCTTCAAACTAACTGTCTGAGTTTCAAAAACATACATTATCCCTATACGTGAGCTCTGGTCCCAACTCGAGGAGGAGGGCATGCTACCTCGGGCAGCTGAGTTCTGCTGATAATGAAGTCATATAAAGTGGGAGGAACAATATGTAGTATTAATGAGACCTTTTCAGCTGCTGCCATGACAAAAATCTTTAAATGGCCTCAAGCCAAAATGAAAAAGCAATTTCCCAAACTGTATCAAATTCAGCCAACTATGCCTGTTGAATGGGTAAATAAGGAAAGCAAAATACAAAGCAGTTAGGGTAACTATTTGGAGGGGTGGGAAGGCAGGTTTAGTTTTGCAAATGGTAATACAGTAGGTTTCACTGTCCATGGTGCTTATAAGTCTCTGTTATCTCTCCAGCTGCTAAACCACCGGGGAATAGTAGCCAAAGTATTGTCATATTCATAGTTTGTTCAGTATATGGGCTTATTTCCCTCAGGAGAGACTACTACTACTACTACTACCAAAGCTTCTGAGCAGTATAAGCATCAACTTACTGCTCCTAAAAAAAGACCAGAAAGTGAATTACATCATGGCTGAGGTGTTCCCTCGCTGAAAAAGAAGGTACCATCCTCCAATGGCAAGATTTTCCCCAGACAGGCAGAGACATACATGAAATCCATTTTACAGTTATGTCATACATACTCTCACTGACTGCCCACTGCGATCCTCCTCTGAATGCCTCTTACCTGGTTATTAATGCACAGAGCAAGGTGTTTCCTCTCCCGAGCCACGGCCAGACTCCCGCTGCGCAGCCTCGCCTCCTCTCCCTGGTACATGCTTCTGGAAAGACACCGCTCAAGTTAAGACGCAAAAAAAAAAAAAATAACTCTCCAAAATATGAAATATACTACAAGCCCTCAGTATGTGAACAGCCTGTACTCATCCCTGTCCAGCTGCAGAGTGCCGTTATGCAGGATTTTATCACTCCTCAATGCATGTCGAAGCAGCGTGTGACAGGAGCTTCTCGTTTATCCTATATAAACAGTGTTTGAACACATTTCTGGCCAGGATCAGTCGGTGGATGTGCCACTAACCTGTACGTGCCGTTCCTCAGCATGACGAGCTCTCTCCCTCTCTCTCTCTCTCTGCGATCAGACAGAGATGAAGTGGACACTTTGAGTCGGGAGCAGCCGGAGAGAAACCAGACTTGGAGAAATCTCGCAGCCAATGGGACGCTGAGCGTGCGCGCGTTTTTATACGGCGCACACCGCGGGCGCGCGTGTGTGTGTGCGTGTGTGTGTGTGTGTGTGTGTGTGTGTGTGCCCACTGTGTCATTTAACTTGGCAATCGGCTTTAATCACAGCATTAATCATTCTGCGCGCCTTCTCTCTGGGGAGGGGTAATCGCATACTACAGTATCTATTTTGCCAGGCTTTTGAATGGTCTCACGGTGTGCCAATCTATTTGCTCATTCCCCAGATATGGTGTTATAATGGTTTACATCACACGGGTGTTTGCTGAGAACAGGAGGGACGCACAAGTTGAACAAACACCTGCAATATGGCACACGTCACCCTTACACAGCAGGTTAGTTAGGTGAGCTCTAAGCAGGACTCCATATATCAATGAAGGTTTAAAGTAACCAAGCCTGCAAATTAGAAATCCCACCAGCTGATCTTATGAATGGAGGATTTCAAAATCTGTCCATTAACCAACTACTACAAAAGGATCCTTCTACCAGTGTCCTACAGCGTTGTGTTCCTGCTGGGCTTGAGTCTGAACGGTGCCCTGTTGTGGTGTGTGAGCTGTCGGACGCGCCGCTGGAGCAGCACGGTCATCTACCTGACCAACCTGGCCGTGGCGGACCTGCTCTACGTGCTGGCCTTGCCCCCCCTGATCATCAGCAATGCCATGGGAGGCCTGTGGCCCTTCGGCAACGTCATCTGCAAAAGCGTCAGATTTTTCTTTTTTGTCAACCTCCACTGCAGCATGATGTTCCTCACCTGCGTCAGCGTGCACCGTTTCCTCGGAGTGTGCTTCCCCATCGCCGCCGTGCGCCTCAGGACCAGAAAACGCGCCCTCTTTGCGTCGGGCTCGGTTTGGGTCCTGGCCACCGCAGAGATCTTACCAACACTGTTCTTTGCGCACACGGGTGTGATCAACAACATGACAGTATGCTTTGAAATGACAAACCCGGGGCAGTTTAGGGTTTACTTCCCCTATGGGCTGTTTTTAGCCATAGTGGGTTTTCTGATCCCATTCCTCGTCGTTATCACCTGTTACTGCTCCATGATGAAGGTGCTTTACTGTAGGGCCGCGGACAGAATCTCCAACGCCAGGGCAGCTCGTGTGCGCAGCAAGTCCCTGTACACCCTCTTAGTTGTGTGCCTCATGTTCGTGGTGTGTTTTGTGCCTTATCACATCGCTCGGACCGTCTACTTGGTCGTGAGGGTCTACATCCCCTGGGACTGTGATCTCCTCAACGTGGTCGTGATCTCCTTCAAGGTCTGGAAGCCCGTGGTCAGCTTCAACTGCTGCGCAAACCCTCTCCTCTATTTCTGGGGCTCCGGTCGGCACCGCCAGAAGCTCCGGGCCTGGCTGTGGAGGAGGAAGAGAGTGCAGCCCAGCGCGTGTCTGGTGGATGGAGGCAGCACGAACAGGTCCGGAGGGTAGACAGCATCCATCAGATTTCTCATTAAGTGACTTTAATGGTGAGCTAGTGGGCAGCAATAACACTGGGACTGTACCAACACCGTCTCCAAGCTGTTTAATAACACTTTTTTTATTATTATAAATGTATTCGCCAACATTCAACAGGTCACAGAAGGCTGTATGCTGACTTGTGAGGTATGCCTTCTGTACGCTGACTTCTTCTGACTGATTGCAATCTATAAAACATTAAATGATCAGCAAAAAGAAGGAACTGATTGTGCAAACACTGAGCCTGCTAAAGGCGGTTATTAAAAAGCAATGGAGCTGTAAGTCACAGGTGAGATTTAACATCTGAGGGAATTGGTGCCCTCTGTCGTTTGCAGAAGGTTGAGTCTTTAAAGCAGCATCGGGGCACCATAAAGCATCCGTTCAGTTTTATGATACAAAAAATATTGTGTGGTCTCTATAAGAAGGTGAAACACCTCAAGTGCATGGCAAATAGAAAATAGGTCCAAAAATAACGTCTATGGTGATAGAAAACAGACACCCAACAACAAACACCCAGAACAGTCAGTCATGTGAGGGTTAAAAATATCTCTAAGGTAAAAAAAAAAAAAAAAAAGTGCTACAGTATCTTGTTCAAAAAGGAACTCTTTCTAAGCATCCCCTTTGTTTTAGTGCATACTTGTCTGGAGCCACAGAGCTACAGTGTTGGAGTTGCAGACAGATGAATGAAGGGCATCATTTCAGAACACTCCTGTAGGCAAGTGATGACAGATGGGTAGAGCAGTGGTCTGGGAGCTGAGAGCAAACAGGAATGAAGATAAAAGGGGAAAAAAAGACCACAGTTGAACTGGAAGAGCTGCTTGTGTGAAATCATACAATGGAGATGTAAAAACCAACCCTCCTGAATCTATAAAAAAAAAGAATGTATTTCCAGTGTCAGAATTAGAGGCTGAATGAATCAATAAATGGATTTCTGTTTGATTTGTGTCTAATCATTAGTGGTGTGTGTGTGTGTGTGTGTGTGTGTGTGCGCATACCTGTGCGCCCAGCCTGGAGAGGTATCGGTTGCGTAAGCCAAAAGCAGACATGGGTGCTAGTCTAGCAAGCTCACGCTCTGTCAATTTACTGGGTCGCCTTTTATTCCTGCAGGAATAATGTCGCCATCTTTATCATCTCTACAGCAAACACTAACATGAGCACAATTACATTAATACTACCAACAGGAAGGATTAATCATCCATAGTCTGTTGGTAAAGGCTGAGAAAATAATCCATTACCATAGGTGCTGGGGGAGGGGGGTGACTGCAGAAAGAAAAGAACTCAAATGGTTTCAAAAATGGTTTAATTAAATGTCATTGTTGCATGAACAATCTGGCATCGAATGTAACTTGGTTCTACAGAACGAGATTTTTTGAGTGACTTTCCTTCCAATCTCAGTCTTTGCATTTACAAGGGATCTTCTGTCATGACTCACTCATATCTTTTCTTGTACACAGCTCAATGACACTAAAACACTTGACACTGTTTAACACAAATAATTTGAGTTAAGACTGCACTGCTGTCACAACACAATAGTGCAAATGAGCGGCAGGTGAGGAGAGCAGCATGTTTCTGGCTGAGTGACACTGGTCATTTTAATGTGCAATCACAACATTTGAACTTAAATAGTACCAACTGCCGTCTTACACGCGTTGGGCTTTTTCCTTCCAGAGTAACTTAACACCAGACTGAGAAGTGTTTCACTGCCCTCTCTGGCTGAAAGTTTAGTCTGCTTCACTGATGTGTGCACAGAGGTGTGCTCGTCTGCACCTGTGAGCACATCAGTGATGTCACGGCGTACCGACGCACCCTAGAGTACACTTCTACATCACTGCAGCCAAGCGGGAAGTTAAACCGTGTGAGGCCGGCGGAAACAAGATTGTCAGGAGGCATCAAGTTACTTTGAATATTTTGATTACTTATTTGCCCAACTGAGGTAGTGAAAGTTTATCATCCACAGCTTTCAACCCCATAACAACACAGGGAGACAAATCTTACATTACTGGAATGGTGAGAGTCAAACAGAGCGCATGAATATTCTGTCTCACCGATCAGATGAAGCTAGCAACATTTTGGGGCAGTACCTATGAGAAGTTAATTACCTGAGCTTGAAAAGTGATTCTTTAAAACGGCCACACTCATAAAACAGTTTGTAAAAAAGTTGAATTTGTCAATATCATGAGACGGATAAAGGCATTCAAAAGCTCTTTTTCTCATCTTTCCTACCATTATAGTAATCTACCATTTGATGATATAACGGAAAATAAACTTTTATGATCCCCCGAAACCAGTGAAGAGCAGATAAATGAATTAAGAAATAAAAGAATTGAGTAGTGAAGATATAAACAGTAAATGGCTAAGCTCTTTTTCACATTATCCACCATAAAAAGGTCGATGATGCATATGATTAGAATTGAATCTGAGCTTACTCTGCCTTCAGAGAGTCCAGTAAGGAAGATTTTGGTTGGCATATATTGTGAATGCTGACAAATGATATGTGTGTGAATAAACTGCTGAGTTGGGCAAGTACAACAGTCCTGCTGAGAACAGTTTGTAAAAAGAAACATAAAAAACACATTGTAAAAAGATAAAACAGAGATACCCCTATATACATATAAAACAAAAGAATTATTATAGATATCCTATATTGTGATTTGCATTAGCACATAATAAAATCAAACACTAGTTATCAAGGATATAGGCACCTTTTCCACAGGGTATGAGTCTCATCTTTTGCTGAACATTTAAAATGGTTAAAACACTCTCCAAGTATCTTAACTTTCTTCAGTAAGTTATGTAACTTCATGCTGACACACACACACACACACACACACACAGAAACACTCACACACACACACACACAATTCAGTGGAGAGTGAATATTGGTGGAGATGAAGTCAGTACGACAAGCCAGAGAGTAACTGTGGAGTCCAAACTGAGACGTGTCATTTGTCAGTGTCCTGATAAGGACATAATAAGCTATTAATGCAGGCTTGGTTATGTAATGGCCAGGGCCAGACAGTCAGTTCTGGTGGGAAGAGCCACAGATGGCGGAGTCAGTAGCTCAGTCCCACCCCATGGCAGTTGATTGACAGCTCTGGGGTGGACAGTACAGCCTGCTGGCTCTGAAGCCCAGGACTATGCGTCTTCCCATCATCATCATCATCATCTGGAAAATCAGTTACAGCACGGACCAAAAAAGCATTAGTCTGTATTTCCACACAACAAGAGCTATAGATAATATAGGACATATGATGATAGAGAGAGAGAGAGAGAGAGAGAGAGAGAGAGAGAGAGAGAAACAAACAGGTGTAATCTCAATGCTGCTCACTGTGACCGTTGTCGAGCCAAGAATAAGAGCAGGAAGTCTGACTCACCAAGAGAATTTTTTGTTTCAAACACAATAGAAACCAACCACAGTTGGTGTGTTACTGACATGTGACGGTCAAAATATTCCAATTTCGAAAACCAAACCCCAAGTGAATGTACCATTTGGTGTGCTGATACAGCAACCGTCTCCTCCATCCTGTTGTGGTAAAGGATCTCTTTTTTCATTAACTCTTCATTTTCCTGTCTTTCTGTCATATCTATGGCAGATGTGGTCTCGTTAGTCTCTTTTGCATGAGCTCTTTGCCACCAACTAGGAAGACAAGTGAAGTCTTTAAGAAAGGCACAGTGCCGGTGCGGCTAACTTTCAGTCACAGCATTAAACTTTTTCCATTTTTATTACTTTTGTATACTGTACATGTAGCACTGATAACCTCTAAGACAGGGAAAACTATAAAATGTCCAGAACAAAAGCGCAACAATGAATTTATTATTTAAATTCTAATATCTATTTCAAATACCGGCTGTGTTCACACCTGCAGTTTCGACTAAATTTGAATACTTGGAAGTAAATTCAAATTGACAGTGATAAGTGACACACTATAGCAGTTTTGCTGTAACAACCACTCACCTCTTTAAACCCCTGAACCTTGTGAAGTAATAAAACTAGGAGCTTACACAGACGTACAATAACATGATGCACGATTCTGCAACTCTGCATGCGAATCATGTGGCTGGAGTGCAGAACATGGGATCAAAGAGCAAATCCATACACTCATCACTTGAGAGTCACTTATGGAGGAGAACATTTTTACTGACTGTAACTATCATATTGAAAATTGTGCTCAATCTGTTAAATCTTTTAACTGTATCTCACTGGACACTCACACTAGGATGGAATAGAAAATATACTGATTTCAGTATAGTGAGATAGTGATACTGCAGTGAGTTGAGCTAAGGACACATCTGTAGTAGATTAGTACAGGAGCTCTTACAAGTGCTCCTATCCAAAACATCCCGGTGCCACTTGATTATATGAGTGGGTTGTTCATTATGTTTCCGAGATGCTTGTCTATTTGTTGGGTAAGTGTGTGGAAAAGCAATGATAAGGGTGAAGGGTCAAAGCTACTCACTCTGCATCTGAAGTGGCTTCTTTCTGGAGTTTGGCTCTGGCTGCAGCCGATTGGTTTAAACCTCCTCCTGGAGAGAGAGAGAGAGAGACAGAGAGATTAAGAAGTGAGTGAGTCCGGTGGTAAGGAGAGGGGCGTGCTGGCAGAGTAAAGTGAAGACATGTCACCTGAGAAAAAGGAAGAAGTGGAAGGAGTGAGTTGGGGGGAAAGCAGAGAGGAGCAAGAGAAAAGTAAAGCAGTGGGTGAGTTCAAGGCTCCAGTCGTCTCTTACCTCTGAGATAATCCACAAAATACAGCATCACAACTGCCATCAACGCAACTGCGAGAAAGAAAGGGGGGGAAACAACGTGGAAAATCACAAACAGTGTCACTCAAAAGTGTCTAACGGGAGCTTGAAAGACTATAATCTCATAAACATACACACAGACGGACAGAAAATACTGACCACAGATGCATGTGCAGAAAAACACTTCCAAAACCAGGTATCCTCTGTTGTCTAGGATGGCTCCTGCTGCCATGGCAATGAGAGCAAGTCCCAAGTTCTGGATCGACTGCATGCTGGTGGACGAAGGCCGAAAGATCAACATCAGCGTCGGTGAAAAAAAAAAATAAAGTAATGAGCATCAAGTCACAACTGTGTTCATTTTATGAGATCAGTAAGGTACGTACAAGCCATAGGCCGTCCCCAGCTGGTGCTCAGGTACCACAAAGGCCACCATGGGCCACAGTGCACAGGCCAGTAAGGAGTAGGACACACCCAGCACGGACTGGGAAACAAGCCAGAACACACAAGTATCATTATGTTATATATTGCACAGCTGTGCACAGAATTCCAGGGTATGATGCCAAAACTGCTTGTATATTTTACGATAAAATGGTGTGAGAATAGGCACTGAACGCTTTATTGTGGACACTGAGGAGGTGCTGTAGTTAAATATTGTAAAGTAAACTGCTTTCCTGCTGTTTGCACTAAACAGAAACTTTCACGTTATAATCAAACTTCTATTATCCCATCTAACTAAGGCTGGAAGTGTACTTCACATTTAAACAAATTATGCGTCTACATAGCATATCACTAAATTTACAACTGTAAGACAATAATAATGAATTTAAAGTCAGTTTGTGTGTTGAGGAACTTGTATCTACACCCTCTATAACCGGCAGGCCTGGCATCGAGCTGGGACATCATTAACCTTCAGTCCCAGTGAATACGTTCACATTTACTAGTAGTGTAAGTCCTTCATTCAGTTCATCCTTCAGCTGTTTATGGATGTACAAAATAAAAAAGGTTGCCAGGGGCATTACCATGGCGATCCATGGGTTCCAGAAGGTGAAGGCCAGCATCATGTGAGCAGCGAGTGTGGTGATGACGGCAATTATTACCCAAACCACATTCCTCCCCGTCTTATCAACCATAAAACCCAGAACCGGAGATGCAGGGGCCGAGATGACGTACACAATACTGGGGAAAATAGAGAATGGCATGAGAGGTGAACGCTGAAGACATATGTACTGAGCATAAATATTTGAAAAGGAAAATTCCACCATTAACTCCCCATACTATACAACTCTCAGCTCAAACTCTGCTGTATCCACGCTGGAAAAGTAATTTTACCAGTTTACCAGATGTAATAACAGAATAAGAGACATGTATCCCACAAAGGTACTGCAAGAAACAGCAGCAACAGCAGACTATAATGGTGTTAGAGCCCTAAGGTGGATTACACCTGATCTCAGTTACCTGTTGACAGCTCTGGCTTCAGCAGGGGAGAAGTTGAATTTTTCAATGAAGAACACCCTGTAAATAAAACAGAAGGTTGTGGGCTCACAGTATAGAGTGCTGCTCAGCCTTTACATTGATGTGGCTGCAAGAGGAGGAGGAGAAATGGAGCGGATTCCTGCAGCAGGTAGCTCCCAGACTTCCATACATGGTTTTCCTGACCATTTGCATAACAGCTATATGCTCTGTAAGCACTGGCCCTCTGTGGAAAAACCATGTCAGTTGCTAAGTGATTTCTGAGTGCCTTTCAGTGAAGGAAATGCAGGTTGTGATAGCTTCAATTGGTTTCTTTCTCTGCAAACCCATTTGTCAAACTGCTTTCTATTTTTGAGTCCCTCGCCCTCCCTTTGTGGTTCTGTGACAACACAGCATTGTGAGGTTGCACTGTTCAGTCTTTTCTCACACGCGGGCATTGTACCTATTTAATGTTGGTCCTCTGTTTAATTCATGCCACGCAATTTTACCATCATATAATTTTGTTTGTAAAGCGAATTCCATTTTTCTTTACTCAAGGACGAGTAATGACCAAGATATTTTTGTCGAGCGCAAAACCAATTTATGCTGCCCCATCATTAAATTTCATAACAATTCTATTTTCAAAATTGGTACATAATTACAGCATTTCTCATTTTTCTCTGTTTGATCAGTTAATTGATCTTATTAACAAGCATTGTCTGCATATCCAAAGGTTCATATTAGCCTTTGCCAGACCAAAAATATAAAAACACAACAGTGAATCATTACACTGGGTGACATTTTCCATCATTACAATCAACGTGGGCACTGTTGTGTTTTGAGTCACTCCTACATAGGCTGTCCTGCTACCACACGTAGTATACTCACTAGAGCACGACATGTGTAGTACTCCACAGTGTTTACTCCTCTCTAAGCTGTGTTTGCTGTAAACTACAGGGCCAAGCTGTTTTAGCCTTTTACTAATGAAATTATGTAGAGACAATGTGTGGAATTCATAAAACAATTGGTGGTTAATGTTTTATTGTATGATAATGTTGACATTATAAAAACTAAACACTTAGTTGCCAGTTTATTAGGTACACCTGCAGAGGCTTATGTAATCCAACACAACAGTCCTGCCATAGCATTCGTCTTCTTTACATAGCTCATAATGTTGTAATGAGTAAATTCGATTATATGTGATGCTATTTATTATATTATATGTTTATTATTGAGGTTATAGTTTAAGGTGGTGTCACTTGACTACATTATATTGAGAGGTGTTTTAGGGAGTTCACAACCCAACTCGCAGAGAGAGTGATTTGCACTCAGAGAAATCTAAAAAGCCTTGTTTGGAAATACATCGAATTTGGTGAGCAGACAGCAAAACGATGGAGCCCCGAGATACTGTATTGACTGAGTAGGTATCATATAATGAATAGGCTACAGACAGGAGCTTCATGCACTGTAATTGACCAATGGTTTGATTATCATTTCCCTTTTTCATGTCAAGGAAAAGATAAATGCTGTTCCATGCTTATCACAGAACAGCTGGCTCGGAGCGCTGAATATCCATTCTATACACTGTGACATACTTACTTTATCTATCTTGTAACGTGAAGGTAGGTAGAGCTTTTAAAAGACACGTTTATGTTGAAATAAATATACCTAAACAAGTAGTTGTGTCTCTTCTTGTATTGGTTTTCCAATGGGCAAAAACAGATATTCAAATGTTTCAAATCTACGCGCCTTCTTAGGAGGAATAATTGAACAAAATTTTTGGTCAACTTTGACCAAGAATCTCGGTGCTTGGTGCAAATACTCACTGTCCCAGTCCAATAAAGGGGAAAATGGCGACATAGTAGCACACACATATGATGAAGATGAGCCACAGGGGGAAGGGGAAGTCTTTCACGTCTGTCAGCTTTATCACCTCACCTGATAAGCAAGATTAACATACACGCAGATCAGCTTGAGAGCATTATTTGCTTTCAACAGCTGTAAAATAAGAACTTCAGCTTGTCTGACAAAACAGACAATTAGCACTAAAGTAAAACTTATAAGACACATTGAACATGAACTGTTCCCGCCGTTACAAAGAAGCCACAACTAAACAGAGGACGTGCTGAAGACAATGAGGCCTGTCAAGCCACAGAGTCAATTTTAGGTTGACACCAAATGCAAAACATGACCCTGTCATGGTTCACACCGGCCGTGAAAAGCATTCTAGGGCTTATTGACAGCTGAAGCCAAAAGATAAAAAAAGACTTAGAATCAGTACCTATTTTGCCTTCTTCCTTGTGGAGGATCTTCTCAGCTCTTTTGTCAAGGAACCCCAACACCAAGGCACAGATTAATGACAGCAGGCAGGTTACACCAGCTAAGGCACAAAAAAAAAGAAATTAAAGACATAAATACAAACAGAGGAGACAAAAAAAAAAAGAGGGTGAGGAAATTTAAGTTCCAGTTAAACTTTGGTGATAAGATTATCAAGGAGTCAGAGAGTTCAAATCAGGGTGCCTGACGCCTGCTGATTGATTCTATTGATTATGTGAATTTATCTAAAATGGTCAGATTTAAGTTGAGCGGCGGCTGGGAAACAACTGCAGAGCAGTAAGCACGACTACGGAGTAACAGTAGAAAAATTAGAAAAGCTGACACATCTTCTAACACATGTGACTCATCTGAAGCAGCCAGCTGCACTTTTAGTTCTCCATACCACTTCTCTCTGTCTCTGCTGGCTGTGTTATCTGAGACCATTAGCTACAGAAAACAGGATCTAGTATCTCTAGCAGAGACTGAGATAAAGCACGTGTAACCTGAGTCTTAATGTTTAACACTTGCCAATGTCAAGCTCTCTTCTTGAGTGAAGCACAGACCCCCAGATAAAGCAAAAGCGTATACTATTTACCGATCATGAGTGATGCGCCCAGTGTGGTGTGTCCAGTGGAGCCAACAAGTTTCGCCACTTTGCTGTACACCCAGCCCATGATGTTCATGTTCACTGTGCTGCCCTTGAGACGAATGGAGAGGAGAGTGAATGGACTTAAGGAATCCTTGACAAGTGCTTTGCATAGCAGGCTCTTTACTTGGGAACTGTGTGTTCTGTTGGCAGTGTCCATACCAGTCGAGCCATGCTCAGCTGAAGGCCAAACACCAGATTGAGCTCCTTTCCTTTGAACCAGTTGACCGCATAGGTGTTCTGGGCCACAGCCAAGGACTCTCCTCCAATGCTACTCAGTGAAAAGAAAAACAGGGAGGGGGAGCGTGTAAGCTTTGTGATAGTACAAGACTAACCCAAGCTCAAGATTTCCTTTTCACAGCAGAAGGCCTGTGACACATCAGGTGTATTATACATTTTCTGGGGTGAATGTTTCGCAGACAGGGTGTGTGGTGATATCATGCATATGTAAGAATGCAGAAAAATGGCCGCTGCTATGTGAATTTGTTAGGCAGTGTTTGTAAAAATAGGGCAGCACGGTGATTCAGCGCTTCTCTCCGCATACCCCAGCTTCCTCCCACACGCCAAAGACACGCATGTAAGGTTAACTGGTGACTCTAAACTGCCTGCAGGTGTGAATGTGAGAGTGAACGGTTGTCTGTGTCTATGTGTTGGCCCTGTGATTGATGGGCAACCAGTCAAATTAACCTGAGTTAAGTGTTAAGTTAAGCTAAGTGCTACGATGGGATGGTTTTATTCCAATAGCCTCCCAGTGATCCTAAAGCGGGTATAGACAATGTATGGACAGATAGATGTTTGTAAAATAATTAGGTTTTAACAAAATGGCAGAATTATTTTCTCACCCAAATATGAAACGTCCAACCTCCATCAGCCAGAAACGATTCACCAAAGCTCCAGTGGCAAATACTACCTGTGCAGTGTGGAAACAGTGTGGAAACGTTAAAATACAGCAAATAAAAATGATCCAGTGGCCATCGATTCACGTTTAGAAACCTACCTGTCCGATGCAGACAAAGAGGGAAAAGATAATGGTTCCCAGCCTTTAAAAAAGAAAAAAAAAAACACCAAAAGATAACACTCACTGAAGATGACAAGCACAAAAGCTTCACTTTCACTTTACTTTAGGGACTATACATGAATACACAACGAACTCAAAACTGATGTGACTTATTGGTCCTTTTACCTGATGCCAAAAACCCTGTCGAGCAGAAATCCTCCAAAGAAGCAGAGGATCACATTGGGCCAAGAGTACCAGGCATAGAGCTGCATGAACTGTGCAGTGTTCAGGTTCATACTCTGGTGTGATCAGGGAGAAAGCACATCACATTTACACACATTGAAGGATATAGTGTGTGGACTGTGTGGAATAAAACCATGTAATTGTGGCAATGAAGAGCAGGTTCATTTGACTGTTCTGGTCGGGGTGTTGTGCAGATTTCACTCTTGTCCCTGGATGCAGAAGCCTGATCTGTAAAAACCCTTCACTAACGGGGGACTGCGTCTCTGCCTGAGATGAATTGTTGTATTTGTGGTGCAATACTCGGGTGCAAGTGGCATCAGAATTACCTGGATGACTTGAGTCTGGAGCGCAGCAGGGTTGTCATAACAGAAGTAGCTCCCTGGAACAAATTAACTTCATTAACAGACCACATGTATCCTGATGCTGCTTTTCTTTAACGTTACATGACGTCCAGCAGCAAAAACTACAACAATATTTAAAATGCAACTTGTCGAACTTAGTCCCAGATCTCCACAGTAGCCACTCGAGATGCTGAGGGGAGTTATGAGGTCTTATAGCTGCTCACCGAATCCCAGGAAACACATGAAGAACAGGATAACCACGCGGTGCAGGAGGTGGCTGGGGTCGCAGATGGCCGGCATGGGTCTGCCCGGGACAGACCCCTCGTCTTCGTCTCCCAGCAGGCTCCGCCGCTCCTCGTAGTCCGCCATGTTCGTTTGTTTGGGATTTGCTGGGGGAAAAGTTGACGGCAGCGAGGAAGACGGCGGATCGATCACATGACCCGGCAGACGTGTCACGTGACGTTAGCCTCGTAGCTTGTAGCCTTGTCGTCATTCTTTGAACATGTCGGCGCGCCCAGTGTCAGTGTGTCACTGTGTCCGTGTGTCTGCCAGCGTTTAGGGGGACATCCTTTACTGATTATCAAATAAACTGAGTTTGGCTTGATGGCTTTTCTATTTACTTAGTGACTGTCAAAGTTCAGGCCGCCTTTGTTCCCTTCTCAGTTTAGTTCAGTTACCTTTATTGGCATGAAAGAAATGTCAAGTATGTAAATGTGTCTCTCTGTGTGTGTGTGTGTGTGTGTGTGTGTGTGTGTGTGTGTGAATAAGTAAATCTAAGTAAATAAATTAATGCACTTTGTTCAATAGTTTGGATAGTATACAGTACAATATGAACATTAGTATGACATTGAAATAGTTTATTCCTATATACTGTATATGATGCATATCCTATATCTATATTGTCTAATTAAATTTTTTCACCAAACACACTGTTTGTATACGTTTATGTGTGTTTGTATGTGTGTGTGTGTGTGTGTGTATGTGTGTGTGTAACACATTTCATGCTGCTGCTCTCTTAATAAGGCTGTGAACGGAACTCAAGGATGCAAGCTGTCTGTGTGATCCGATTTCAGACGTGGAAGCTGGAACTTTTGCCCTGGACTGCTGAACTACTGGACTAATTTACTGAGGTTGCAGAGAGGAGGACTCTGAACAAACTGTGAACCATCATGGACAACCCTGACCACCCTCTGTACCACCAGCTGGACAGACAGCGGAGCACCTTCTCCAACAGACTGGAGCAGCTCCGCTGTCACAAGGACAGATACAGGAAGTCATTCCTGCCCAAAGCAATAACATCTATCTATCTATCTATCTATCTATCTATCTATCTATCTGTCTATCTGTCTATCTATCTATCTATCTATCTATCTATCTATCTATCTATCTATCTATCTATCTATCTATCTTATTTGGCAAGTTGCCTGTTGAACATCTAATGTGGCTCCCCTTCGCAGCAGCGACTGGGCTCAGGAGAGGGCTGAGCTTATGTGGAGGTTAAGGAGAGAGGAAATAAAACTGCACGCTCAGACTGTATTAAAGAAGTGGACACAGCTCCCAGGTCTGAAAACTGAGGCCAATGCGAAAGTGCCTTTAACCTGCACATCTCCTAATGGCCAGCAGGGGGCGACTCTGCATAAAAAAGTAGTCCGGAAGTCTATGAGAAAATTACCCTAATTCTCACTTGATTTGTGACCTCATTAAACACTTTCCTAATGAGTTCATGGTGTCAGTCACTAGTTTTGAGTCTTCCTCAATACAGCATGATGTACATTTAGTAAATTACGGTCCCATTTAGAGTAAAATAGATGATAAATGCCTAAGGACAGGACGACCTTGTGTCTAGGCTAATTAATGGGTTTTTCTTCATGACAATGAAGCTCAATGGCCTAGAGGTAAATTACATATTAAATTGGACATATTATGCAGTTTTATTTTTATTATGCTTATTCATGTTTTTTTTTAAATTCATAAATACAAATACCCTCAAACTACAAGGATCATCCATGTTTGTGAAAATGCTCCATTTAGATTTAGTCCTACTTTGTGACCTCCTGTAGCCCTTCAGTAGGCTAATGATCCGTTGCTATGTGGCTCATGCTAGCTCATGCAAACACAGCACAGAAATTGTGCAGTTTTTGCCAGCAAAAACCAACACATGACCTAGTGGATTTACTCACATTGACTGCAAAACGTGACTGTGTATGTGTGTGTGTGTGTGTGTGTGTGTGTGTGTGTGTGTGTGTGTGCGCGTGTGCGTGTGTGTCTAGGTTCTTCGCTCTCCCTGAGGTTGGGGCATGTTGGAACATAGCAGCAAGAT
This sequence comes from Pempheris klunzingeri, assembly GCF_042242105.1. NCBI lineage: Eukaryota > Metazoa > Chordata > Actinopteri > Acropomatiformes > Pempheridae > Pempheris > Pempheris klunzingeri. Next base: position 10,936,972 of record NC_092015.1, on the reverse strand, counting down.
ATAGCCTCTATAGTCTCTTTCACCTCGGAATATTTTTAATTTGAAGAGCTAATTAAGATCTTTGAAAACTGCAATTAGAGAGCTGAATGTGTTAAAGTAAATGTTCCTTATGTCATTAAATGTTTTAGATTGTGGGAGGAAATGCATTTCTGTCTCAACCTTTCCTGTTGAAAGGTGATCACAGGGTGCTGTGGTTCAGTTTGTGAGTTGAGTTAATGTAAATGTGTGTATCTGTGATAACCTAAAATGTACATCCACAAATCCCCAAGAAAAGTGAGGTAAGCCTGTTGAAATGATTTTTTTTTTCACCCACTGTAAATTTGAACAGATGAACAATGTGCCAGAATAACTTTTCTGACCTAAAGCTTAAGTTTAAGCTCTGATAAGGTGCTCATAAGCCCTCTGGGGCGTCTTGACATGAAACTGTTTATAAACCTCTGCTGATTGGCACCACTAGCAGACGGACTTGACAGGTTTCTCTGACATGCAAGCTGTACCACCTTGTTTCATTAGGTCCTCCACCGGTTATTTGAAACTGTCAGCCCCCACCTCTACCTGCCCCCTATTTATCTGGCTCTTTTCTGTCCCCAACTTGTGTCTGTGCATACTGCTAGGCAACTCTATCTCCAGGGTTTATTTAATTTCCATGAATGTCATTTAGAATTTCTCATAATTCACTACTGCGGGGTCATCTGTCAGAGGATTTAATCTGAGGGTGACGAACGGTCCTTCCCCCGGCTGCAGTCGCCGCTCCGACCGCTCTGTAACTCATTAATTTCCTGCCCAAATATCAGCTTCTGTCGTAGCCAACAGAGGATGGGATGGAGGAAGATCATATTTCATTATTACATTAATCAGACCCACATGCAGACTTGATTGTAAATCAGGTGGGAGGTAACATTAATCTTGCAGAACCAGTTTGTGGATGTCCTGTAACCTGTCTTCGGGGTGTTGCAGTGTTGGAAAAAGCCAATTTGTGTTCTATATTTTTTCTCCACGGTTTCAATTTAAATCTTAATGACACTACTGCACTATTAAGAAAGACTAGCCTAGATGCCCTACTTGCAAATGCTTGCAGCCTTGCTGGGTGTTGTTAGATTTAGTTTACACTCACTGGTATCAAACACTAATCTCCAGCAGAGCAATATGAGTCTGCGGTTCATGCTGCTCAGTTGCTCAATAATTATCACAAGTGCTCCAGATACTGATCACCACAAGCGGCAATTAAGAAGATTTAACATAATCTCTCTAATCTCTAATCAGTCTTTACCATAAAAGGAGGCCACCACAAATAGCTCACATTTTAAACAAAAATCTATTAACTATCTTGTCATTTCCTCTGTGATGGTTACATTAGCTTGAGCATATTGTGAACTGGGAATCATATAATGACAATCTGAGTCTCCAGTACTGTGGTGGCTTGATTTAGGTGGTTACACCCCTCATGCCTATTGGCTGCCTTTTTAGTGCAGACTGAGGCTTGCTTTTTTGGTGACTTATGCGAACTCTTAGTGAAAGCCAGCATAAAGGTTGAACCATGCAATTGTAGTATTAAAAATATGAACTTTATTATAATGATCATTGTTATTTATATTTACACAGAAGTTATAGCTGTAAGCAATGTCTATTGCAGTAACTCATTTTGTTATCATTTAGTCCCTGGTTACATTGTGAGTGGTGTAATCACTGGAGAATATGTGCTGTCAAGATGTTTGCCCTTTAGTTTTATGAAAGGAAAGTGCAGTTTGAGCGAGATTAGAATGAAGGAAGTAGAAAATGACAGAAAGCACAATTAAGGAAATGAGTTGCATTTAGCAAACATGCTTGGTCAGGACTGTATCTAAAACAGTCGTCATCATTGGTATGAAACTTCAGACGTCAACTAGCAGTCAACTAGCTTTAACTTCCAGACGTATTTGACAGTTTTTCTTTACAGAGTTTTGTGCAGGCAACACATTTTGATCATATTGCATTAAGTTTTGAATTTTTACAACCTTTCATCGTGGTAAAATGCTATTTAGAATAAAATAAGACATTCTTTCTGGCAGTGTCTCATCCCGCCTGGACTGCCACAGTTATTAATTGTGTCCCACTGCACATTGTCCAGTGTGTTACTGCAGCATCCCATTATATGACAGAGGTACTTTGGGGTATCTGTGACATCTCCAGCTGAGTTGATGTTGCTGTGGGAGACTCCATGGCTCCTTTGTGAAGCGGCTTACGGCAAAGTGTGGCTGTCAGTCTTTTCCTGAACACCTTACACAGGAACACGTAGATAAGCGGGTCGAGACAAACATTAGTGGCCGACAGCCACAGGGTGGTTTCCTTGGCAATATAGAGTGCGTTCTGTGCCTTGCAATGACTTAATGTGCTGCGGGTTTGGGTCAGAGTGTAGGGAACGCGGGCGAAGTGAAAGGGGGCAAAGCAGATGAAAAACACCCCCACCACGACAAACACTTTTGCCTTGGTTCTACGACTGGCTGCTTGAGATCTGCTCTTTGAGGCTTTGTATGACTCATAAACCTTCTTGCTGATGAACGTGTAGCAAACCACCATCAAGGCCAGCGTGCCCCAGAAAACCACCTGGAAGTACACATCAACAAAACATTAAGCGCAAGCAGTGACCTCTAAAGAAATTCTAACAAATAATTTAAATCTGTTGTAACTGAGTAAATCAAATGAAAGTTGTTCTATCAACATGAATTATGTCGTGAATAGTGAGCTGCATGTCTATTTGCTGATATTTGCAGAAATATTAAAAAAATTGTTTTGCATTTTGTGAAATACGCTTATTTGCTTTCCTGTTAGATGAGGAGTTAGATGAGAAGATCGATCCCACTCACATGTCAGTACAGTAAATATGAAGCAACTGCTCGCTTAGGTTCACATAAAGACGGGAAACAGCGGGGAAACAGGTGATCTGGTTCTGTCAATTTAAATCCAGATAGCAGCACCTCTAGCGTTCACCAATTAACATGTTATTGTTAAGTTAACATGTTAAGGTATCTTATTTAACCTGTGCAAAAGTCGAAGTGTAAAACAACATGTTATGGCTTTTTTCACAGCTCATGGCCAAGATATAGTGTGACACATACGTAAAAAACCAACTGATGTGTTTTTTATGAATCAAACAAACCTCATGCAACGTGTTTATTAGTGAGCTTTACAAGTGCTGGTAGGCTGATTTTGTTACCTTGTGGCAGATCAAAGCCTGTTTTCAGTCTTTATTTTAACCCTAGCACAGCTAATGGCTCTAACTTCATGAATTGTACATACAGGATAGCAGTGATCTCTTTCTCCCTCTCTATCTCCCTCTTAACTCTTGGAAAGAAAGTAAACAATTGTATTAACTTATTTATCTATTTATTGTCTAATAGTTACCTGACAGAAGTAGTTGAATCCTTCATGCCAGAGGAGGCCAGCTTTGCTCTTCATGGAGGTGCACTTCACTCTGCCTCCGGAGAGCCGCGGTGGCTGGTCACTGAGAATAACGTTGGGCAATGCTAAAGATAGCATCACCACCCAGACACCTGCACTCAGCAACTGACCAGCACGAACCCGCTGTGGGGCAACCTTCCCAAAGGGCCGGACAATCTTCAGGTAGCGGTCGAGGCTGATGAGGCCGAGCAAGAGGATGCTGATGTACATGGTGATGTAGAAAAGAACCGCAGAGTATCGGCAGTGGAAGGCACGTAGTTGCCAGGAACCCACTCCTGCATCACTTAAAACTCTCAGAGGGATGGTCAGGGTCATCAGCAAGTCAGCCACCACCTGTTTTTAATGATAATAATGAATTATATATAATTATTATATAGTTTTTGTTCTGCTCTTACAACAAAATTGTATAAAGCAAAAGCCATCAGGTCTTACCACATTTTTTAGAAAGACCACAAACGTTGAGGTGCTGGGGATGTTGAAGAAGATCCATGCAGCTAGGGAATTCAGTATGATGGCGAATATGAAGAGGATGCTGTACAGAAAGGGGAAAACCACAGCTGTCACACTGGTGTCCCGAACACACTTGATGGAAGTGTTTGACAGAGTGATGTTCATCTTCTGATCTTCGGCGGCCCTTCAGACGGGTGAGAGAGAGGGGAGATGACAAGATGAGAGTGAGACTGATGAATAGATAAAGCAGATGTAGGGAAAATAGAAAGTCAAGTCACACAAAGATATAACGAGATCATGTAAAGAGGGAAAACTGTAATGTAAAGTTTTCAGAGCCCGTACATATGCAAAGATTATATCATTTTGTCAAAAAAGTCAAGTCAGGAAGTGCTCTGCCACTTTCAGGAATCTAAAAATCCTATTTTTATACAAACAGTAAAGACAGTGTAACCCCTCTATTTCACCGCTTTTAGAAAAGGAGTCACTTGGTTAAAGTAACTGTTCTAACAGTCGGTTTATATTGATATAACCTCCATTTAATGCAGATGTACATTTACTATACGCTGATGAAAGTATCCAACAATCAGCTCTTGCCTTTGTTGGCGCTGAATTCTCCTTCTGTCTGACAGTATATCTGCCTGGTGTGCTGTCTTTACAGTGAAAACCTCAACAGCATAGAAAGAATAACACTGAAGCCAGGAGCAGGTGCTATGGCAACCTAGATGTACAATACTTTTTGTTTTAGTGTGCAAACTAATGTTAATTAGTTGTCTGTTACAACCATTATTACACACATTCTTTTCTTTGCGTCCAGTTTAGACTTATTTTTATCCAGCTTATTTTACTTTTTATATTTTTTACTTGTGAGGTAAAGAATTGACTCTTACCTTCTTATTGTATCCTTGTCGTGTGTTACTGCCGGGCAGGAGAAGAAAAATGAGTAAAGCAATGTAAAACTACAGTATTTCCAAAAAAAGGAAGAAGTGAAATATCTAATTCCTCTTTCCCCTTCCTACCTACAGGAAGTGAATGAAACAAGTGAAAAGCAAAAATTGAAAAGCCCTTAGTGTCACTATCGTTCTTTACACAATCAAGACATAGGCTACTACTTCTGACACAGAGAGGTTCCAGCCTCTCTGTCTTTCTCAGTATTTCTCTCTCCCTCTCTCTCTCTTTAAATGTGTGTGTGTGTGTGTGTGTGTGTGTGTGTGTGTGTGTGTGTTTGATGCTCTTACAATGGGTGGTCTCTGGAGCTACTGTGTGGCTGTCTTGTCACAATCCCAATGAGTTTGCCAGTCTTCCTCCGGGTGAAAGACCCTTTCCTTCCTTGCTTCCTGTTCCAATTGTCTACCGAGAGGCTTGTTCTGCTCCGTGCCAGTCCCCCTGCCTCCGCTAGCTTGCGTCAGTCTCAGTAGCCGTTGACAGGCGAACACCAAAGCCATGGACTCATTTCTCGACCTACATCTACAGATCTCCCTCCCCACCGCCCCTCCCTCCATCCTGCAGCTTATTTACTCCACCTCTATCTGTCTCTCATCATGTGGCTCAATCTTAGCTGCACCATACACAGAGAAGCACAAGCTGTGGTTTTAGAAGGCGAGAAGTGCACGTCAACAGGTCCACTGACTTCTCATCATAAATGTTTTTGTGGTTCCCCTCAACTCCTTCACCATAAATACAAGCTATGTTATGAAAGAAGAAGAGGAGGCAAGTTACTTAACAAAGCAGTTTGTGCAAAATGTAGTTTTGTATTGTTAGACCACATACAGGCCCACTCTGTGAGTGTATGTTTTACATAGCATGTGCTGTGAGGGGCAGCACTCTACAAGTACTATAGTGGTTGAACATTCCCTTACACTCATATCTGATTAATTTAAGTTAAGTTTTCCTAGAGTTTAATTCCATGTTTGTGCTGTCTTGATAAAAATAGTACATACTAGGAACATTACAACATGATTTCCTGTGTGATTTTGCTCGGATCTGTGCCAGGAATTGTGACATATGGGGAAAAAGTTGCTGAGAAGTGACATGCACATGATCACTACTACCCCCTAAGTGAACTTTAAACTTATGTGACAATAACTTGCTGTTATTGAGACAGAATCTGTTTTATTGCAAATGACACAGAGAGGGGGATACATTTTCTGTTGTGGAACCCCAAAGTTAACAAATCCTTCAGAGATTGTTCAGTGATTAAAAATAGCTGAGTTTGCTCAGCTGAGCTGGAATATCCAATATCCTTAAAGTAAAAGTACTTTTGAAACTTACACAACACTGAGCAGAGTATTGCCTCAGTTTTTCTGGATTGTACATCAATATGAAGAGTAACAGTACATTTTACAAGTTTTACAACTTAGTACATTCTTGATAGAGGCAACTGACTTGGTCCTGTTCGCCCACATCCTTCTTCTTCACTGTAACCCCCTTTTTAGATGCTGTGCAGTGCAGACGTATGCGCAGAACCTTATCAAAGGCATGATCAAAAAACAAACAATACACATCTTCAGTGTAAGATGCAAATGTCAACTAGCTTTAACTTAACTTGCTTTGCATGGTAGCCTAATTTACATTCTCACCCCGACAACTCTTTGCTTTCCAGTTTTGAATTTCCAGAGCTGGCATAAAACAGTGTTTTCTTGACATTAAAACAGCATGATAATATCACCCCCTTGTCTCATACTGTATACATATCTCTTCCATTTGTATTGTACTTCCTGTTAATGGTTTTCAAGCTATTTAAAGCGACAGTTGCACAAGAGAAAAACAGCACAGCACAACTTCAACATGAGTGTAAAAAGTAAATTCAAGAAATGGTCAAATGTTAACATAAATGTGAGACAATGATCTGACATTTAGTCTACAAAGTCTTCAGCAACATCTGAGCTCAGTCCATGGCATAACATGTTCATGACTTAGAATTCAGTCAGAATTTACTCCGTGGATGAAGCATCTTCTGCTTTGCCCGCTGAGGCTACTTGGAATGAGGCGAACACATTTTCCAGCATGGACATCAGTTTCTCCTTGAACTCCCGACACAGAAAGATGTAGAGAAGTGGGTTCATGCAGATGTTTGTTGTGGCAAACCAGAGGCTGAGCTCCTTGGCAAACCTGCCCTCTAAGTAAGAGCAGCTGGTAAAGGAAGAATGGCTGACTTGTTGAAAAGTGTATGGGATCCTGACGATGTGGTACGGCCCGAACGACACAAAAAACACAATGACAACTAGAAAAACACGTAGCTTGATCCTCTGTTTCCCTTGGTTGTTATTGCTGCCAGAGTTTCTAAAAGACTGAATAACCTTGTTTGTGATGCAAATATAGCAAACCGCAATGACCACACTGACGAGCCAGAAGAAAACATTCAAGTAAATCACTGTCTTCTTGTGGAAATCAAGTCCAACCGTTCCTTTCAGCTTCATACAAGAACTAATCTCTGTCATATTGGCTACTGATTTGTTGTTCAAAATGATATTCGGTAAGGCTGTGCTTCCAAGCAGTACCACCCAGACAAAGCCTGATATCAGTTTGCTTAAGGTCAGATTCTGAGCAAAGAACTTGCTGCGAGGTGTCATGATCTTGAAGAAACGGTCCAGACTTATTATGCCCAGCAGAGTGATACAAGTGTACTGTGTGCTGTAGAAAATGGAGCTGAAATAACAGGAAATTATGAACACGATGTTCGACGCCTCCGGCAAGTCGCTTGCAGCTTTGAGCGGGACGATCAAGGTCATGATTGTATCAGCGGCAACAAGGTTTTTCAAGTACACCACGAAGGTGGAGGTGGACTTGAGATGCAGAGAGACCCAGGCTGCCACACCATTCAGCAGCAAAGCAAAGGGGAACATCAGAAAGTAGAGAGCTGAGACAAAATATGGGTCGTAAATGAAACCGTCACACTTGGAATCATTGTTAGATGTTTGATTCAGTGGCATCGCTGGACCTGAGGAAAATTAGAATACATTTTAGAACCCACAATACATCTTGTTAAGAAACATCCATCATCATTATTTAAGGTTATAAATCGTGTATTTTAAACAAATTGTCGTTAAGAATTTGTGTTGATATTTGATTTGGACTGAGGTTTCTAATAGTGCCCCATTGTCAGGGAGCAATCAGTCAACAGCAGATAATTTGTCTGGTTAACTTGTTAATTTGTTTTCTTTTAACTTAAATGAGATCAGGGCGTTTTCCCTTCACTTTGCTGGTTAATGTGAAGGAAAAGATCCATCCATTATCTGAGTCAGGGATGGAAGCACAAAGCAAAGGGAGCAGCGTGTTGTTTACTACATAGCTGTCGGAATAAATTTGTTTTTTAAGCAATCTTTTGATTATATATCATATATAATATGTATGTGCAATCTTCCAACTCTTTTATTCAGTCTCATATATATACTCCTGTGCCTCTAATTTTCTAATCCTGACCAAATAGTAATTAAGTAAATTGTGTGAATAAATACATTCAGAATTAAGTAAGTGGAGTTTATAGATTTCTTCTTTTTTTGTGATACTTTAAACTTTAAAAACCATATATTGGCCATTAGGTCAAAGACTGATATTATTTTTTTTTATAGAAGAACAACTAATTTCTTATAGCACAATCTCATTCCACTACTTAGATTTGTAGAGCACAGAGTTCACAAACTTCACAGAAACTCAAATCAAAGCCATTAACTTACAGTCATTGTTAGCTATTTAAACAGCTGTGACTTAGTTTCAATTAAAACAAAAATCCATACTAATAGATAATTATCTATTAAGACTTTACAGATGGATGTAGTTTTTTTTGCAGCATGCTTTTTCTCTCTCAGTTGTGACCATTTTAACTACAACATTTGTTGTTTTTGCAACACTGTGTGAACACGTTTCCTGTATCCTGCGTGTGTGTATGTGTGTGTAGGTATTTTAAGACCCTTCTTGAACAGCAGATGAACTTGAACTTTGTCATTGCATATTAAGATACAGATACTACGTTTTGAAGTGAAGTAAAATAAATGTAAATAAGATAAATGCTGATGACAACTTACATTTGATGACTTGCCTCCCTCTTCTCAAAGCTGCGAGATGGACCTGTGTGACAAAGCACTGACACAATAGGTGAGAAACACTGTTGATTTTCCTAGCAAACAAATCAACATTTCATCTGTGATAATTTGTCTGGGCCTATGCAAAGATAGGAAAAACGTATTGGTTCTTCTCCAAAAGCAAAACAGATGTCATACACTCAGCCCATTATGTAAACATCCCTAAGAGCAGAGACTGGATGTTGGCCAGATCCTCTACGCGAGAACCCCAGCCATCACCATTTCTGTCTCATCTTGAAGTTGGAGCTGATCAAAGTAAGCATTTGTGGTTGTTTACAGACAGAAACCCTTGACCAGAACTCTCCTGCATGTTTGATGCTGGTGTTCATCCTCTGAGTCAGAAGCAGACATTCCTCATGCTGATGTGCCTTTAGTGCTGTGCACCATTTGGAATGGTAAATACACATCATTTTTTCCCTACTCATCATCATTGACTTGTTGACTGCTGGCATAAAAAAATACATAAAATAAATGAGTCATTTTCTCTGCTTATTGATTGATTGATTGACTGCAAGAACTGAAGAGCTACTTTACTTCTGCAGCAACTGGTGCAGTGGCATCATCTGACCAGAGGGTGGCCTCAGCACAATTCTCACATGATACAGAATATTTTTAAGGAGCGCAAACCTACTACTTTTCCAAAGTAGAAAATAAATAGATGATAAATAATGCCATTAAACTGAGAGAAATCAAGGGTGCAACCTTAGTCGATGGCATCTTTCAAAATGTCAACTCTGTCATCATCTCTACAATGGATAGACTGACATCAGATGGCCTTGAAACTGCTGAAACCATTTGAGCCAAACTGTGACTGTGTGAAGGAGCAGCAGCACCAGTATGTAGAGGTGAAGTTGGTGTCACTGTAGCTTGTATATATTTACAGTAAGCCTGTATCTACATATTGAAGTTGAGGAGAAGAAAACTTACTGCCCTGTAACTGTATGATTCTACAGAAAAAAACTGATTTGATAGTTTGCATATTGTATTATAGAGAATAATGGAGCTGGAAAGAAGTGAAATCCCATAACGCCCTGTTTGTAGATGAATTTTTTTCAATTTGGCCGATGGCTGAAACACTATAGGCCACAAACCACAGTGGATGTGCCAGGCCAACATCACTATGTGTGCTGCAATATCTGGGAAAAGTGTGTGAGTATTCATATTTCCAATAATGTCTGAGAAAACTCCAGACATTCTTGGGCACCCCCTACAGACATCACTGAGAATAACAGAGGTTTTGTAAGACATGACTTGCCAAATTTTGTAATTATGTGAGATAATGTAAAATAATTGGTGGTGTTCCTTCCACCATATTCTCCATTCCTGAATCCAAGTGAGGAATTATTTTCTCCGTGGAGGTGGAAGGTATATGATGAGACAAAATGTCTCTGTTTGCTGCAATGGATGCTGCGTGTGATGGCATCACAGCTGAACACAGCTTGGTTTAGGCAGGCAAGCAGAATTTTCCCCCATAACATCACAAGGGGAAACATATCAAGTGTGATGTTGATGAAAATCTGTGGCCAGACAGACGGGGACGACAGGATATCCAGTGAGACGGGTCTTCAATATGGCTCTCCAGCCTTTAATGTGTTACAGTCTCAGGCTATACGTTATTTTCCTGTTTTGTTTTGGTATATTTTTGTATTACACCGTGCTGTTTACTGTGGTGTAAGACAGTTACTTTACATAAGTAAAAATACAGCGACAAATTCCATGAAATTGCGAATGCAATGTGTGATGTAGACACAGTGTGATACACAATAGCATTCAGTTAGGTAGACAAAAATAACATTATGTACAGTAAACATTCAGTGTCAGTGTTGGATGAGTTGTGACATTTTGCAGGTGTGTTTTGGTGCCGTGCTGTTACCACATAAACTGTTTTGACAAATGCACCTCGAGTTTTGAGAATGTTAACAGAGCTTCAAATAATAAGCCAAATCTACTGAGAGAAACAGTAAAGCCAACCAAAAAGTCCTGCAGGCTACACTGGAGCTTATTGTCTCATCAAACAAAGGAAATGCAAAAAGAAAATCTACTATATACGGGGTTTCAGTCGCATTTGAATACTTGGCATCTATGTCAGTGTCTATTACTGAGCACAATTATTGCTGCAGTGTATTGTAGTGATCTGTATTGCATTTTCATTTGTAATTTCACTGCTTGGCACTGCAGACCTCATTGCATATAGACATAGTTTATTACTTAGAGAGTAATTAAAGATAATGAAATCAATGAGGCCATTAAAAGCTGAATAAAACAAATTCATTCAAATAAAATAAAAAAAAGGCTCCTTTGCAGGGAAGTTATTACACTGGATACAGGATTTATGAGGATTTGAGGTCTTTTGTGTAGCAGAAAAATAAGAAGTATCCATTTCCACTCTTTTGTAATGTCGCAGGCAACAGAAGTAATCAAGATGAGGGGGAAGTTCACAAAAACCTTCCTATTATATTGTTTATGATACTGAACATACTCCCTTAAAAGCCCATTGGAGACAAGATTTAGTTACACTATTGGTCAGACAAATGGTTAATAGTAAGACTGTATCTGTGGTGAACCCATCACACAAAAACAATACAAAAGACCACTTCTAACTCAAATCTAATGATGTAGGTCTCACAATAACACCTCGATATTGGATTACAACATAGTGTTGAGTTATGAAAACTTAAGACAGGATGCACTCACACACACACACACACACATATATATATGTGTGTGTGTGTGTGTGTATATATATGTGTGTGTGTGTATATATATATATATATATATACACACACACACAAACAGTACAAAGACACATAGCTCTGAGACATGACTTCTGAAATTAAACATGGAGTTAGTGTTTCAACGACTGAACCTGAGTCACATTTTGGAGGGGACCCTTATCGGACTTACAAACAAGCAATTAAAAGCACGTCAGTAGTCTGTCGTGTTTCTACCTTGTTTCTCTTAGGGGCCCTTTAGTCTAAATAGATGCCAATCCTCATTGCGCAACTAGAGGGCAGTGCAACATAAAATAAAAAGTTACTGTAAGACTAGTAATCCTCTCTTGCTTCCCACATTAGTCATGTTCTATGAAATAAAAAAGCAGCCTAATTTGTAACTGCAGACATCTTACTTGTCTCTATAATAATAATAATAATAATCATAATAATCATAATCATAATAAATGACTTCTTACTACTGTCAAGTCTCCTCTTTTTCACCTGAATATAACTTGACACAGACCCCTCTAGCTTTCATCATGGCAACCAGTTTATCTCTGAACTCCCTACACAGGTAGATGTAGAGAAGAGGGTCCAGGCAGGCATTAGTGGTCGTGACCCACAGGACTAATTGATGGACTATTACCATCCACATTTGAGCGCAGTCATTAGCGTTAAAGACTTCATGTATTGTGAATGGAATACGCATCAGGTGAAGAGGCACAAAACACACAAAAAACACAAGGAGGATGAGGAAGACTCGTAGCTTGGTCTTGTTTTTTCCATGGCTGTTGTTACTCCCAGAGTTTTTGAAGGACTGCAGGACTTTTAGGGTGATGCAGACGTAACAAAACACGATCAGTATGCTGACAAGCCAGAAAAGAATCTCCATAGAAAGAACCACGTACTTGTGAAGAGCCAGGCCAGCTGGACCCTTCAGGGACATACAGAAATCACTTGTTATGTCAACAGGAGCCTGGTCGGTTAGAATGATGGTTGGGATAACTGTACTGCCGAATAACACCACCCAAACCAGGGTGGACATGACATGACTGAAGACCACGTTTTGTCCCAACAGCTTTCCCCGTGGCCTAACAATTTTGAAGAAGCGGTCAAGGCTGATAAGACCCATCAAGGCGATACTTGTGTACAAACAGCTGTAGAAAATTACAGAAGCGTAACGGCAGTTGAACACTTTTAACTCAACTGTTGCTCCAGGTAGCATGCTAGCCGCTATTGCCGGCAATGTCAGTGTGAGGAGCAGGTCAGCGGCCATCATGTTCTTCAGATACACTATGAAGGTAGAGGTGGAAGGAAGGTGCAAAGACACCCACGCTGCCACCCCATTCAGCAGTAACGCAATGGGGAACGAGAAGAAGTAGAGGCACGAGGCAGCCACATTTACGGTCGCAAGGCTGAAAAAAGCACAATCGGGGGAGAAGAGTTCTGTGTTGTTGGACACCATTATAAAATCTGAAAAAACAAAGCAAACAAACAGTTATTAAAGAAAAACCCAACGAGCTTTTTAATCTGTTGATTATCAGCAGAACCCTTCTAATCCTGCACTGATTTACATCCAGAGCTTTTGCTTTCGAGTCATATTTTTTGAACTGTGTTTCAACAAATCTGGAAGGGAAGCGAGCAGATTTGATCAGAGGCATTGGCATGAATCTGCACTGGAGGAAGATTGATAATATCCAGCTTTAAGGCACAGGGTTTTTAAAGTAGATGACTGAGCTGAGGTCAAATCCAGGGGGCTGAATTTATTCATTTATCTGTTTATTTTAAGTATTTAACTTTTTTTTTTTTTTTAAACAGTAAAACATTGCATTTGAGTTGGTTTAAAAAGGATTTAGAAAGACACCATGGCAAAAATAGAAATAAATGAAAATAGTTACTAGAATGAGAATTGAATTGTACTGGAATTGGATTTGCTTGAGGCCGAGAACAACAACTGCTTTAAATGTCTCTTGTTTGCTTCCCATTTGGACCTGATTTGCATTTATCATTAGTTTGAAACATTTTTTACTATGATTTGGTTTTGAATGTCGAACCAGAGCATTTGAATGTTTCCTGGATGTGGAACCTGATGCTTCCCCTTTTGACAATGAAGCACTGAAGTTATGCAGCTGTTGGATTTGTTTTCAGCACACTACATACACAAACAAAAGAGTGGATAATATTATTTTCTATCACATAGGGACTTGCTTAAGACACTACACAGCATTTAGAGTCACAGTTTTAGTGTTCTACCAGGATTCACCTAATCAGTGTATTCAGTGTGTTCATTCATACAGTTAAACTTTAATTGATAAGGAGTGAATTTACTGTATGGAGAGCTGGCAATGATAGCAATAACTACCAGCTATAACAGCAGTAAGAGAAAAGTTGTTCGATTTTAATGAATCTGAGCAGGAAGGCCAAATTAAAGCTTCTGAATTTGAACTGAATTTGAGCGCAATGAAATGTGTGACTGTGTTTCTTCTTAACATGTTAAAAAACAAAATTGATTAATTTTAAGATATTTCTCACCCCTCTCACAAAGTTCAGTTTACTCGTGCCATTTCATTTTAAGAGATTTTTCTGACCAGCCCAAGTATAGTTTCTCAGCCATGGGCTGATGTAAATCAGATAACTACACTATTTTTAAGAGATGTAATGATGTTCTCAAATCACAAAGTCTAACCAATATATAATTTAGGGTTAGGGCCACCTCTCTTGAACCTTTAATTTGAACTGAAAGGAAAAAAAAATTCCCCACAACATTATGAAACAAAACATAATGTTAAATCACTTACCAACAGCTGTTATCTTCTTAACTCCACAGTGTGTGAGTGTGCACAGAGATTAACACCTTCACAAGATGTATGGCCAAAGCGTGTCCACTTATTCAGCCAGAAAGATGCAAATCCATCGTTTGTTGGGTGTTGGGGTCGGCGAGCTATTCAAATAACATACATTATGCAAAGCCATGTGTTTTCAGGCCACACTGAAGGGATGAGTAATCTCCGTCTGCTTCTCTTGTCTTAAGCATCGAAAGATATGAAATAATTGTTCATTTTCTTTTTTTCCTTTAAATCTAAGAGAAAAAACATTATTGTTTTTATTATAATTATTATTATTGTGACTAATTATACCAATGATTAGGGCTAATAAAGTGTAATTCTTTCTCCAAGTACATTCTTAGAAGAAGTACATACAACTTAGAGAGCCATATGGGGTTCAATATTTGGCAATGTGAAAATTGCCAATTTCATAACAGGGCATGAAACACAGGGCCTTGAGTTGTCATTACTTCCCTTATTGTTCTTTCGTTGTTCATTTCTGTAAAACAGGGAGGCCAAAATTCTTTGGCTATGCGGTTTTAACAGAAGGCAGTAACAGTAAACACAACCCAGTCTATTGGAAAGTCCCCTATATTCTGTCCTGAGTACTTTACTATCGCTTACTTAGATTGATGAGGATTGTTAGCAGCAAAACTGAAAAGGAAGCACAAATGTATAAAGATGGAATATTTTGACACATTTACCCATTATATAGTTTAATTATCCTGGAGTATCAATCAGTGAAACCAAACTTAACAGCAATACCTCCATGCACTTGAAACAATGAAACATTACAGAATATTGACAACACTTGAGGCTTATCATACAAGCACGCTATTTACAATTTATTTTCAGTTTTTAAGTGAATGCATGTGGCCTCTTTTCTCAGGATTAGTGGGTATGACAACATGGCGGAGGAACTTATTGTATTTTGTTGTTGAATAGAGAACAGAGAGTAAAACAAAGAAAACATGCCAGTGTTGGTTTTTCAGGTCTGACCCAAGTAAGTAAACATCAGCGACATGTGTGATGACATTATTATTGCATACGTTCTTATAGACAATAATGTCATTGTCTGTTTGACACAGACAACGCAAAAATACAAAATTGATTACATTAAGTTGCAGTTTTGAACCTGCAGATTTTTAAAGGAATCATAATAATTTTGTGGTGATCATGAATACAAATATGTGGCATACACACTTAAATTCTATCTCTAGAACAGACAGAGGTCCTAGTCAACCTGTTGATTACAGCAAACAACACAAAATAAATCACTGTGTCTGTCGCCTACTGTATTTAGAATTAGATACTACCTAATCTTGCAACAGGAGAAGCACATTCAGATTCCACATTTCGAAAGTCTTTATCATGTCCAGTGGTTTTATGTAGTGCCAGAGTCCCTGAGAGGGGTGCTACCTGTATCCGTGTCTGACCCCCTTCCTATTAGCCAACTACAGGTACCAGGAGGCAGCTGCAGGGTCTTGAACAGAGTGGTCCTGAAGGACTTACAGAGGAAGAAGTAGATGAGAGGGTCCAGAAGAGAGTTCAAGGACGAGAGGAAGAGTGTACTTTCCTTCAGCTGAAAAAAGAAGAGTTTGAGTTTACAGTCAAAGAGAACCCCTCTGGTCTGGCTCATAGTGTAGGGCACACGGGCAAAGTGAAACGGCACAAAGCACACAAAGAACACTGCCAGAACCAGGAACACATTTGCGTTCATTTTTCTCTTGGCCTGGTTGGGCTTCCGAGTTGTTGCCCCACTTGATGCTTGACACATAGTCCCTAATGTGCTGCGGGACTTAGTGCGGGAGTAGGATCTGTAGAGCTCTCTGGTGATTAGAGTGTAGCATACTATCACAGTCACCAGGTTGCCCCAGAAAATAACTTGACAGACATGATTTACCACCTCATGCCAGTGCAGTCCAGCCTTTGTCTTCAGGTCACTGCACTTGAAATATTTAGAAGTCGGGGTTTTACGTGTCAGGATCACATTGGGCAGACAGAGAACCAGCAGAAAGATCCAGATGGCTCCTGAAAGGACTTTGCGACGGGCCAGACGGGCAGCATTCGTCCCCCTGAATGGCTTGAGGGTCTTTCTGCAGCGATCGATGCTGATGAGGCCGAAGAACAGGATGCTGATGTACATGGTGAGGTAAAAGAGCACCGAGGAAACTCGACACACAAATATACGCAGCCCAGTGGAAGCCATGTTGGAGTCTGATAACACCTGCAGAAAGACAGTGTTCAGTTCAGTGTTGCATTTTACTGTTAAACACTAAAATACAGTGTAGTAGAAAGTTAATGGTTCCTCTCATCTAATTCGCCTCTCTTCATAAAGAGTGTCTAAATTGTAAGTAACATAAAAATGATGCTATAATAACCATTACTCATAACTTATTATTATTTATAACTGCATATGTGATGATGTGATAGACAGCGAGAAAATCATGAAATTGAATTCACCAGCAAGAGAGAGTTTTCATAATCTGGCAAACCAAATGCCGTTCTTATGAATGACCTATAATAAAAACCAATAGAAAAGCCTTCATAAACATAAATAAAGCCATTAGTTACAAATACAACTTTTTATAAAGTGTATCTTAGAAGTAAATGGCGACAAAATGTTAAGCCAAACCTTGAAAGGGAACGTGAAGGTCATGATGACATCTGCAACCACAATATTCTTCAGGTATATAATGAAGTGGGACTTTGAGGGGATGCGAAAAAACACTAACACAGCCACGGCATTGAGCGACAGCCCCACCAGGAAGAGAATGGAGTAGAGAACAGGAAAAACCACTGTCTTCAAAACGTTGTCGCGGGAACAAGTGCTGTTGGTGTGGCTGTGATTGCCGGGGAACGGGGGGAAAGTTGTGTATCGCTCCATGAGTGTTATCTAAAAAATAAAAAAAAAACAAGAGAAATTTGCTTTGAATATATTCCTAAATTTGCTCAAAAAACAAATGACGAACAAGCAAAAAACCTTGAACTTTGAAGCTAAGTTTGAGGCTCTCCTAGAATTACTTTTTCATGAAAAAGTGAGCCTACTACATTTACTGAAGGTCAGCAAAATAATATAAAAGCCTGTGCAATGTAAAGTAGTCCAGTATAAGAGCCAAACAATTTTGCAGACATATTGTTGCTGCAGAGATGTGTCATAGTATAAAAACAGAATATGATTATTTTCCATGTGTAAACTGCCTTCAATGAAATCTGCAGGAGGCTTAAAGTCAAAGTAAATTTCAACATCTGCACAATCTGCTCATGTACCCTGATTTAGAGTAATAATGACAATGCAATGTTTCGTAACTGACCTGGTAATGTTCCTGATATGTGTCAGTGGAGTCCCACAGAGTTCTCAGTGAAGTTCTTATCGCGGTTTCTGGTCCCTCTGTCCTGTAATCTGTACCAATGTGATCTGACACTGTCCATCTGTCAACTGTGTGTGTTTGTGAGAGAGAGAGTAGTTTGGTGATACAAAAGTTACTTTCTCTTTTCCTTCTCCTTTCTCCTTCCTGTCATGAGGACAGGGTGTAGTCAACATTTCTAGATCTCT
This sequence comes from Pempheris klunzingeri, assembly GCF_042242105.1. Classification (NCBI taxonomy): domain Eukaryota; kingdom Metazoa; phylum Chordata; class Actinopteri; order Acropomatiformes; family Pempheridae; genus Pempheris; species Pempheris klunzingeri. The sequence goes on along the minus strand of NC_092015.1, from coordinate 10,918,911 downwards.
TTGAACAGACACGATGAAACGGACACTGAAGAGTCCAGTGTGTGGCCCTGAAGGGGAACTGATTTGCAGCAGATAAACACGTAATAAAAAGAAGTATAGCAGAAATGCACGATAAAAAGACACAAAACCACAGTGTTCAGCTGATAAATCATTTACAGATCATCATCATCCTCTGAGCTTATGCTGCAGACATGTTGCTTTGCTGGATTCTCTAATATTTAATTGTTTTGGACTAAAGTGTTAAGATACTATAAATATGTGACTCCTCATTGTCCTTTAGAAATATGATTCATGTGTGTCCTCTTGTCTACTTCTTTTACTCATGGCAACCATTCTTGAGTAATCTCCACTGCTTCCGCTTTATTTTATATTGTGGCTAAATATGTATGACTTACAATATGTATTCCAATACTCTACAGCACACTATACACGTCATACTAACCAATAATAATCACCAATCACTTTAAATCTGCTTAATTGTACAGTGGTGTGCTGAGCCTAAATATTCAAAAACAGGAGAACTACCAACAGTCAGGGTTATGTAAGGCAAAACTGATTTTGTCACATCATGAGTCACTAAACACATCCTTTTCTCACATTTTCAGTGCCAGCATGTTTCTCTGCCGGGTGGGGGAACTTCAGCCTGTCCCAGCATGCACTTTGCAAAAAGCAAGAGCCCACTCTACAAAGTCTCAAGTGACCAGCACAGTTAAGCATTCAGCACTTAAGCACACATTTCTGTATTGTGACAACTATTTATAGCATAGCGACGTCTTTGATACAATATAAGTCCTTTAAAAACAAACAGCTTGGAAGCATATGGCAGTGAAACCCTCTGTTCCAAGGAGGAAAAAATATGAAGCTGAATTTTGGCAGATGCTCCACTCCAATTGCTCGCAGTCCCATTCAGATTCATAACTCACTACCTTACTAGGTCATATGTTTTCTAGTCCCTGTCCAGACATAGTCCATGTTGTGAAAGAGACTTTTGTTTCACCCCCCAACATCCCACTCAGCATGAAGAAACTTCCCCAAATTGTTGTCTGCTGTAACATATAGCAGACACAGTCCTGCCCAAAAGTCCTCCACAAAAACCCAACTTAAAGACAGAGCAAATGCAGTAGTCATTTTCAGGGTCTGATGTAAAGTCATCCGCAATTTACTGTATGATCTAGTTTGTTAAGACACATAAGACTAATTAATTTTCCTCACAAAAATGTTTGGCTTTAATATTTTTTATAGTTGCTAGGAAGTTTGAGTGTTTTGTTGTATCGGATCAGCTTTGAGCCTTGAAAATTATGAAAATTGCGAGAAAAAAAAATTGTGAATTGATCATTCAGGCCACAAGAATACAGGATATGTGGTCATAATGTGCAGGTAAATGTTTAATTATCCCATTAAAATATTAAGCTGTTGGATGCATACACTAAAGCAGACAACCTGTGAAATTTAAGCCACTGTTTAAAGCAAGCTAAACTTTGTTCCACGGTACTCGAGTAAGCTTGTCACTCTGTTTAATTTTGTAATGCTTCAATTTTGGTCATTTCCTGACGGCAGTTCCGTGCACTAATGCAGGCGCGGTGCAACAAAACCTCACAAAAGAATCATCTGGCAGTACTACTGCAGAATGGAGGACTGATGATACTCTATGAGTGTGTCACGGGATAGAATTATTCATTTGTACATCAATTTATGGTTCTATAACCTTTTTTTTTCTATCATCACTTAAATATAAATGTAATTTCTCATTTTTATGATGTTTTCAAAAGCTAATTAACTGATTATGAATAAGGCACTGAAAAGTGCAGAACTATGCAAGTAGCATTCTCCAGACTCTTTTGTTTCACTGGTGTCAAAACAGCAACTACATATCTACAGTCTCTATCTGCTTTAATGATGACAGCAATTACAACACAATTAATAAATGACTCTTAACCATTAAAATGTCACATGTGTGACATTATACTACATGGTGGTAGTAAAGATTTGACTCTGGTTTTGTTTTACTTCATACTTAGAGGTGTCACACAAGCTTTTATTGTTATTATTTCAGAATAATTTAGACCAATTTATGCACATCGGTATCTACTTCTGCCATTATCACATTCTCCTCCTTATTTTGTTGAGTGCCAGCAGCTAGCATGGCAATGCTGCAACTTCCTGTGTCTGGGGCAAGATTGGGATATAGTCAGCAGCATTCACTTCCTCAGCAAATGCTTATCTAAAGGTCTCTCTGTGTTGCTCTTGTGGTTGTTGCCACACACACATAAAGCTCGACCTAAATTTAGTCATACATACTGTGCGTGAGGTCAGTTTCCCAACCCTCCATATTTACATGCAGTCAAATTTCTCGCAGCTGTGATCTCTTGCACATCTGGGTCTGATCAGAACTGCATCAAGCATTCATTCTCCTGGAGAGGACTCAACCACTACACTTGCTGCTTCTCATTTGAACACTAGTCTGTCTGTGTGTTTTTCTGCTTCAATGTTTTTACTTTGCTTCCTTTCTTTAACCTCTATTCTTTTTTGAATGTCTTGGGCTTCACCTAACAAGTGGGTCAAATGTCGATCACTTTTTTGTGTTTCTTTTGGTGATCAAGCTCTAAAATCACTTGAGTTCTCCGGGTCACTGTGTAATCTGAACTCTTGTGTTGATGCTTTACATTTGCATGAATCATCTACACAAAGGCATAATCAAATAATGTCCGAACGAACAGTCATAGACGTGCATGCTGAAACAGGCACAGCAGCTCTATATTCACACACACTGTAATCCTTGTCAGCTCCTTCTCAGACAGACAGGAAGAAGGGAATGAGGAGAGGAAATAAAAAGAACGTAACACAAAACTTGACTGACTTTCCATTTAAACCCCTCTGAGTCTCCTCGACACCCCCCCCACTTTAGACACACACAAACACACACGCGTTTCCCTCCGTTTTCCTCACCTCTCATGTCAGCCTTTGACCTTTAAGTCACTACTCATCACTTTCACTTTATACCAATTCCAGACCACAATCCCACTTTAACACAGCTACCGTCTTGCACTTTTTTCCACCCTGTGGCGATAATGAAGCCGGAGAAAGGAGGGAGAAAAACTTAATTTCCTCTGGGGGGAGGATTGGCTTTGGCAGCCCTTCTTTGAGCAAAGGTAGCACGTCTTTACGTAATCTTTGGAGAGTCTTTCATCCCAACAGTGAGTATGAGGTTAGGGAAAAGGTAATGGAAAGAAACTCTGGTGTTTGAGGGCAAACGTCGAGCTAATAACAGACACTGAGCTGTAACAGCTGTGGTCTGAACTGTGGTCCCTGACCCTTACAAACGAAACGGTTGATCATCTTGTCATTGTGACAAGCAGAAAGACGTAAGGAGGGACCTTCCTGCCACATAGAGTGAGAGAGAGACAGAGAGAAAAACATTCAGGGTGGTCCTTGCTTGTGGTTTGTTTGTGACTGTCTTTGTCTTTATGTATGCATGTTTATGTGTATACATTTCCGTTGGCAGGCTTTCAAATTTGCTTCTACTCGCATTTTTTAAATGTGTGGGCCACGCTTTGTTTTGACAGTGTAAGGTTTCTTCAGCTACTGCTGCAGTGCTGTTCAGCGTAGGTTCCACTGGGTCTGCGTCCCATATGGTTATCCACACCGACTAATCTACGGCAGCTCATATGGAGCTGAAGGGGGAGACGGATATAAATAAAGAATACTGTGAGCTACAGTATTTCTAGCTTTTATTGAGGATGAAACCACATTTGCTGTCATGTGCCATTAAGGTGTGAAGTATCATTCCATGCTGATGATAGAATGTTTTTAAATGGTCTATTTGTCCTACTATAGCTTCTAGTATTATTTCCTTATGAGCTTTGTGAGGGCTGTACATTGGCAACTGCTGACTTAAGAACATTCCTTCATTTCTCATGAGCCCCATGTGTCCAGTGTGGGTGTGTGGACTGTCTGCATCAAAACTACACACACACCGACACACACACACACACACACACACACACAAGAACATCAGTGGGTCCAACTGGCTCCTGGGCTTCAGTTTCTACCGGTGAATGATGTTGTTGATTCCATCCTGAACCCCAGTTTGTTGCTCACATAGCCGTCCTCCTAGCAACTGTTTTTGTTTGGCCATCGTTACAAATCACTGCTCATCTCTTGAGTCTGGCATTTGCATCAGTGAATGACCTACTAAACAAAACCTAGCTTACACAACTGATCTTTTCAGAAAATGCATCCATTTAGACTAGCACAAGTTTATGTCAAGATTTATCGATCATTTTATTTACCTTGTATGTGCATCCAAGTTTAATACACATTTTTTGCAATTTTGTAAAGAAGAACCAGTATTTTTATATCAGCTATAGATGAAATGACTATGTGTATTATGAAATCCACAACACTCACCTAATATTGCACTTCCTCTCGGGAGTGTCTCATAGTCTTGGTTTAACTGCCCATAACTTTGACTATTTTGGTTTACTCTCACTGATGTCATCAGTTCCATTTTTGGCCATTGCAGAAAGTTATTCTCAGCCGAAAAGGTTTGATTAAACCCACTGAACATTAGCAATTACTTAGCAATTGTTGAACATAGTGGAGCATTTAGCAGCCAAAAATATTTCCCTAGAGAGTTGGTGAAGACCAAAACAGAGCACAAAGTAGAGTGAATATTGGACTTAAAGTTGTCACATGGTCAGAGACTTGACTCAAAATGAATGTTAATAGTGATAACGTTTCTCTGTGTCGGTTTGATAGATAACTGTCAGCTAACAAACTCACCACAACAACTCATTTTCAAGAAATCAACGCAAAGCACCACTACACAGGTGAGGCAGTAACACGGCAGCTTGGTACTGCCGACACTTTTTAAGTGCCTCTGGCACCTGTCAGCAGTAGCATTCTTCTTTCAAATAAATTCTCATCCAGTGTTGATGTTTGTCTGATAATCCCTCAGCCCACGCCTGAAGAAGCAGGATGCAGAGCTGTGGTTTAGGAATTGGAAAAAATAAAGAAGACAACAGCTCCCTTTGAGAGACTGGCCAGCCTGGGATACCAGGCATATTTGACAGGGTGTCTCTGTGTGCACAGCATAGACCTGTGTGCACACAGAGGGCAGCAGATAGGCCAAGGGACAGGGCAGAGAGTGTCAGCTTCAGCTGTTAACCACAGTGGTGGGGAATACATGTGCAAAAAGGTCAATGTCACATTCAGACTAAGGAAGAAGAAACTAGGACAGAAGAAACCCGAAACACACTTTCTTTATGTGCAAAGTAAGGCCTAATCCCCTTTAAATTCTAAAAAGTCCTAAGACATTTCAAGGCCTAGTGATATACAGGGAACAACTAACTGAGTCTTAGTTACTAAGACGTTTCAAGGGCCTGGTCAAACATAGAAAACACATGTATGTGCTTCTTGAAACAAAGCCATCTAAACAGTTTCCTTGCCTGCTTTGGACACGGGATAAAAAGCAATGTCATAAAATGATGTGATGCTTGAGAAGTGTTTTTTAGGGAATGTCTATAGAAACTAGAGAAGCAAACATGACTTCAGTAGCAACCAGTAAACTAAGAGCCATAATGGTCTGTTTTTCCTGTGATGTCATCGTGGTATCTGAGGTTGCTAGGTGCTGTAAAGACATTTAGTTCACACAGACAGGCCGCAGCAGGTGGTCTAAATGATGTCATGTAAAATGATTTCACTGCAGCACTTGGTGTAAAACTAAACCTGTGAGTCTGTTTAAAAGTTTAACAGAGTGACACCGCTTATGTCTGTTTCTGTTTCCTCAACAAGGAAAGGTTTTTTTTTGTATTTGAATCCTGAATGTTATCTAATTATCTGAGTTGTTTAAATGACTGAGCAGATACAGCACACTGATTAGAGCTGTTGATGCCATCTATTGGTTGGCTGTCAGGATAACACAATCAGGGTAAAGAGTTGCATAATTTAGGACTAACATTTGATTGTCTCTGATCTTTAGTGCAGAAAGATAAAAACTTTGACTAAAATTTAAATATAATTAATAAATTATTCATAGAATTACCTGTATTCCTGGGTGAAATTCAGTAAGTCCCAGGAAATGACAATGGTATTGACAGCCACAGGTTACATATTTCAGTCACAGAAAATTAATTTCTACAAGAATTCCGGTCCAAAAAACATGTGTATATAACTGAAACTGGAGAAGGCATTTATGCAGAACTGTCTAAAGCTAAGACTTCTGCTCCTGCCTCATTTTTTATTTATAGGTGTTTAGTGTTTCCTGAGCTGTGTTACAGCTTCTCCAGATTGCATCTAAATTACACTTTGGCTTTACAAGAGTGATAAATTAAACTTTTCCAGAAACCAAGAGGAAAGGCTGACCGTCAAAATGTCTGAGTGAAGGAATGACATTTGCAAACACCTTCCAACTTGGGTTTTGTCCTCTCATAACGGAAACAACGCAGTTTCAAATGAAAATGGGAATCCAGTCAAACAAGAAATGCAGAAGAGCTCATTCTTCCAACCAGGGACACGGAATAGAGAATGAAATTGTCCCCTCATCTCTGTAAAGATGTGCAGGCCTCAATGAAATGAAAAGCCTGACCGAAGCTAATGTTGGGGATGTTACAATGAAAAAACAATGGCATATATCACAACTACCTCAGGGTGAGAAAACAAACATGCACTTCCCACTCCACTCACCTTTATTAATTCACCACTGAACCTTTCCTGGTGTGAATATGAGCATGAATGGCTGCCTGTCTCCATGTGTGTCAGCCCTGTGATTGACTGATGCCTTGTCCAGGATGTATCCTGCCTCTCGCCCAGTGTCAGCTGGGATTGCCCCGCCCCACCCCCACCCCCCACGACCCTTCAGATTAAGCAGTAATGGATAAATAATGCATGAATGAATGAACCTTTCCTTTCCTGGAAAAGCTTAACCTGTAAGACAGAAACCATCAACCTCTGCTGTAAAGTAGCCATGCCACATTGTTGATGCAGCCTAATTGGGTGAGCTGGCTTGTTTAAAAGCTTCCCCTCAGCCCTTGGGACTCAATAATTTAGAGGTGCTTTGATGTTTTTAGTTTGGTGCTTGTGTGACTGAAGTGAGGATGGTTAGGTATACAGCAGCGGGCTCCACCAGTCCACCTGGTAACCAAAGGACCACATCTGCACCCAATCAAATTGGAGAACCCCCACTGATGTACTTCCTCTGCCCTCAGGAGAGAGACTGAGGGGCAGGGTCCCATTAAAAAGTGTATCTCATGTATTATAATATACATAAAATCAGTATGCCATGTTGAATCCTTTTTGCTATTGTATTTATTAGGCCCCTCTTGCATTTAATGGTTGCGGTATCCATTTACTGAAAGCTTTGGTCCAGTTTATGGCTACTGTCAGTTGATTTATGATTGCACCTTTGCCCTTGTACCGGGCTCTTACCTTATATTGCTTACAGTGCTTAAAGGCTCACTCTTAACACTTATGGATGATATCTGAAAGAGAGAAGGGAAGCCTTCATATATAAAGCCCCACTGCAAGTCAAATTGTGGCAAATGCAACCGTGGGAGTTAGACGACAACTGGTACCTGCAAACCTTCCTTTCCCTTACTAATGGCCAACATATTTGCTCCAGGTAAAGCCGAAAGATTAGCAAAAGTAGTCCTAAGTCCTTTCCTGAGAAGCAATGGTTTGAGAAATCTGGAACCACCATCACAGTATGACAGATCCTGCCTGGCAGTGAAGTGCAAAGATGAATCTGTCGTACTTGTGGCTGAATCTGTCTTACTTGTGGATTCTACGATGGTGGTGTGAAGTTCCTGCATCACCACAGGTACTGAGAGAGACGCCGATGTACTGTATGAGCAAGCATGTGTGTGCATCCGCAATGCTTTGTGCGTAATGGAAAGACTCGCTTCAATATTTTGAAAAGACTTCCCCCCGCCTATAGGATTGGATTGCAGCAAAAAATGAAGAAAGTGATCCACTTCACTCTGCTGGGGACATGTTGCCAGGTTTGTTGCATCAAAGAAACAAGACAGGCTGTCTGAACAGAGGAGTACTGTCTCAGACTGCTGTTAGTCAGCTCCCAGCAGCCCTCTCCTGAGATCTCACTTTCCATGTTTAGGCTGCTGGCAATCTAGTTTAAGTATAGAATTCATACCACAGACCAAAAATATGTCTCACTCTTCCCTGGTTTCCTTCATCTAGCAACTCTGTAGACTTTTTCCTCTTTTTCTCACTCAGCTTTTAAGTTTTTTTTTTCTTTTTACAATTTGTCATTACTCGATTCATAAAGGTAGGTTATTAAAGTCAGTAGTTCTTTAACCAACAGTACAATAGCCAGTTTTTCTATGATGACTGAAAACATGCTGACTGCATTTTAAATTATTTTAGGTAAATGTTTAGTCTGTTTGATGGTAGCCCTAAATATCAAAACACATTTTCAGCAATATCAGTTTAAGTGTAGGCTATATTTAGAATATTGTCACTGCTTTACCTTGCCATCAGACAACCCTTTCCAACAGGGAACTGCAGTCATTTTGTCTCTCTCTTTAAAGCCACCACACCCCATTGACAAAAACAGTAATTTTATTTCGAAGTACATGAGAGTTGCTAGTCTTGTTGCTGCGACTTTGATGTTTCAACAAGTTCAGATGCAATCTTGACTTCATGAAAGGAAAAAGGAAAAGCACAGTTGTAAATAACAACATCCCATTATGCTTTGCTGGCGCATGGCGGCTCACCAACATGACTTCCAGTAACACTGGCATTGAACAGAGACTTGTTAGTGTTATTAGTTCCACTTGTCGCCTAATAGGTAACATGAATTTGCAGTACAGAAATGCCTTATTAGGTTTAAGGTAATTCAGACACAGTGTCTTCAGTTTGTTAATCATCAGAGCATCTAAATTACATTATCAGTATCAGCCTCAAAAATCCAGTATCAGTTGGACTGTATTGAAAACTAACTCAATAATCACTGAAAAATAAGGGTCATGGCTGAATAAAGGTATAACATAGAAAATATAAGATAGAAACTCTGGCACACACTACATAAGGAATTATCTTTAAGTAGAACTTGAGTGAGTGAACAGATCTGGCCTCCTTCTGGTTCCTGGAGTGGAGCATTCTCAAAAAATGGAGAACGCTAAGGTAGGAATTACTGCTTGGACAAAGCATCTACTGTTAATTGTTCCTTGCAGTTTGAACATAGTTTAGAAACTATATTAAAGTAACCTGTTTTGGTGGTCTAATGTTAAGCACTGTAATATGAGGGTAACAAGTTGGCAGCTCAATCCAGATGAAAAAGTAGAGGTAATAATAATGAAGAAATTGGCCTTCTGCTTCCAGGAAATGTAACTTAACTTGTTGCTTGGTGCTGTGATTCACTTGGAGGAGGTGGGGTAATGGGGACAAGCAGCAAGAAGTCATTTGATTCTGTGCAGATTTGTTCTGTTTTTCCACAACGTTCGAGGTGGCCAAGGCGTGGCCATACTTTAACCTACCTCACAGAGTGTAAAGAAAGGTTTTGTTTATTCAACTCTTAAAATGGTAGTGCAACTCTTCATTTTGACACGTCTCACCTCAATATAAGTGACTAGAAATAGGGCTCAGAAATACAATATATTTGACCTAGTGACAGACACAAAATACACACAGCACTCAATTCAGTAGTTTCACATAAAACCATATTTTAAATGGTACGTGTTAGACTTCAGCTCATTTCCTTAAAATACCCAAGGGGAAAGGGGCTAATGGGAAAATCACATGTTTAAAATGCTCATAAATATCCAAGTCAGTGGAAGGTAAACTCCCCAAAACCAGAACTGAACAAATAAACTGTTCACCATCCACTGAGGGCACATGGTGCGAATGATGAACTGTCTTTCACACTGATAAGGTCTTACATAAAAACATGTGGTGGATTTTATCTCACGAAATTCACGCAAGTACTTCAATTTGAGTTTAATTGTCGCCTTGCTCACATATGCAAGCAGTTTTCTCTCAAATCATGGCGCAAATAGCCTGCATTCCAAAGTTTATGGAGGACAATTCCCTCTTTTCCCATATCTGCCTGGGTCATATCAAACTTTTGCAGATTGGCTCTTAACTTTGGAAAAACTTGTTTTTTCTGAGATCTCAAAAGTTGATTTATTGGAATGTACACACTTGAGGACAAACCACAGACCTCTTTTTTGAGTCTCTATTAAAATACAGTGGGCATGCATTGGAGGCCACTGTAAATTAATTATGTCCTACTACATGGTTGTGTTTCAAGCTGTCCATAGTCATCCAGCCAGAAAAGATTTTAATATGGCTTTATTGGAAATGTGTTATGATACGACCAGTAGTTATTTATAGGAAATCCCTCAGAATTATTTTTGTACAGGATTTAAACATGTAGCTCCAAGATTAACATACAATTACATCTTATGGGAACCAGAAGTGATTCTTTTGTTTAATGTAGTTTTTGTGATTTCTCTCTTATTTTCCTGATTAGCATAAAAATACATATCTCAGTACAATTACATACAGACTTGTACTTGTGAATAAAAAAATATGGCATTGTGCCCTTTTTCTGTCTCAATAGTCTCCCTCATCTCTCAGTTTATTTTGCAGGAGGGCAGTAAAATCAGCACACTATCACAAACTATAATCAAAGGCTCCCCTGTGGGTCTTGCTCATTGACACGCTGGGTGTAGAACTATTTTCACAGCTGGAGAGTTAAGGCTGTGTTGGTGTGGAAGCTTTCTATTGCAGCCACAACCTCGTCCTGTAGGATGAGGTACAACTAGGTATGCTTACTAGCGTTTTTTACAATAGCATTTTAACAGCCTAGCATCTAATTCTGTGTGCCTTCAACTGTGACGAATATTCTTTATATACATAAAAATGTGTCAACAAAAATATTTTGGTGTATCAAATAGAACAATAAAAACATTAAAAAGCCATGAACCATCTTTACTTTTTTAATTTCATTTTATGTCCCATACTTTGATAAAGTAGATACTACAAATAGATATACATATACTGTATTATTACAGATTAGCATAATGTATAACATTACTGTAAATTCTTGTGTACAACACAATAGATTGATGGTGTATTTTTTGCCCAATGAACTGCACTGCGGAGAAACATAAAGGAAACTGCTTTAACCTGTCATCAAAGTATGAAAAGCATCATAAAGAAATCTTATGTAATTCTGGTATGAGAGCACTGTCCTGTCCATGCAGACATGTATCCAGTGTAAAACAAGCTTCATATATTTTTTGAATAAATCTATTTTATTCCACTGTGAAATTCAATGAATGGCTATGGAGAGAGGTGTCTCCATTTACTCTGCCTGCTGTCTATTTTATTTGCCGTTAGAGGATAAAGCAACATGTCATGACAGCAACAACTGCTGGCCAATGTCTTAAGGGAATTAAAGCCCTCCTGGGATCCTTCTAACAATTTTCTCTCCCTCTCTGCGCAGCATGTCTGTACATGCTGTAATAGTATCCCTATGTGCAGCCATCAATGCCTGGTCAGAGATTCACTTTTAATTTGACTCTATGCCCTGGCCCTTTGGCTCATAAGAGAAACACCCCAAATGGGAACCACCTATGAATTTCCAGACCTCCAGTTCCAAAGTTACAATAACAACCTTGTAGCTCCAGACTGGACTTTCCAGTTAAAAAAAATCCATTTAAAATGTCTGTTTCCTTTCTCTTCTTGTGCTCTGTTTATTTTCTTAATCCACATTTGTCACTTTTTGAATAATATTCCACAAGCTGAGATCCTCACAAATCCACATGTGAGAAAACATGTACTGCACTGCACAGACACAAGTGACTGTGTGCCTGTTAATGTTTATATTAGTGTATGACACCGTTCTCTCTCAGTCTCGTCTTTTTCTCACAGTACACGTACATATGTAACCTTTGAGTCTGTACCCAGGTGGTTCTTGGCCAGGCACTTGTACAAGCCGGAGTCTGTGGCTGTGGGCCTCTGGATGATAAGTGTGCCCTGAGGGTGGAGCAGCTCGCTACCCGCTGGTCGGCCCTGCTCTGCTGTTGACAGGACTGAATGATCAGGCAGCTCCCAGGTTATCTCTGGCTTGGGGATCCCAATGGCAACACAGTTGAGCTGGAAAGGTGTCCCAGTCAATGCCTTCAGGCTGGGTGGTGGCCCCGTTGTGATCCGTGGGGGGTAGGCGATAATAACAACATGTACGGTGAGCGCTGCCTCCCCTGCATCATTTCGAGCTCTGCAGATGTAATTCCCTCTGTCGTGGAGTGTAGTATCCTGAACAACTAAAGTACCATTCTCAAGTAACTGGTAACGCCCAAGGACTTGAGGCTGAGTAAGAGTGTGGCCACCAGGAATGGTCCAGTAGATTCTGGGTCTTGGACTCCCATCGGATAGGCAGTGAAGGAGGAGAGGTTCTCCAGACACACTGCGTATGATCCCCCTTGGCCTCGTCAGGATGTAAGGCTTCTGCCCAACATCCAGAATTATCAGCTTCTCTATGTAGCCCATGAAATTCTTAGCACCACAGCGGTACTTCCCAGCATCCTCTTTGCCAGAGTTGTATATGACCAAAGTCCCATTGTTGCCTAGGTGGTGGCGAGAGCCACGGTTGGGTCCACCAGCAAACCGTGTTCCATTGGGCAAAGTCCAAAGAATCTCCGGCATTGGGTTTCCATCAGCAGAGCAGTTCAGGACTGTGGTTTTACCAATCCGAGACACAATACGTTCATTAAAGGGATTTTTGAAAATTGGCCTTCTAAGCATACTGGTCACCTCCAGCTCCACCACCATTACTGCCTCCCCGCCATCATTCCTCGCCATGCAAATGAACTCTGCTGTATCAGTTGGCCGCACGTTACGGATCTCCAATGTCCCATTATGGTGGACATTAATCCTGCTGCCAAAGTATGGCGCTTTCAGAAATATGTTATCAGGCATAATCCAAGTGATACTCGGCGTGGGATCACCCTCAGCCTTGCAGTCTAATAATTTCCTGGAGAATTTAGTGGCAACATCTTTGATTACAGTTCTGTTCGACCGGTAGCCATTGATCACTGGTGGACTTCCATCTATATCAAGCTTGTATACTTTTCTACTTTCTCCAGCAGGATTACGAGCCATACAAACATACTCCCCAGCATCAATAAGCTTCACATCCCTGATATCCAGAGAACCATTGACATGCATTAGGTAGCGTTCATTAGATGCTGCGATTACATCATTGGTGGGCAGCATCCACAGGATCTTGGGTTTGGGTTCACCAGTTGATTCACAGTCAATGCGGATGTTCCCACCAGGCTTCACCCTGAAATAGGTCAGGCTGGTTGGACGTAACCTGGGGGCTGCGGTCACCACGCTGATATGTACATGCATTTCATCCTTGCCCACTTGGTTCTCAGCATAGCAGGTGTAATCACCTTCCTCTGACATACCAACCTAGACAAGCATGAGACAGTGTAAATCCTTTGAGCAAGTTTATATGTTTCATGTAAGAATATGACATGGCATTACAAACCTGGTTTAGGTAGAGAGTTCCATTTTCAAAAAGTGTATAGCGCCGTGCTCGTCCTCCTCTACTGCTGGCATCAGACTGGAGAGCGCTGTTGACCACTGTACCGTCTGGTAGACCCCAGGAGATCTCCGGCTTTGGTGCTCCTGAGGCTTTACAGTCGACCCTCAAGTCATTACCGAAGGATACCTGCTTCTTTGCATGCAGCTTTGGCTCTATCTTGGCTGGCTTCATTGAGACACTGACCCTCATTAATTGGAGATCATCGCCAATTTTGCTTCGTGCCACACAGAGGTAGTCTCCAGAGTCTTTATCACTAACAGTGGTGACTATAAGAGTGCCATTATCCAGGACCTGAATTCTGCTTCCCATCCTGGTGAAATACATGAGAGAAAATCAGAGAAAGTTAGTATTCGGGGATGACAGAGTAAAACTGATCAAATACAAGTTGAGCACCATTTACTATAGTGAAGAGCTATGCCAGCACTTATGGCAATATATCCTCTGAGGAATTAGGTTGTATCTGTTAGTGTGTTGATACCAACTTGTCCTACAAGTCATAAATAAATAATTATAAAAATAATAGCACAATGACATGAATTTTACCATGAACTGCAAGAGGAAGAAACAAATTGTATTATTTTACTGCATTAAAATAAAATGTCATGAAAACACACAAAGGAAAACAACAAATGACAACAGTGTGTCTTCAAAGAAAAATTTCAAATAGCTAAAATGAAGGTAAACGGTGGACAACTGAATTAATTATTTACACCAAGCAAACGTGTACATAAATTCACTGGGGAGGTTCAAGAGCTCTGTTAATGAATTGAAAAACACCAGCACTGCATTGTCAAGTGTCTAAGCAGAAAGAGATCATATTATAGTTCTTTTCAGATGTTTTTTTTTAGTATCATCAAACCTAAAGAGCTCAGCTGTTGTCCATGTGTGCCTGTTTCCAATTCAAGTTAGATTTGCAATCCTAGACTTGAATGTTTTTCCTAATAGGTTCACTGTAAATGCTATCCTGTTCTTCTGCGCACTACTGCCACAGATCAAGAAATTTTTACCTGTGCCACTGGTCCACCACAGCTTTAGAGGGCAGCCTCCAGATGATCCTAGGTTTAGGGTCTCCTGTCGCTGAACAGTTTAGTCTCAGCTCATCCCCAAAGAACAACTCTGTCATGCGCTGGGATGTCTCCACTATTTGAGGTGTGGACTCTTGCTTCTCCACTGTCAGAGTCACCACCCTTCTCTCTGAACCAGTAGAGCTGGTAGCAATACATTCATATTTCCCACTGTCTGCTGGAGTCACATCCTTAATGTGGAGGGTTCCATTCACATACACTGATATCCTCATGTTAGAGTTAGGCCTGTGAGATTGTAATACTGACCCATCATGGAGGACCCAGTGAATCGTAGGCTGAGGGCTGCCTTGGCCTGTGCAGGGTAGCCACAAGTTTTGGCTGACACCAGCTTTCACCTGCTGCCGTTTCTCCTCCATGATGCCTGGCGGAGCTGCCACCACCTGCAGTCGGACTGTAGCGGTATCAGCTCCAGCTGCATTACTGGCGATGCATTTATAATGACCTCTATCATAAACAGACACGTGCTCAATGACCAGAGTCCCTTCAGCAGACACTGATACCCTCCCCCTCTCTCTGTTTTGACCCCTGACCTGGGTTCGGTTGGCTAGGATCCAGGATATCATGGGTGTGGGCCGACCCTCTGCTTTGCATTTCATCTCCACTGTGTTTCCTGCATGAGACTTTATCTCACGCATTTTTGGCTCCAGGATGCGTGAAGGGTAGGACACCACAGAGAGAGTGACAAGAAGTTTATCTGAACCATGATCATTATCAGCTAGACAAAGGTACTGACCACGGTCCTTAATAATTGCGTTCTGGATCAACAGCGTGCCATTGCTCAACACCTCGAATTTGCCCATTTTCCCCTTAATGCTAAGGGTGCTTCCTGAAGGAGAAAGAAAAGAAAATTTCTTCTAAGAAAACACTCAACTTAAAGACTACATACAGTCCTCACATAAATACAGTTTCAAAACAACTAAAAAGAAAATATTAACTGTAATTTTACTTGCACCTTAAAACTCACTCACTCAAATATTACAGTTGCCTCATTAATTTTCATTCAGAAGTACCAACACTAGATATCCTAGATACACAGCTGTGCATGAAAATGAATAAATAAATGCAGTTTTCACAAGGCTTTTAAAATACTTTAACCGACCTGAAACTTTTATAGATGGTTTACTTTTTTTTTTAATGATAACAATATGATAAAATACCTGTGCTTGGGGAGAAACGCTTCCAGGTTATGGCTGGTGGTGGGTTTCCAACAGCCTCACATGGCAGGAAAGCATCTGAGTTGGATAACACCGTAAAGCTGGCTGCATTGCCCCCAACTATCTTAGGTTTGCTTGTCAGGACCTTTGTAGTGGGTTCAAACCCAGCAATATTAGCACTTGTAGCTTCACTGCCAGAGGCATGATTATAAAAACTTGGGATGGCATCATGTGTGCCTATGTTGGATGTGGCGGGGGTGTTGGCATATCCTTGCTCATCTGTAAGGATGGTCATTGTGTCAAAGGTAAGGCCTCTATCTGCACCGTCTTTGGCATCGTTGCTCTGCACAGTTGGCCTGGTTCTCCTCACTGGTGGCCTACGAGTGGTGAGACCATTGTTCCTCTGTGTTGGCGGTCTGATGTTGCTGTGGACTCTGGTCCGAGCTGTTGTATAAACTGGCATAAATGTGGTGGGGGTAAATGTGGTTGGGGGGGTCAAAGGTGTCTTCGTTGTAGTATAGAATGGTAAACTCCTGGATGTGCTCCAGTCAAATTCCTCATATAAGTCAGTTTGCTCCTGTGATGTTTGGTCAGTGGAAACATCTATTGTGGTTCTGTCCTCTTTCATTGATGGTGTGTACACGGGGTTATAGAGTGAAACAGTCCGCTGTGCTGGCGTGGTTGTTACCTCTGTAGTTAATGCCTCAGTTGTGGTAGTAGGGTGTAATTTGGTGATTGCAGGTTTCTTGAAGGGCCTCCTGCCCCTAAAAGGCCTCCTTCTCCGCCCGTGCCGTCCTCTTGTCCCACCAGGCCTCTGTCTGATTACAGACCAATTATCAGGTAGCCCCCCAGACCCAGATGATATGACATCATCGGGATTTTCCCTTGGAGGTGGTTTGACAGTAGGTGGGGAAGGTAGAGTCTGTGATTCTGGTGGTGTTTCAGCAGTGGGGGAAGACCTGGAGTAATATGATGAACTGATTGTAGTTATATGAAGAAAGCTGGGTCCCAGTGTTGTGAACTCAAAATCTGCTGAGGCCAAATCTCCATAGTCATCATCAAACGAACCCTCTTTGCTAACTGTGTGTCTGGATGGGGACAGAGTCTCAGGCTCAGTCAGTGAGTTTGCGGTAGTGGTGGGTATAGCAGCAGTGGTCGTGGTTAGGGTCATTGTTGTAGTTTTAGCTGTTGTTGAGGTTTTTGGGGTGATGAATGGCCTCCGTAGCCTGCCCTGTATCTTTTCCCTCTCTCTGGGTCCAAATAGCCTGTTCCAGGGAATTCTTCCTCGAATAACCTTAGAGGCAGTTGTAGTAGAAGAGACTGTGGTGGAGATTGATGGTCCTTTATTTGTGGTCAAAAAGGGATCACTTGTAGGGTCGACCTCAGGGGCATCAGCAGAGGTTATGTAGCCACTGGAAACCTCTGGCCTAGACTCTGTATGGGTAAAGGGGGCATTTGAAGCAATGTCATAATTTGTGTTAGAGGCTTCACTTTTCTTTGTAGAGCGAGGTCTCTCGGTTATGTGGAAAAATGAACTGGAGGAACCTGTTGGTGTGACTGCTTGAAGATCAGTGGCTGCTGTCTTCTTTATATCTTCATCACAATCGCAGTCTGAGGGAAAAAAGTAAAGAAAAAAGGACAAGGAAACACATATCAACAACATATCAACTAAAAAAGCACACACTTACTATTGAAGCAAAACATTCAACAATGGTTCTGTTTGCTTACAAAACAAGATTTCTTACTTGTGGTCAGTTCAATTCTATATGGCACCGTGGCATTCCCTTCCTTCTTCACTGAGGGCTGTTGAAGTCTTTTGATGATGGACTGTATGTCAGTGATCCTGTTGGGTTTAATGATCCTCCTGCGGCCTTGGAAGGTCCTCCTGCGGCCCCCTCCCCTGCCGTTCTTGTGTGGGATGATGTGGATCTGCTGCCGGGAGATGATGGTGGATCCTGCAGGCAGGCGTGGGGATTTGATTGTTTGTGTAGTGTGGAAAGTTATCTCATCTTGCTGTCTCTCTGTGGTGGTGACGGCTGTGTATGTCGTCTGGCTCTCTGGGTCTGTGGATGTGTGAACGACTACCTCCACTGGCTCTGAGCCATCCCTCATTGGAGTGACATTAGGGTCTGTGGTAAACGAGAGTGCCGCCCCAGTGGACGTCTCTGGCTCTGCAGGTTGTTCTCCTGAGAAATGGAGCTGAGTTTCTTGTGACGTGTCCATCACTGTAAGCTGGAGAGTGACTGGGCGTATGTTTGAGCCTGGCTTGGTAGTTCTTTCCAGGGCATAAAATTCAGTCTCATCATAATTAGAAAAGCTAGTGTTGTATGAAATTGTGTTATGTGTTGTAACACCATCATTTTGACTTTCACTCCTTTCTGTTGGATTGTGTGTGAATGTGGACTTGATGGATGTAGAATCTGACTGCATATATGATTCTGTTGTTGGTGTGTTTGCATTGTCCATCACTTGACTTAAATCAATGCTATTGCTGACTGTGGT
This sequence comes from Pempheris klunzingeri, assembly GCF_042242105.1. Lineage (NCBI taxonomy): Eukaryota > Metazoa > Chordata > Actinopteri > Acropomatiformes > Pempheridae > Pempheris > Pempheris klunzingeri. The sequence continues at coordinate 10,900,597 of NC_092015.1, read as the reverse complement.
TTCAGGCCGCCTGTTCTGTTGTCCAAATATTCTGACTTTTTGTGGACTATCTGTAGTAGGTGTCACTATCCTTGGAATGGTGATGAGATGATCTTCACTACCAGAGCCAATTTCACCATCACCAGAAAGAACATTATTTGAGTCTTCATATTTTACCCTCTCTTCATCCGTGTCAGTCTTTACTCTAGATCCATCTTGAGCCTTTTTCATAAGTTCGGCAAATTTCAGAGGGTCGACTTTCCTGGAAGCTTTATCAAAGACCCTACTACTCCACATGCGTCTGTTGATTGGCCCCCTCCTTCTCTGTCCCCGTCGACTGCCAGCAATTCCTCTACCTTGTGGCCTAAGTCTGGGGTAAGGTCGGTCTGAGGTGATGGTCCTGGATTCCTGACTAGTTCTGTCAGATGGACTGGACGAGGGGGTTTCATTGGGGGTGACTGTGTTTTCAGTCAAGCTGGGGTGAACTTTGTCCTCCATTTCCATCCCTGATCCCTCACTGTCCAAAACTATTACAGTCTCAGACCTTTCTTCAGTCACTGTCACCTGAGAGACGAGCAGGTCAACTCCAAGGTCATTAGCAACCAAACACCTATAAAATCCTCTGTTTCTCGCAGTGAGACCCTGAATCAGCAAGGTTCCATTCTCATACACTTTCCTGTTCCCTTGAGACTTGTCCAGTACTGAGTGATCAGGGAGAATCCACTGTGTCGAGGCCTCAGGACCCCCTGAGGAGCTACAGTGCAAAACCAGATTTTCACCCAGTGGCCTTGTGAGTTGGACACCGTTGACCTCAGCTTCTTCCACATCAGGTGACAGAACTGTCACTCGAATGGCAAGTATATCTGCATCCAGGTAATTTGTGGCAATGCAACGGTAGAGGCCTGTGTCGGAGGCATCTGCTCCCCGTAGAGTGAGCTTCCCATCAGCAGTGATTATGATCCTCCTGTCCTCGCTGGAGTAAGGAGCTCTGACCTTACTTCCATCAGGTAAAATCCACTCCAACAAAGGCTTTGGTTCACCCTGGACATGACAGTTCAATTGCGTCACACCACCTATGTTAGAAATAAAATAAATGTTTTATTTCAGTAACTGTTGCTTTGATATTTTAAAAGAAATTTTTAGTCTTTTGACACTTTTGCAACATTCCCTGCTCAGTTTATGCGTCAGTTCAGAGTTCAATTACAGATGTAGACTAAAGTACAGAACATATCAGCTAGTTTATTAAGCCTTAATCTCCCACCTGTAAGTACAGTGTACTCAGTCTTGGTTTCATTATCTCGCTTGATCATGGTCCAGGAGTAGCGGTCCCTCTTAGGTGATGTGTTTTCCACCCGTAGGATGACCACAGACTGGTACTTAATGTGCAGTGTCGAGAAAGTGGTGGTAGTGCGGTCAAGCTGGAAGCGCACCTCTCCCTGCATCAACCACGCAGGGGAGGCTTTAATTGTAGCCTCAATGTTTGAGTAAATTCCCTCCTCTCCCTCCTTTGTTTTCATCTGACTATACCTGTACACCATTTCTGGGCTTCTGGCCAGCATCAAGCCTCTCTCCAGTCTCATGGGAGAGTCACTGTAGGTGGCTAGGATCTGCCACAGCTGCTGTATGTGGTCGTGGTCAATGTTACACACCAGATATGTAGTTATGTCAGTGGTAAGCACAGTAACATTGTTTCCCTCCTCCTCCTCAAATGTTTGTGTGAGGTTCTCGAAAACAGAAGGCCTCTGAACAGTGCAGGACAGACTGGCGTCATTGTGAAACTGGTCAGTCAGGTTCATTTGTATGGAGCCTAATGGGGCAATGAAGTCCTTGGGGGAAACTGGAGTAAAGTCCCCCTCATCCAGGCTGATGTTTTTCTGCTTTAGATATGGGTGGATCCAAGGTTTGGTACAAGTGAAAGCATCACCAGGGAGAAGGGCTAGAGGTCTGTTGTGGTAAGGGGCTGGATTTTCGCAAACAGGACACAGCTGGCCTCTCGGATATCTCCTGTCTCTCTTGCATTTCAGCACACCTGGAAGCATTTAAATCCAGCAGTATAGCATTTGGTTAGCTGCACGTAAGAAAAGAACATTTATAGTTTCCACATGATGGGCTAGCCAAACCAAAACTGATCAATATAACTTGTGAACCAGAAAAGGTCATCATTGCCGTACAGATTTGTAATTTATGAGTTTTACATTAGCTAAGTCACAAATTAAAAAGGTATAGCATTTGTTCTTCTGTGTGTTTCGTGTTTTCTGTCTCCTCTCATGATGAGAAGAAGATATGAACTCTGCCTCCAGTGATGTCTCTGCCAGGATTTATATGTGTTCCTTGGATATGTCTTTATTACTTTGGATACAATCCCATGCACTGTTAGTTTGCAGGAAACAAAAATGTACCACTTTAAAAAAGTGCGAGTAGAATATTAAATTTATGTTCTAATGCAGTTAGAAACTTTACCAGATGTGTCTTTACAGCTGCTAGCAAATATGGGTTCATTCATTCTGATCGTGTGCTTTTTTGCATTTATGAAAGAAAGGGCCATCTTCCCTTGTAAATATGTTACAACCTTAAACCTCTCTAAATGCTTTCAGACTGTTTCAAAGCAAACATGCACTACTCACCTGGGTTCCTTTGTGCAAACACTGAGAACCACTTCATACGGCAATCACATGTCCACGGGTTGCCATGGAGGAAGAGGTTCTCTAAGTGGCTGCAGCCTGAGAAAATATCTGCAGGCAGAGTAGTGAGGAAGTTGTCTGACAGGTGGATGCTTCTCACTGAGGACACCTTGAATACCTGGCTGTGTCTCAGTGTGATGAATGTGTCCGGGTGGACCTGCTGGAGGTGGTTACCCTCCAGATGGACCAACTGCAGGTTAGTTAGGCCGTAGAAAGCCTCTGGGCTGATGAACTCGATGTGGTTGTGGTCTATGTGGAGCCTCAGCAGACTTTCCAGGCCTTTAAATGTGTCTTTTTTGATTTCCTTTACTTTATTGAAGGACATCTTCAGGACCTGCCAGAACATAATTGAGAAGTTAGAGATGTTTGTTAAAAGAATTTAGATTAAGACTGTTATGTTAACATTGACAGATACCATAAGATATTGTTAAACCAACAGTATTATTTGAGAATAATTTATTTAACCTGAAAAAGTGTAAGCAAACGGTTATATTATAAACATAAAATAAATAAAAGTTGAATAGCATGCAATCCACTACTAAAGCCCCACAACAATGCTCTCTTTGTGAAGCTTGTGGTGTTGCATCTGTTTATGTGCAATGGATGAAATGAAACATTATCATGTTTTAAACTAAACCATAGGATGCTGGCAGGCTTGTCACATTGATAATCCAGTCCAGTGAACTTTTCCTCCAATATTACAAGACAGGTCAGTGATCTGTTCGCAAGTGACTGGCAGACACATGGTTTTACCTGTAAGGACTTGAGGTCTTGGAAAGCTCTGTCTTCAACACTGTGGATAATGTTGCTATGTAACATCAACATCTCTAAGTTCTCAAGTCCTGGAAGATCATTCTCCCTCAGGACAGTTATACTGTTGTACCTAAAAGCAGAGAAATGAAAATGATACTTGAGCAAGAGTTTGGAAGACTTCAATTTGGCAAGGTCTGTGCATACCCTTACTGTCATGAGTCTTATCAGACTTATTGAAAACACCTGTGCGGGGGGATGGTAGATGTGTATTGCCTTTAATATTGACATATTGGGTATCAGTGCTGGGCTTAATACTTAATATTCATTCCAGTTAAGGAGTTTGATACTTTAATCACTGCTCCACTTGACAGGAAACTCTAAAATATGAACTGTTTTTAATACTCAATACTACCAGTAACCAATCAGAAATTATAATAGTATGCCCTATAATTATGATTTTTATCACTGTCAATGGTTGGATAATCTCCTACTACTTAGACAATGCACTAGTGGCAGCTATGTGTTGGGGAGTGTAGAACATATATCTTTTCTTGAAAGACACAGTAAACATGACAGATTTTTTTCCATCATCCAAGAGGATTTGGTTTGAAGTATACTGCAATTAAAGGTCCTGCACAACCACACAGGTGTTTTGAGTTGAACTGGCCGATTAGACCTCAGTTTTAACATGGGTGGGGTTATGTTGGGAATTGGCAATGATAGCCTACTGCAGTTAATATACAAAGAAAAAATGGTAAAGGTCAATGTCTTCCCTTCAGAACAGGTAACGAGACAGGAATCAGGCACAGACTTGATTAATAGCAGCTTCTTGGAAGTGTCACTCCTAAATGGAAAGCTGCCATTATGAACCTTATTAATCACACCTGTGGTAATCCTGCCATGACAGGTCAAAATCCTGCAGTGAAAATCTTAATCAGGCACGAAAACTGAAAACAGGTGTGGACGTGTGGCAGCAACAGAGCAAGCTTAAGGGCACATCTCCTTTATCACCATCAGGCACGGTACAGTAAGGTAATTTGTCAAAATGTTAACCTCAGAGTATTTATGTTTGTGTGTATGTATGTAAAGTTACATTCACACATTCGAGGAAGAGACACAAAGCTGGACACCCAACTCCTCCACCATGTTCGTATATTTCTGAGAGGCTAATAGCACAACAGTTAGCTAGCTAACTAGCTAGCAGCTAGCAGCTAACACCGGGTGGGAGTTTAGCTCCTCCTTTTGGCCACTGGGGGCCATTTTACTTTTACTACTTAGTTTTCAGAAGCTGAGAAGCTGCAACTGATGAGTTAGCTGGTAGTTATTGTAAAAAATGCATGGAAGCTAAAACATATCAAGGTTAGTATGTCAAGTTAAACTAGTACCTAGCTAAACATTAGAGTTGACTTTGGCTAATGCTCCAAAATGCCTTGTTAACCACATGCTACCCTCCAAAACTGCAAATTTAAGGTTTGCTAGCTACTAACAAAAACGGCCTCTATTTATACAGAGTTTTTGTTGGTGTAAGAAGTACGCTGCTATATCTTGGTTTAAACTCTGAAAAAAGCAGCTAACATTAGTTTCTTTGTACTGCTACTCTGCTCCAACAGTCTGTGGTTTAAATCAATCAATAATTACCCCCCCTTTCTTGGAAAGAAAGTGAAAGCTCACCCGAGGTTAATTCTTTCCACAGCTGGCTGGATGTGGTCAGGTACTGCGGTCAGGTATCTGAAGGTGCAGTGCACTTCAGTGGGAACATAGCAGGCGCATGATCCGGGGCAGCCACCGCTCGTCTGCAGCACTGCAGCCAAGAACAACAGAGCCTCCAGAAGCCACCTCCGCAGGTATGAAGCGCTGCGGACACACGCACTCATTGTGCAGGGAGTGGAGCTACACTTTGCCCTATAGCATTAATGAAACCCACCTGGAGAGAGAGAGAGGCAAAAAGTTGCGATATCGCATGATGATTAGGGCAACATTTTTCTCTCAATCTTTAACATATCGTTTACATTATTATAGTAGGAGATCAAACTATTTTTGGTAAGAGCAGACATAATTAGAGTGATAATAATGTTGCGTGCAAACTCATGCATGCGCATATGATGCATATTCTCCCTATGTAAAACTGTGATGATTAGCTGGTAAAATCAAAGATTTCTCTCACCGCACTGCAACAGATGTAGAAAACGCAACTTCTGCACACGTGGGAATGTAAAACTTTTGACCAAAGGGTAAAAAAAAAAAGTCCACATTCAGTTTGAGTGGTTGCCCAGTCTGATTCCTCACATGAGTCCACTGCGTCTGAGGCGCAGAGGGATGGGAGTCATTTCTGTGTGAGCGCACACTTTGGTCCCCTCCGCCCCCCTGTAATCTGCTGCCATGTACTCACAGAGTAACTGTGAAGTACTCTGGGAAGCGGTCTGCTGGAAATACCACGCATCTGACTGACTGTTAAACGCCATCAAAAATAAAATTAAGTCCTACCTCAACTGGATCTACTGGGGACAAGAATGGAATTGCTCATTGCTGCCAAGACAATCATAGTTGATTTATGTGATTAAGAAGTAGGTCAGTAAATTGTTTTGCACAGAAGCACATCATAGAAGCATCTAAATGCTTCCCTGATGTGATTCATTTGATAAAGCTCCCCAGTAATTTTCTGAATTCTGCTTGATCTTGGATGATGATGATAATAATAAATAGTGCATGATTACATTTGGACATCCCATGACAAGATTACCAAGCTTTTCTCAACCATACATTCTTTGGTAAACTCCTTGCATTGGCTGAAAGTGTCATTCAGTCTCAATGGTCAAGGACAAATTTGTCACACTTAAGTTAAATTTTTGTCTTTTGCTCATGATGACCACAAACCAACCATCATTCCAGGCATGCAGGGGTCAGCTTATTTTCGTCTTTTCTTCAATGCAACTATTTTACTGGTTTCTTGAAATTCAGGAGTCCCTCTGAGCCCACGAATCAGCATATTTGGGGGCTCAGACTTTTCAGTCACCCTCTGCTGTCTGTAGTATGTAGCGTAACTGCATCAGATGTGTTAAAGTCTCTTTGTACAAAACGTAAGTTGAATTGTATACACAATGGGGCGTTCAAAGCTGAAACTCAAACTTTAAAGGTACATTTTCTTGATGTGGTGTCGTATAGCACCCCAACTCCCTAAATGTTTGTCCCTTGGCACAATCAGTGTGTGAATTAGATCTATCTTTCTGAGCTCTTTCACATAAAATGCCTTTTCTGACTACATGGTAAACTAACATCCCGCTTAAAGTAGTGTGTTGTGTATTTGTAAGTGACTCACTGTGATTGTTGCCATCAACATTTCTGAGACATTTACTTGTTGTTGTAAACAGTATTCAAGAAACGGTACCTGTCAAACCACAGCTGCTACAGACTGTCTTTAAATCATATAATGTGTGTTTTGGGCTCTCAAATGTATGTTCCATCTCTCAAAGCTGCTGGTTTACTACATCCCGCTTCCACACTGTTAAATCAACAAACATACACATGCTTTGAACACTAATGCATGAACACACAGAAACTCACAGACACAGTTGCACATGAGGGCATATTTGCAGAGGGGTATTCTTAGTGTGCACTGTCTTTAATAACACAGAAGACTGTCAATGACTACAGTATAACCTCTCAGTCATATTCTGACCACAAAGGAATAAGCAAAGATCAGATAGCTATGTTTTAACTAGTAATTTGCATGGAATGAAGTTTTATGAGGATCAATTTCTTCAGGTCACAGGCGAGGTTGGCATGTTCCATTGCTTGTCATCAATGTTGTTTACTTGAACATCTGGACAACACACCAACACATGTGAACAACACCTTCTCTTCACTGACTGAAATCAGATTTTTTTGTAATGGTATGTTGTATTTCTAACAGAGAAAACAAGAAGTGTAACTGGTTTGCTCCAGCTGTCATGTTTTAGATTAAGAGTAATGCAACAGTTTCTATGCGAGTAAGATTCTTGTAAGTGTGTGTGTGTTTCGCTTGATTTACCAGCAATGATGAGGGAGGACTAGTGGTCCTATTGTGAGAGGCTTCTCCCAGTCTTGTCTCCCTGCCACACACCTGGTTCACGTACCAACTTTCATAATTGGTGTTAGTGATCATCTGTTCTCCTCTCACCAATCTTATCGTGATACGAACAAGAATTAATTGACTTATGCAGGATTTCATGCCTATTTCTTAACTCCAGAGTAGATTTAGTCTCCTAACAGAGCAGACTTTTTCTTCTAGGAAGGCATATAGTAGAGTTAATCATGTCTTGATCCAAGTCATTTTAACTGAAGAGTTAAACCTCTTCTTAAAGGTGTGCGTGTTTGCCTGTGCATAGCTCTATGGCCAGTACAATATGCTTTGTTTATTTGTGATTCTGCTGATCACAAAGTTGAGTGTGTTCCATTCTTTTTCCTTTTTCTTGCCAAGGGAACTGTTTCCCTTTGGCGTTAATTTAGTCCAGATTGAGTACTACAAGGGCAGCTCCATTATTCTTCAAGCGACAATATTACTGCTACTTTTTTAGCTTGTATGTTGCTTGGGGTAAAATTGGGATTCGTGATGGGTTTTGAATCACTTTGATTCTGTAGCATGTTGTTTGACTTAAGGAAATTCCTCATGTTTGCATACACAGTATATCCCCTCACTGACAGCAGGAAGTGATAGACTGATAGTTCCCTCTTCCTTCTACTGTCAGTGTGGGCTAAAGGGAGTGTGTGGAGGAGCGGGTCGGCTGTTAAAAGTCACAGCTTGCTGGTAGGCTCTGAGGAATCTGTAGACACATACAACATTGGCCTCAGCTCCTCACACTCACTGCTCGGTTATGACTGGGGGCCCACCTCTGTGGGAAGTGAATGATAGGAATAGTGTGGTTTGGAAAAAATATCGCCTTACATGAGACGCTCTTTCAACATACTTAACATGTTTTTCCTCGTGTGCAATTCTCTCTTAATAATTTTGCACATTTCATGTTCTAATGTTTTTTGTGTTGCAGTAATAGCTTTCACATTTCTTAATGTTTTAGTTTAGACAAATGCCTGTATTTTTAATTTACACTAAAAACAAATGTTCCTGTTTGTTAGGAACATGGTTAAAGTTTAATTCAAAGTGGTGCTGTGACTGTCCTGGCATAAAAACATGATCAGCTCTGGCTGTTGCAATTTGGTTTCTCAACTCTTCAGTCGACAATGCCAGACGTGGATGGACTGGGAGTTTTTCTCTGTTTGTTTGCTTTTTCTTCACAAATTGCAGCAAAAATTAGCAAGGTAAACAGTTTTCAATGGATGTCATACTGTTTCAAGCTATTCCATGTTTGTGATTCTCCAAGTTGCCCAGCAAAGTGACTCATCCCTGTCTACCTGTCATCCAATGTGTTGTCGTCTTTGTTTGAGTTATTCAATGGGTGGTCCCCTCTAGCTGTCAAAATTTAAATAAAATGGGTGTCTGTTGATGGAAATGGTCTTTAAATGTGGGATGTCTGGTCTTTTCAATGATCTCAAACTGTTTACATCGGATTCCTCTGATCTTTTGACTTATTTGACATCTCAGTAACCTGAGCTGTAGTTATAGACTAGGATAACACTAGTTTTGTGTTTGTAGCCATGTGCGACAAATGTGGTTGCAGAGCCTCATTGTTCTGAGAAATGGCATGAAGTCTTAAGTTGATTCAGTGACTCTTGATGATAAAATACTGTGTTTATGTTTGTAAGGAAATTGAATATGGTCTGTCTGTGTTTATATAAGTTGTGTGAGTGGGGGGGGGGGTTAGGGCAATCTAATTCCTGGAATCACAGTTTGGCTGCTTCACTCCTGCACACGCACTGACTGTCAGACTCTCAACAATACTCAGGAAAAGGAGCGCTGTCAAAGTAACATTGGTCATGAATGTCAACAGCCGTCTGTCATGAATCTGATGTGACCTCTGGCCTTTTAGGGTCGTGACATGGCAACTAGTATGTGAGACAGGGAGGCCACAGCAGCACAGAGTATATCTGGCTCAGTCAAACGTGTGTGTTTTTTTTTTTTTCTCTCAACCTATAATTTTGGTTTTGTAAAATGTTAACGCTTTTAATGCAGTTTATCCTGATAGACCACGTGCCAATATTGATGATGATGATGATGATAAGTCTTGCCACATTAACTATGTTAACTGGACTTTTGTTCAGTAGCTTGATTAAAGGTACCTCAGCAGTTGAAGTGCACTCATTGCAATGAAAGGATAATTCTTTTCGTATTACTCCTTCTATAAACACATGCCCCATATTATTTCTTGACAAAATCTTAATATTGTTTCATTACAGATCCCAAACATTTGATTTCATCCTTGTATCAGACAATGATTAAGAACTTATTATACAACAAATGACTGAGTTTTGTGAAAAGTTAAATTATTTTAAACTACCCACACACAATTGCATTTTAAAACAATAGTCCAGTTATTTGCAAGCTTCTCTAACTCTTGGACGGCCTGCCCCCCACCAGACCTTCATCTGTAGGACACTGACCTTAGAGAGCTTAAGCCTCTGCTCTTAGTCGGCTTCAGATGCTATGATTAGAACCATGTGTGATGTTCTTGGACAGGGCCTCCTGTTGGTGTGCGAGTGGGTCTATTTAATGCCTCACTTGTTTTGTTTGAATTGGTTCCACCTCTACATCAAACTGAGATATTCACCAGTTGCTCCCGACAGACCAACAGAATAACGGCTTCTCATTGAATCTTGTAAGGTTTATTAAAGCTTCACTTATTGTTACCAACTGGGTTGCTTTGGATCCTTTGCAGGAATTAAGTAGCCTCACTCATAGTTGATGTACTGTATAATAGCCTCAATACTATTAGTAAGCGGGTACATCTACATACAGCGCAATTACAGTAAGAATCTAGATATATTATCTAGTGCTGTGTCAAAACCCTTGTCAATCAATGTAGAAGTTATTGTAGTTTTCCAACTGTTTAACATTCAGGGCTACAGTTTTGTTTACCGTTTGAATCAAATGTTATGCATTTAGTAAACTGTATTACAATTTCACCTTCAATTTATCAAGACATCAGAGGTGTTTGTGCATGGACGTGCTTTGACACCACCTCCCATAGTGTTGACACACATGACCTCTACTGACATTCATAGTCTGGAACAGTTAACAGAATCTTATTCCTCTTGTGAATTTGTGTGTGTGTGAGAGATCATGTGTTAAGTGGACATACATGTGAGGATATACAATAGTGATGTATGTGTTGCATATGTAGCATGTTGTGTGTGTCTTTTGAGCCTCTGACTGTACTGTAGGCCAGAGATGTTCAAGTGAAGTTGTCTCAAATGCATTCCAGCACTTTAGGAAGCTGTTCGCTCTATTTATTTTTTTGGGGTATGTGAGAACAAGCTATGCATCTTTTTGCCAAAAGAACTTTCTCATATGAATTTCACTCATCTATTGTAGTAATTCTTTGATTCAATGATCTGTTAATCAACTAGTATCCTGTGTGTGTGTGGTGTGTTTTTTTTTTTTTTTTTTTTGTATCATGTACTGACATATTGGGGTTTTATGGAACTGGGCCATGGCAACACCGATTGTTATGCAGTGTATGGATACAGCTTTATAGAGTTTGTCAAACTGATGGCTGTCTGCTGAGTCATAGGTAGAGTTTGGAGTTTGTTTATTTGTACGCAGAAATGCTATTGAAGCCCTTAAAATCCACATGGTTGTTTAGCATTGAGCTAGTCATGGCTGACACATGAATATGTCACCGGCTGTCATCTGTGTCAATGAGCATTTGAATCTCAGTGATGGTGAAAGAGTTTTGGCTACATGGAGCTCGTGATGGCAAACATCCTGGAGATTCTGAGCAAGCTGCTTGTTGAGGTTATGATGGATTTTTGTTTTCCAGCTCTGAGATCAGCTGCATGTTCTCTTTATAATGACAGTGAATGTGATGTGATTAAGGACCACAGAGTGTTTTAGTCTTTAAAACAAAACCAGATGGTTGATTTGGTCTTATGAATGCACACAAGAACAGAGATTAGAAAAACCTAGAGTGAGACCGACAAAATTAATAGATTTCCACTCTTTTCCCTCATGTTCTATATGGCCTTGGCCATAGTTCGCCACAGTTCAACAAGCTTTTGCTACACACGTGTGGGGTTGAATTAAGTGATTTGCTCTTTGAGGCGAGTACTCTACTGAAGTCTGCTGAACTTTGTCATGTTTCTGATACCCCTCACCCAACCCCTCCTGCAGTGCTGACTGGAAACAGCAGTCAGTGGACTAATTAGAGTTTGCATGTGTGTGTACTTGTGTCTATGAATTTGTACAGGCATGTGTTATGCCTGCTGTGTCTGCACACGTACATGGAGGAAATGAACAGTACTGTTAAAGCAACAGGGAATATAACTGGAAAATACAGTTTAAATTGGGCAGAAATGTATTGTATTGAGAGATGTGTTGATTCATTATCACTGTTTACTACTTGTATTGACTGGTGAATCTTCATAACTGAAAATGCACTAATTTGAGGTGTCTTGTGTGAAGCTATGATGATCATTTATATCAGTAACTTGCATGGCTGGTTGTTATTATTCTGGCTTTACAATACCACAGCCTGTCAACTGTTTGCACCCAAGATGATGTTTACCTCTATTGAAGTCAAACTAGAGGCCTTCTCACAAATTCACTACTCTAAACAGACGTAAACAATGTCTTTTTCCTGGTATGCATTTGAAATTATCTATTTACCTTTCAAAGGTGTCTGTTGTTGTTGTTTCCTGCCGTAAACCTGAGAAATATAGTGTTTTACATTGGACTGTAACTGCTGTTTTTGTGAACTTTATACTCTTGTTGGAATAATGGGGGAAAAAAACTGCTTGCTATTTCTTTAATGGGTCCATATGTTTTGGTTCAGTGCAGATCAATTGGAGATGGTTGTCAAATTAAATTGTAGTCAAATTACCTCCAGCCTTTTAATGGTTGGGCAACATCACACAACCCCTCAGAATGCATAAATGTATTCAGTTCACTTTCCAAACCAGATCTATTCCAAGAACAGCAGCTCTCTGAAGAGGCTCTGAATTTGAACTGTGACCTTGCTATGAGAAATCATTCATGGTTACTGACCATGATTAAAAACTTCTGTAACTCTGATATATTAGTTATAGGTATTGAATGCTTCTCTGACTTCACACTTACTACCATTTTCTCTGAGCCAGGTTCATCCTTAAGTCTGCATCAGGTTTTCTAAAATAGACAAGATAATTCTGCAGGAAAATAGAGACTTTCAGAGGGTGAAGGTTTAGATTATTAATGATTTTGTGAGACGTGCATCATTTCTCATGTGTAGCGGGATAATGAGGAAAAAACACGTATCTCTAAGATTTATCTGTGTTTATGTGCACAAATAACTTGTAAGAGTGTACAACATGGTTTAACATATGCCACCACTTAAGCTGTCAGCTGTGATGCACCCACTGTTCTGTATGTATTATCGGTTCATTCATGCAGATGTGTGCATGTCGTCTTTAGATTCAGCACCTAACAAATGCTCCAGCTTTCTCTCTCTTCTAACACAGTGGGTGAAAAAGTGAAAGGATGAAACTCCTTGAGCTGCTCACTTAGTAAATCATTTGATTCCCCCTCTTTTCTCTTTTCACCCTGCCTTTTTTTTCATGCACCCCCCACCACCTCCCCACCCCCCCTGCTGCCTGGAACTTCTGAGTCAGTCCCTGATCAACTCGAAGTTATTTTTACTGCAGGGGGAAGAAAACAGATCAGCAACTGCTCAACTTTCATATTTTCCATTCACATTTTTCACTTTATCTCTGTTGTGACAATTGTTTTTGCCCTTTGGTCAAAATGTCCCCCTCTGTAACACCATCACTTTTGAATCTTTATGATGTTGTTGTTTGAGACTTGTGAAAAAGGCCTGTTAAATTTGTGTATGAGGCCATTAGTTGACGTGTAGTTGTATGTACTAGCGTGTCAGCACATGTGAATGTGTCTGATCTCATTCTGGTATTTATAAACATGCCAGGAATACATGGTGTCATTCTAGAGAGTTGTAAACTCGTGTTTACTGCTTTGTTTATACCTCTGGTTGCAGTGATCAGGTTACAGTGGTAACCCTATTCAACAGTGTCATGAACATTATCTTTGGAGTAACAGACTTGTTGAAACCATGGTGCAGTGTGCCAGTTTTTAGCTTGGGTGTAAGTGTGCATGGTGACACTCTGAAAAGACATGCAGTGAAACAACTTGCAATTGTACTGACAAAAATATAATTGTCAAATCTAAAGTTTTGTCCATAAAAGTAGATTGTCTTACACCTTTTGTCATTTATCAGTATTATCTAGTATTTTGAGGCAAGAATTGATCAATTAATTGCACTGGTATCAAAAACTGCATAAAAAACCTAATTTATGTGAATACATGGAACAAATTTTAGTCACATGTTTAGGTTTTTATTTTTCAGTGCAAAGATTCTCAGCTTACCTTTCTGCAGTCAGTGTAAGGTAAGAAAATGGGTCACATATTTGGGAAGTAGAGCACGTAATACACAGGGACTGAGGATGTCACAAGCTTGTGATCTGGCTGGTGTAGCAGGACCCAGCGGTGCACATTACTCTTTGTTAGGGCTGAGTGATTCTGACATACAGAAGCACCAAGCCCACCGCTGTGCTCTTGCTATGCTTCCTGTCATGTTTAGCTGCTGTGATTCCAGAGGCTGCAGCTAAAGGCCTCATTGACTGAGCATGAAGAAAACATGACGACATACGTTTCTGGTCTAATGCTCCAGAACATGAGCTCGGTAACCCAGGACCGGGAAAACGAAAGTGTCTCCTACCTTCTTTTTTTTTTTTTTTGTATCAACCTATCTCCATGCCTAGTGGTCCTTTCAGCCCTAATGGTCCCTATAAAAAATGGTTGCTGCATTCCATTAGAGGATATCAGGGCCCTGGTGGTATTCCTGCATCTGCACATAAACACCACATTGAACACATATGTGAGTTAATTCATTGAGGGGGATTACTATTTATGAAAAACAGCTCTCACTCTGTTACATAAACTTAAGACCATGACTAAAATGTTTTTTACAAACATGTAATAAGTTTAGAGTGAAACGGGGTGCATATCAAGTTGAAAAAATGCTTTGGAACAATTATATGGCCATAATCATTTAATTGCTAACAGAATAACAAAAGATGTGCACTTCCTGACCAGCATAAATTGTAGACTTTAATGACAGAAGTTCTCTCTTAGCACTAAACCTAGAATGCAATCCACTCCATTTTTGCAGTGCATATGCAAACATGATTTGCGTGTAAAATGCTGCAGCAGGTGAAGGTGACACAGGGCAATGAGTGGTATTGTGGGGACATATGTATATAGATATATACTGTATATAAAAAAAGCATGCTTGGAAAGCAATAGACATGAACTAGTTGTAACCTCAAATTCAAGAGAACAATTTAGATCAGTTCTTCCTGTTAGCTGCAAAATTTTTGCATAATATGCCCGTTCATCAACTCATTAACTAGTCGACAACTCATTTTGCATCCCGTGTGTGTGTGTATATATTATATATACGGGGGTGTGTATATATGTATATATATATATATATATTGTCAGGTCATCTAACCTCGCATCCTTGCTGCTATTGTTACTTGTTTGCTTTCCTGTTTCTGCAGATTACACTGGTTATTCCTTGTCTGAATACTGTACACATTCTCCCTCAACGATCACAATTTCTTGGGTCCCCGCTTTAAAAAGTCAAACCTGGAAGTATGTGGACATTCAGGCTTTCATTGGTTGGACAGTAATAACCAATTCCATGATTGTACTGTAAGACAATACACTAAACTCATCAGAAATTGTAATTGAAACATTGGGCAAGTCTCTCAGGCAGCTGAAATATTGTCATGTCATTTAACATTTATATTTTTTCATTGACTTCTTGAATTACTTAAATCCCATCCTTTTAAACACTTACTGAAATAATTTAAAGTACATTTTAACAGCAACATGACATTTAGTTCATATCACACAATATTGTGATTAATAGATTTAATCGATCAATAGCTCAATGACAGAGTTCCCATCAGCGTGATTAGAGCTTTTTTACAGTTCATTGCTCCTACCAAATAAAGCTGTAATCTTAAGAGCTCAAGTGCAACATTCCCAACTGCTAAAATATCGTCTGTATGAGGGAACTGTAAACTAAATAATTCTTCTGCAGTCAATGTAACGAGCTCGCAGTGTCTCAGATGATGCTAAAAGGCCATAAGAATCAAACATGTGGCTCCGTGATCTCAGGCAGTCCCAGCAGTTCCTCCAGTTTCTGTGTCCTTGGCACTCCAAGTTTTCTGTTACAGCAACAAATCTGAATGCTTTACAAGTCTTACTATCGCTCATCCAGAAACTCTTAAATTCACAAGGTACAAGTCTAAAGCAGGAAGAGTTGAGTCAGCCCGTTGTCCTCTGTGACCTTATTTCTGAACATTAAAAACAGTATCTGTCTGTCCAGGTTTTCAGTTGATGTGTTGATGAGTGAAGTCACAGTGCTACATTATTCAACTTGGAGCATGATACAAAAGACAGCAATAAACACACCTCAATGTTTCTACCCTCATGTTAAAAAAAAAAAAAAAAAAAAAAAACAACAAAAAAAAAGATTCCACTTTGTTAACTTATCAGTTTGGGGACCATTTCAGATAATAGAAACTGTCATGTAATACTGCACTCAACCGTCTACAAGACAAGTAGATCAAAGAAAACAGTCTGTGTTTGAGAGCAGCAACGTGTTGTCCCATCCGAGCAGCCTCACTGATCAGTAAAACCTGCATGGAGGTTGTATCATGCTTTGGCTTGAAATACTGGACATCTTAACTCCTGGGTATTAAACTGCAAGGAACCTGCGTGTTGCAAAAGCAGCCAGATGGTCTAAAAAGCACTGTAAGGAACATTTTTAATATAACATGACTGAGTGGGTTTTGGTTTACTTGCTCAACAGCTCAAACCTTGTCTGTTGGGGACTGGAAATTCAGTGGTGAAGTGGAGAGCCGTAGCAACGCTGAACTAAACATTCTTCATTTTGTGTGCATGTAATTCATTATTAAAACCTGGTGAGTAAAGAACCGAGATTAGGACAGGATGGAAAAAGTTATGGGGTTAAATCTTTCAATGCACAATTCGGAGCAGAATGGTAGCTTGTCTCAAAGTAGTGATCACCCTGATTCACCTCCACTGCTACTGCTTGGATGAGCTGGAAAGCTCTTGGTGGCCCTGGGGCATTGCTGTAGCACACTTTAAGTGTACTCACTTGGGCTGGAAATCCTGGGTCTATCAAATAACATTAGTTTTGTTTTTGTACAGTATATAAATTATATAGCACTCTGCTCATACTCTACCATGTTATCAATCCTGTCAAATGTTTTATTAAAATAAATAGATAAAATGACATCAAAATGAACTAGCTAAGGAGTGACTACACCATTGATGGCTGCAGCTGTGTTACAGAGGCAGGTCTGATCTGATTAGTCTCAGCTCTCCGGTATCATGACTGGTTTTTCCATCTGCTCAACTCAGAAGCAGACTGTGGAAGTCCCACCTCTGAGTAGGAAGAAACTTTCAAGTTTTGTTCATAGTACATTTCTGAGAGCTTTGTTTGCGTTTTGTTGTGTGCTGACTGATTCAAATGTGAGCCACAGTGTTTGAGGGTGATCTATACATCTTTGAACTTTCACCTCTAGATGTCAGCATTGCAACATGCCATGCAACTCTACAGACCGTGAAAGGTTGTTGTAACAGAGGGAAGCCACCGATCAGGCAGTCTGAATGAACAGAGGTTATAAGGGAGTACATGTTCAGCTGTAGAGTTGGTTTACACATTCAGTTTACATGGGCTTAAAACAGATACTGAGATTTTAACACACCCCAAGAATATTCCTTTTTATATTTTATTAATCTTGTTGTACTGGAAAGAAATTAAATTCTCACGGATGCATTTTACAGTTTTGGTTGCCTTAGACTCCAGTTGAATGCAGCAGTATTGTGAACATAACTGGAACCTTGGTGTGTAGTTTCTGGACATGTTTCATGCCAATGTAAGAGGTTAAATAATGCACTCTGTGGGCAAGAACAGTAAACATGCCCCATGCAGTAGACATGGCTTAAGTACCAATGAGTTGTCTATCTTCAGACAGGTTGACCTTTACAAAGAAACAGAGAAAAGCTTTAACAATCTACAAGCATATTGTCAGCAATGTTAATGTGTTGAGGCTTATATTCCAGCTGTGGACAGTTGTGAAAAAATCATCCAGCTAAAACATGGTTACTGTTGCTGGTTCCTAAATAGTTAACATTATAGAAATCACCTCCATGCTTTTGACCTAACAGTATTCTATTGTGGAGTAGATGCATTGAGGTCTTGTAGCAGTTGTTCTAGGTTACAGCACCATCTGCTGGAAAGTAGAGTTGAACAACTACAGATGGACTGATTCACATGTATCATAAATCATGTTTTGTACTTTAACATGCTTTATACTTCAAAGTTGGCAGGAATGCCACATAACTGTTAGTAATTTTCATTTTACATAACAAATGGTGTGTTAAACTTCAACATCTGGCCAACTTGTCCTGACCAGGAATATAAACATTCATCCATTGTGCTAGCCTGTAGCAATCAGTGGACTCCTCTTAAAGACTAACTTTACAATTTTTATTATGTAAAAATGTAATGTTTTTTGCCCAACGTGTTCTTAGGAGAGAATTGATAAATGATAGAGGACTGATTAGTTTTAAAATCATTAAAACAATAATGTAACATGACACCAAATAGATGTACATAAAGAATACATTAACAGAGTCGCCAAACCAGCAATATCGCAATCAATTCATGCTACATGCTGAAGATTAAAGGGAGTAATGAAAGTGTCTCATGGTTAAGTAACAGAAGGCTTTTATTTAGAATTCTTGTAAAAATGGGTTTTAAGGCAAGATCAAAAAACAGACAATTGCTGGCAGAATAAAAACAAAGGAAAGCAGAGGCGCCAGTAAAAAAAAAAAGGAGCCTGAGGACTCCTGATGTGCTGTGTTAAAACACTTCTCTTGGTTATCAGGATCTACTTTTTACACAATTGAAAGCTAACTTTTTAGGCAGGTTTTAAAGGGTTTTCAGGGATTGATAACAAGCAATTACTAAATGTGTGAATTGCTCACCGCCATCAAATTTCTGGGGCATTTTAGCTACATTAACTATTAGCAGTGTGTCCACCACTGTGGTCCTGGCCTGCTGACTTCCTTCAGTGCCACAGTTTGATTTTAAGCTAAATATCTTTGCAACTGTTGGCTAAATTTCCCTGAAAGCACTGGTGCACATAATAGGGCTGGAACAACACATGGACATAATCGATTACATTAATTACGTGAGTGTTGATTTGCATGAAATGTATTGATGCGTTGCACTGATTATTGTTCATGTGCAATTATGGCTCCCACTCCCGGGCATGCTGAAAATGAGACTTTAAGCCTGTACCCAATTACCAAAAGTTTAGGAATTCTTTAAAGGGAGAACTAATTAAAATGGAGCAGTGCGGTCTTTGTAAAACTGAAATGGCCTACCACAATAGCACAACTGTTATGCTGAAGCTTCTAAAAAGAAAAAACCTCTTGAGAGTGGAAGTGTCTCTCAGAGGTTAAGAGGTAAAAACAAAAATCACTCTCTCCACAGACTCACGGACATGTGGTGTTACTGAGGTATACTGAATGATATTCAGCTGAAAATATTGCATCTTGGGTGGAAAAAACAGCTGAGAAATTTGGTATATCCATGACTAAAGTAATGACTTGTACATAATGCTGCTAATGCTGTTGCTGCTCTAAGGAAGTGAAGGCATGGGTTGACTTCTCCCAGGTCTGCTGGCTTACACTACTCAATCAGCAAGGCTCTCAGAGCTGCAAGATGCCTTAAAGAACATGTTAAGAAGAGTGAGCTGGCCAGCACCAAGCTGAAAACAAAGTAGAAAGGAATGGGTACTCCTGTACTTAAACTTATGCAAGATATAATGCTAAGATGGAATAGTTCGTTCTACATGATCAGCCACCTGCTGGAACACAGGTGGCCCATGACAGCAAGTCTTTCAGACCCTGAAGTTGCACAGCGAGGGACTAACTTCCTGCATCTGAACAATGATTAGTGAAGCCTACTTTAAGAACTGGAAGAAGTCCTAAAACACGTCTTCCTGAATGGAAAGGCTTATGTCACTTGTTTTGCTCTACCTTCGCTTTTGAAGGGTCTCCAAAAGTCCTCACAGAGCACATAATTTGAGACCATGCCTGCCAAGACTTTCCACACTGCTTCAGCACAGGAGATCATTTTAAGATTGGAGCTGGAGACATCTTTCAGCGATTGTGCCCAAAACGTATGCATTATTGCAGCTGCCCTTGACCCAAGATTCCACAAATAAGAGTTCCTGCCAGCATAGTGGAGCCTAAAAGTGCAAGTCAAACTTCCAGCTCTTGCACTGCAAGCAAAAAGAAGGGGGAGAGAGGAAACTCAGCAACATCAGTGTGGAACAGGATGACTCAGCAAGTGCCCCAAACCACCAGCTTCTGAGAGGAGGCCAGGGTCTCTGCAGGACCCTTTGCTCGGTTCAGATTCAGATGAGCACAGTAACAGTGAGGCAATGGACATGTTCAGGATGATCAGTAACATGGTGAGGAATGTGCTACTGTTAGACCTTGGACAAACCCCCTCAAAATGTGACAGGAAAATGAAACAATGTTTCACTCCTTCAAGTCACACTTGTCTGTCTGTTGCAACCCCATCCGCTCTATTTAAGTTGACTGACTTTATGTTGGACTCTTGGGCATTCTTTAAAGTGAATAATGCTCCAAAAGGTTTAGCAATGTTTGTGTTGGGCTGAATTGTGACATTTGACATATGCAGTGCAAATCGTATATTTGTAAAATTATTTTAATGCGCAAATCCTTGAGTAAAAGGTTGAAAGATTAATGTTAAAGTTAGGGTTATCATTTACTGGGAAGTTAACAAAGGGAATCTACTAATCGGAAGATAACCAATAAAAGAAAATATTATTTGATAAAACAATGTTTAGTTGCAGCCTTAAAGGTGCAACATGTAGGATTGGCCATCTTTGACTGATTGTTTGTTTGACTGAGGGCAGACTAAGTACTTCAGTGTTGCCCCTCAATTACAAAGTGGTATTTTGTGAAGGCATGGGCTGGGGCTAGCTTATTAGCAGGCTAACATAAGTAGATATCTCTGCTACACAGTACTTGGTTGGACATAATGTGGATACTGATATTTTTACACATTCTGGCGAAGTTTTGAATGTTAAGCTAAACTCTGACTTTATCTTACACATCGTCCCTTTTTTATCAGTCTTACAGAGCTGCTAGTGTGGACTGATGTAAAAAAGTCTTAGTTTAAGCCATGCCAAAATATAGCACCATAAATTCTTAGACACTGCGAGATAAGTTTACTTTACTAACACTTTTAATGTGAATGAGTTGTCTTGTTGATGTGTTACTGAATGCAAATACCCTCTGGTATCCTTGTGTCTGGTGATAACAGAAGAAATTCACGTGGAATGGGGTGAGAGGCCAACATTCCTTATGACAGAAGTGTTACATAGGCGACTACTGATAAAGAGCTTATCCACTGGTGTTTCTTACATCCAGTCTCATGATCATGAGGCACAGTGTGGAAATAATAAACCTTAAAATCCTTACTGCGGCTTTGGTTACTAGATATGTACAGTAAGTAGGATCTGATGAAAACTGAAGTTAAACACACTAATGAAGAGCATACTTTTACAGTACATGCACAGTAAAATTTCCAAACTACATTGCTCAAAAAAATAAAGGAAACACTAAAATAACACATCCTAGATCTCAATGAATGAAATATTCCAGTTGAAAATCTTTATTCATTACATAGTGGAATGCGTTGAGAACAAAATAACATAAAAATGATGAATGTAAATCAAAATTATCCCATGGAGGTCTGGATTTGGAGTCATACTCAAAATAAAAGTGGAAAATCACATTACAGGCTGATCCAACTTCTGTGGAAATTCCTCAAGACAAGTCAAAATGAGGCTCAGTAGTGTGTGTGTGTATGACCTCCCTACAACGCCTGGGCATGCTCCTGATGAGGTGGAGGATGTTCTCCTGAGGGATCTCCTCCCAGACCTGGATTAAAGCATCAGTCAACTCCTGGACAGTCTGTGGTGCAACGTGGCGTTGGTGGATGGAACGAGACATGTCCATAGCATTAATGCCTTCATCATGCAAGAACTGCTGACACACTTCAGCCACATGAGGCCGATCATTGTCATGCATCAGAAGGAACCCAGGGCCCACTGCACCAGCATATGGTCTCACAATGGGTCTGAGGATCTCATCCCGATACCTAATGGCAGTCAAGGTACCTCTGGCTAGCACATGGAGGGCTGTGCGGCCCTCCAAAGAAATGCCTCCCCACACCATTACTGACCCACCCAAGAACGTTCTCCACGGTGTCTCCAGACTCTGTCACGTCTGTCACATGCGCTCGGTGTGAACCTGCTCGCATCTGTGAAGAGCACAGGGCGCCAATGGCGAATCTGCCAATCTTGGTGTTCTCTGGCAAATGCCAATCGCCCTGCACGGTGTTGGGCTGTAAGCACAAACTCCACTTGTGGACGTCGGGCCCTCATCCCACCCTCATGGAGTCTGTTTCTGACAATTTGAGCAGAAACATGCATATTAGTGGCCTGCTGGAGGTCATTTTGCAGGGCTCTGGCAGTGCTCCTCCTGTTCCTCCTTGCACAAAGGAGGAGGTAGCGGTCCTGCTGCTGGGTTGTTGCCCTCCTACGGCCCCCTCCACGTCTCCTGGTGTACTGGTCTGTCTCCTGGTATCTCCTCCATGCTCTGGACACTGTGCTGAGAGACACAGCAAACCTTCTTGCCACAGCTCGCATTGATGTGCCATCCTGGATGAGCTGCACTACCTGAGCAACTTCTGTGGGTTGTAGACACTGCCTCATGCTACCTCTAAGGGTGAGAGCACTGACAAAATGCAAAAGTGACCAAAACATCAGCCAGAAAGGATTAGAACAGAGAAATGGTCTGTGGTCACCACCTGCAGAACCACTCCTTTATAGGGGTTGTCTTGCTAATTGCCTCTCATTTCCACCTGTTGTCTGTTCCATTTGCACAACAGCAGGTGAAAGTGATTCACAATCAGTGTTGCTTCCTAACTGGACAGTTGAGCAGTGTATATGAAAGTACAAGGCAGGTCTATAATATTCCAGACAAATTTTCCTTAATGGTTCAGCAGTTAAGAATGCTGCAAGTCATAGGGAGATAAAAAAAAAAACAATCATGCACATCTTTATTGTTTCGGTTCTCTTTTCTGTTCCAAGTATTGAAACAAGATATTTAATCCTCTTCTGGCAAAGTCTGTAAACATTTCCACTAGGTGATGCAATGTGTTGAGTACTTTTTACATGCGTTAAGTTATGTACATAATTGCCTTATATATCAAATACAGTACTTTACATATTTTTTGATATATAATTTATATAAGTATGTCAAATGGTGGTTGCGGTGGTTTGGTGATCTATTGGCACCTTTTAAGAATAAGGCTTGCATTATTCTATGTTTTTGTTATCGTCAACAAATCCCATGAAAAGACAAATGTTTGTCCATCTCTACTTCATTGCATTAATTCCTTTCTCAATCCTAAACCTTTAACAACCATACATAGAAAAAGGGTTTAACATCTTCCTAAAAACAACTGGGACTTGTAGTTTTCACTTACTCAAAGCAAACAAAAGCAAAATTTGTTGAGCACTATTTTCAGCAGTAAAATAATACATGTGTAGTTTACTAGTGAGTATTTGCAGCATATGTGGGATTGACTTCAAAAAAGGAATGTTACATGTAATGTAACATGTCACGCATTGCAACATTATGACACACTCATGTATGAGGCCCACCTGTAGGATAAAAGCATTGTTGGTTTGTGATTGGTTGTGGTTTTTTTTTATTCATTTATTTTTTTTTAATTTCTTTACAATGACAAAATATAGAATATTGCCATGCTTTTTGGGATGACTGTGGCTCAGAGGTAGAACGGGTCATCCATCCATTGGAAGATCAGAGGTTTGAAAGAATAACTAACTTAAATTCCTCGAGTATGAAGAGTGGCGCTTTGGGTGGTTGAAATGACTAGACAGACGCTGTACAAGTACAGACCATTTACGTTTTGATGTGAGGACTTGCAAGTAAATAAATGTGAGGCTAGTTCGTGTGCTGCTTCAAAAGAAGGCTAGTTCAACTATCAAACTATATAATCTGCTCCCTTTGGTATTGAAGCTGAAACCTTTTACTCTCTCTGAATCTGAAGCAGAATAGCTTGGCTTTTCACTATCTTTGGCAGAATATGCTGTTCATGTCACTAACACTGCCTCATTCACTTAGCTCCAGCACTGAAAAGGTTGATTGCTGATTAAATATCTTATTGCATTCCTTTGCCAAATAAATCTGTCCTAAATTCTATTAGGTAAGATATACAAACACTCCTTTTCTCAGGCTAATCTTTGTTGGAATACCAGCTCAAAGAATAGATCACTCATCTTTCAGTCATGGACATGATTAAAGAATTTATCCTCAAGGGAAACTATGTAACCAGATAACTAGGTAAGATAAATCAAATGCAGTGGTTAACACTACCCAGATACAATATAATACAATGCAACATAACTTTGTTTGCTGTGTGATGGAGCTTTGTCTTGAAGAAAGAAACCTATACAAAATCAATAAATACTATTACAGAATGACCATTGTCGCATATTTAACCTTCAAATTTTCAGCTTTATTACCGAAAACATGTATTATGTACATCAGAAACACACTCAGGAATTGGAATTGATACATTGGACTTGGTTTAGGGCAGTGGACCTGACAATCACTGGCCATGGGCATCTCACAACCAGTGATTGGTGCGACAACCCAAGAGGAGAGGGAGGCTTAGGCTTGGACTTAAGGCTGCTCCTGGTTTAAGTCCGGTCACAGGAAGGTGGAGTGGCAAAATGGTACTCAGGCTAGCCAAGTAACAGAAATCAGACTGCTGGGCCCATCTTTAGAGACCTGGCTTCATGTTAATCCCGAATCAAGTTACTACACTCAAAGGACCAGGACACTGCAATGATGCTCCGTGCTCAAACACGGTCCAAGTCAACAGAAGAAGTTTGTATAGGTCTGAGTATAGAGTAAGAGTATAGTTTTGCTGGGCAATTTTGCAGTGCTGTTTTGAATCGTGTTCATAAGAAGATGCTCTTGAACATTTCGGCCAGTGATCTGTGCTGGCAGGTAGTCGGCTTGGTAGTGGGGTTTTAACAATGCAACCGTTACACACAGCTTTTTAGATGAAAAGATATGTAGTGTTTGCTTGTGTCATAGCTATGCTAGCAAGGCACATTCTGCACAAAATCTGAGTCTGTCGAGCATCTCCTTGGGTCCAGACATCTGATTCAGTGTTCCTCTTTAACACTAAGGTCATCTCTCGCTCTTTGAAGCAGTCAGAAATCAGGCAAACAATCCAGTGAAGGTAAGGCAGAGATGAAGTCAGACAACAAGCAGGGATCAAACTAACTAGCAACACCATACACAAGGGAAAAACTTATCACTAGGAATGAAGATAAACTGGCTGTATTAGGAATGGCATACTAACAACCTATTAAGTATGATGTCAGATTTACTATGTAGTGCATTTCAGCTGGATTTTGTTTAGGGGAGAAATAGAAATTCTTGCTAATCTAGTATATGAGTATATGCCGTGAACTCACTCAACATTCTCAACCACCCCAAAATGCGTTGCAGACTGTCAGACTTCTAGGCCTGCCATTGGACAGTTTAGATATAAACTTGACAGGAAAGAGGAAACTGCAGGCACAGAATTAAACTTATTTTTTGAAATAAAAAGCTTTTGACAGCTATGTACTTCATTGTATGAACCTGGACTGTGTGTGTAAACTTTTGGATGTGCATAAGAACACAGAACATTGATTAACATTAGATCCTGACTGATCCTGTCTGCATGTCTGGAAATTTGAATAATTGATCATGGTGAGGTGCTTCCTGCATAAGTGTGCACAGTGGCTCTCTTAATGGGAGATGTGTTTATTGCTTCTAATGTAGGGGAGATCACTGCATGTAATTGATACTTTTCCTTATTAATGATGTACCATTTTACCCACCTACAACCCATCCGCTGTTAATTTTTGACTCAACCCACTAGATGGATGCTGGGTGCCTGCAAATATAAGCCTGCAGGACATTAAGGTACAGTTAAGAGGAAAAACTCACACATATAATGCACTGTCGAGAACATGGGCAGAGTCAGCAAGCACCATTGCACAGTATTTTGGCTGGAGGAGTGACGGGGGATGGACTAATGGCACGAGGCAACCTGCCAGGCTTCTAATTGTAAATGGACCGGTTGTGGCTCTGTTTCTGGCTTGCAGCTTGAAATTAAAGCCAGTTGTTTACCCTGTTTAGCTACACATGATTACTGTAAATAATACGATCCATGAAAAGGTAATTGTGATCTGTTCAGCCGAATAGACCACATGGAACATTTTCTATTCCATCTCTCCAATGTAGCTTGCATAATCTGGCAAAGACATTGTAAAGGATATTCAAGGAAATGGCTCAAACTTGAGGTATTTGACTCCACTGCATTTCTTGTTCAGCACGGATTCTGTTTTTTGACATGAAAATATGTTGTATATTTATGCATAATTTGCCCTTTTACTGAGACTGACTTGTCATGCACCTGGACTTGTGAGATGTTCAAATGAAAGTTTCACAGGAAAATACTAGTTCATTTAAAACTGCTGGACATGAACTTCTAAATTTTGAGATTATAGTTGGTGCCATATGCTGCAATATTGTTGCAGTCAAAATGTGTCTTATCATAAAGAAGTCCTAGTATTACTACTATCAAATAATTGCCTTCAATTGTCTAACTGCCTCCAAATTTGAATTTACGTAGGCTTTTGCTGTGTGCAGGGTTTGGTTGTTTGCAATACAGAATTAATATTAAACTACTTAAGGATTGCTTTGGAAATGGTGGTTCTTTTTTTAATGCCGTTATCTTGAGATCATTCTATCTTGAGATTATTTTATCTCGAGAAAACGAGCGCTGTTATCTCGAGATAATGAGATAATCAATAATAATATAACATTATCACAAAACAAAATATTCTTATTACTTATAATGTTGTTAAGAAATCAGGAGTTCCTTGCCAGCATGCATAGTGTCCTTTTTAACAGAAGAAAGGATAAGAGGGAAGCATTTGTTACTGTTCAGTTTGCTGTAGGCAGAATGACGAAAAGCTTGCGTCGGAAAAGGCACACTCTACTGCTGCCCTGCACAGGAACACTGATCCATTAACAATGGACAAACAGAATATTACTCCCCAAAACAGCTGATTTTCATACGCAAATGAAAGTGTGACTTCATTCTGTGAGTCACAGATAGAAAGCTATGCATGCTGGCATGGCACTCCTGATCTCTGATAAGTTATAATTAATGAAAAGATGATTATCTTAATTTGAACTCACAAAGCTTGCGTTCTTGAGATGAAAAATAACTAACTTGAAATCTCAATAATATGGCATTAAAAAAAGAATTGTAAGCATGGGTTTTCCTCAGCTTCTGTGCTGCCATATATGGAAGAAAGCCTGTGAAGTGGTTTAGACAGACAATATGGTGTGCTATTGCTTTGCCTGCTGCTGCTGCTGCACTGCTCACCATAAAACCTCAGCATCCACCTGTAGGCTCTAAACACACTATCAACACTCCAGTCTCTGTGTGGCGAGGTCAAAGCTTAGATGCCAAATATTGATACTCAAATAATAATCCATTGACTGCCTGACAGAAAATAAGTTGTATTTGATTCTTCATGGGATTTATATGACAGATAATCATTTAATGATATTGAAAGTGTCATGTTTCAAATGCATTTTAATATGGTATCAATCACATGCGGCAAGTTTCAAACTGACACATTCACATTTTTCAGAATTTGAAAACACAGTAGAGAATACTGTTTTTTTTCTTATCGATGTTGCTGCCTTTATGTAATTTGTAGAAATTACATAGTAAAAGATTTATAAACTAATCTCCAACTATTGCATGCAATGATCCTGAACTAGCATACTGCATCCATCCTTGAATCAGGGCTGCTATACTGCTTTCCTTCATCAGTTTCTTTTTTTTTTTTTTTTTTTTTTTAGGAGAATCAAGGTAAAGTTTAAAAGAAACTCTGATAAGGAAGACAGTTTTCTCTGAAAAACAACTCTTGAAGATCACAAGAATTGTTGAAGTATTTATGCATATGTATTTCTATGTTGAGCTTTTTTTCTGCTGAAGAGAAGAAAATTTCATAAATCTAATTAAATTAAAACAAGCTGTGCACAAATGCACATGCATCCACATGAGTTCAATAGTTATCATAGACTTTTCTCATTATACAGGAATGAACCCACTGGTAACAGCTTGCATAAGGGTTACAGGAAAAACAGTGGGATTCAAACACATGTAGCGGAAACAATTTTTCTTGAATAGTTTGGCATGCAAATGTGGATCCAGCCAGTGTATATTCCAAATATATTTGCAAATGTCAAGTTCATGAGATAGTTTGCCCATTTACTGAAATTCTTGGTTTATTGAGAAATAAATTAAAAATATGGCTCATCGTCTTTGCCCCAGCAGGAGCTGTGTATCAAAAAGTTTTGTTAGTCACTCACACTAGCAGTGGGTGTCTTCATAGAGTTCCTTCATTATGAGAATTTGATGTGCCTCTGTTGATGAGTCACGAATGTGCATGCACAAAGGAATGAAACATGGCCCATCTATATGCACACACGCATTCACGTGCATATACGCGAACGCACACAGGCAAGCACATACACTTTAACCCATGAGCACACTTTATAAATGTATTCATAGACATTCAAACTTCAGTACTCAAACTCCTTGAGTCTTCAGACTCTTTCACATCTGCTTAAGCTACCCCCACATGCAGCAGGCTTGGGCAGCCACGTGGCAGAGCACTGCACAGCTTGGCTCTAGGTAGATGAAGACAACATCCCCACCCACGCACCCTCTGACACCCATCCTCCCCACTGATAAGATGCAGAAAGTGAAGAGAGCTCCATGAAAGATTTACTAACCAACTTAGGTGGTCTCCCTTAGAAGCTGAGTGGAGGGTGGTGGTTGGAGGCGAAAAGGAGGGAGGGAATTCCAGGGAGAATCCCGGAATGTCTGAAGTGCGATTTTGTATTCAGAGAAGAGATTTAGTATTCTACTGCTCAGCAGTGATCAGTCTCACAGAGGCTCTCACCAAGCCGCCGTCACACCCTGGATCCTGCAGATTGCATCTCAATAGAGTTTGATGTGTGATGGAGGGAGACACTTGCCAGCCCTAAACACCAGCCAATTACTAATTCCAACTTGACTGAGAGAAAGTTTGAAAAGATCACAACACCGAGGTCAACACAAAGTCACATGGAGGCATGTGGTTCAGGTTTGTGAAATGAAGCCTGCAAGTAAATCTAACTACTGTATAACACATGCTGTTACACTAACTCACTTTCAAAGCAGAGAATGTGGAATGGCACTAAAAGATCCTTCACCTTGACCAAGCCTTTTTGTTATATCTGCTTTGTTTCTCCATCTAAAACCGCGAGTGCCTGAAGTTTGCTGTGGAGATTGTTGGCGCCTCCTTTCTTTAAGAGCACCATGTATAGGTGCAGCTTAATGCATGCCCTTTATGCTGTTAGACATTGTGAATTGGCTCTGAGGGAAAGTTTAGAATAAAATAGTCTGCATCAAACAGAATGTCTGTGAATACATTGACCTGTCATATGAGAATACTGCACATATTTGTACTAAAAAGCTTTTCCTCTTTAAAACTCTGACATGGATATTGTTCGTCACTGATTACTGACCTACCCCTGTGAGACTATGTTCTCATGGGTGTTGTATCTCTTGCATGAGGATGTGGATATGAAACTGGCATTAAACTAAACAAAATCAACATAACAGCTTGTACTGGCAGGAAAAACTCAGCTGGACTCACATCGTCTTTGTTAAATCATGGGGAATGAAATTAGTTCCTTATGCACAGTCTTTACAAAACTTCAGTGTATGAGAGTCATATTGGAGGATAGTGCTGGTGAGACAACATGCATCTTATGATGTGGAAACAATTACCATGAACTCACTGTTTTCCCACTTCTTGTAGATCCAACACTGCCTAGTGTGAACCTCCAGCATCATGATCAGAACAACGGGAGTGAGCTGTGTGGAAGGAGGAAACACTGAGAGAAGGGGCCGGAGCACGAAACACTCGTCCACCTCTGCCCAGCATTCTGCTTGCCGCTGCTCATGCTGCACCTACTATCTTTCTAGAGAGTTGTCCGCTGTTATGATCTGTTATCTGTATTCCATCACAGGTGAATGCGGAAATCACTATTAAAACCCACGGACACAGCCCTCATCGTGGTTGGGAACTGTAAGAAAAAGAGGGTCATGCCAAACCCTCATTAGCATATTTCATTTCCCACCAGGAAGAAGAACACACTGGCCTATTGTGACATTAAATTTGATCAGGGCTTCTAACTCTCATCTCTCCCAGCTCTTGGCAAGCTGGACCATGCTGCCACCTTCCTCACATCGCTGTAAAAACAGAAACCAAAGCAGAAAGCTCAAAATCTGGTCTATTAAAACAGAAGCCACACTGAAAGAGGCACTCGCTGACGTCAACTGGGACATGTTACGAGTGAGTTCAGATGATGTTAACAAATTTATGGAAGTGGTAATTGGCTATATTGGCATGCTAACAGACTGTAATCCCCGTGGTCATCATCAGATCCTGCCCAAATCAGAAACCATGGGTCGACCAATCCAGCAGGTCACCCCTGAATGCCTTCACAGTTGCATATGAGGCAGAGTTCATATCGGGGGATATGATTGAGTATAAGGAGGGGTTTTATGACATAAGAGGTGTTGTTAAGGATGCTGAAAGTCATTACAAAGATAGAAGAGTCCCATTTCCAACTGGGGGACTTCAGACTCCTGTGGACTACAGAGGCAGAGCACACTCTACAGGGAGTGCTGCCCTCTCACTAGCAGATGAACGGACCACTTTTTATGCACGCTTTGAGGTCAGCAAAGCTAACATTAGCCAGCTGATGATTGGAGAGGAGGAGGGCAACCCAAGGGGAGAGGAGTAGCTGGTGCTCTCACTATCAGGGCATGACGTGAGAAAAGCTCTAAAGCAGGTAAACAGCAGGAGGTTTTTAACCTGTTCCTCACATGTTGTTCCTACATGCTTAAAAAAAATCCATCATAAAAACACCCATTGGCATGGGAACTATGCAAGATTGTTGTTCACTGACTAAGTCTGGTGTTGAACATAATAATGGCCAGCAAGTTCAGGGACGTGGGGATAGCTTTCTCTGTAACTGAGTCCTATGATGAGAGATGGTGGGTGCACCTCTAGCAGCATCATAGTCAGCCCTGGAGATCCCCAAGACTCTGTCCTGAGCCAACTGATCTACTCCACAGCCACACGCACCACCAATTACATCATAAAGTTTGCAAATGACACAGCAGTGGTGGTCCTGATCACTGACAACAACCTACCTTTTATGCAGGTGTTGGGGCAACCATCTCTCCCTCAATGTCTGCAAAAAAAGACAGCCCTACAGAGATCATCCAACTGAATGCACCACTAGGATGACATATGCACCAAATGCTGCAGAAACAAAGCAAAAGAAATAATGAAGAACCTCACACCCTGACAATGACATGTTCACGCTGCTGCGGTCGGGAGGATGCCTCTGTAGCCTAAAGACAGTGACAGAGATGCTGAGAAGAAGCTTTCTTCCCCATGCTGTCAGACTACTGATCAGCAGTAACTGAATCAATCACTGCACCTTGAACTTGAAAAATACTGACAATCATGCTGCTGATCCCTTGTGTGTTTTTACACGATCCATTCATCTATTCACTTCCACTTACATCTATTTACATTATCTGTTTGCATTTAAATATTACTGTTGTCATTTTTTACTTTTTCTGATATGATCAGTATTAATATTTATGTATTTGTTCATTGTGTGAGTGAGAGAGAGAGAGAGAGAGAGAGAGATACTGTGTATGTATCTCTGTCTTTGTCTTGATTTCCTTCTCAATTCTTAGTCTTTAACTATTTTTAACTCTCATTCTTGAATCCAACCAGCCATGAGCTAATCTGGGAAAGTGCGTAAAGTGCGTTTCACTGCTCGGTGCATTGTGCGCTTCGTAAATGAGACCAATAAAGAATCTTGAACCTTGAGTCTTGACAGCCAGCCCTGCCAAGACAGAAGACATCTCATCTGGCTCTGTCACCAATAATATAATTAGCTTAGGCTGCCTCGCAACCATAGCTGTTTGGCTGAGTAACAGAGTCATTTCTATCTGCTGCAAGCTACGAGGTTATGTCTCACACCGATACCGAGGGTCTGTCTCGCCTTAAAGCGACCAAGACATACTGAACTTAAACCCGAGAATGGCATCAGCACAAGACGAGTATCTCAAAACCTTATATCAGTCAATGCAAACCTTTGTGCATCAGCTGCAGGAACCTCGCATTGCAAGAGAAAATCACTCTAGGCCAAGTATTTCTAATCTCTTAAATGCATTTTACGTTGAATCTCTGGAGGAAAAAAAAACTCTACGGAATGCATGCACCAGCCACTGTGTTTATTTATTTATTTACTAGCGATGATATTTGTGCTTCAATTGCATCTTGGCACAAAGTTTTGTCGCGCGTCCTGTCTAAGCTGTGCACGCTTAGGAGGCACCTGAGGAATTTGCGGTGCTGGCCAAGGTGGGACGGTTCTGCCTCGTGAGTACACGGGGTGCGCGCTCCTGTCTCCATATCACTGACCCTTAAATAAATTCAGCGGCTCCACGAGACAGACATGCACTATGGAACGCGCGCGAGCGGCGAAGAAAAGCTCCGAACATGCACGCCGATAACCATCAAATGACACCAAACACGTGCGGTCATATTTAGCTGGTCCGGATCCAAAATTAATTCCGAGCGTACGCTTTGTCGCGCACCGGAGTGACTTGTTAACAAGCGCAGTTAACAGCCTGTTCGTGTTTGTACCCCACAGCCAGCTGCTGGGAACGCACGCTGTAAAATGAGGTTTGGAAGCATCATTTTATTCGTCGCTCTCTGCTCTTTTACCGCTTATTATATTTATGAGCCCATTCCCGAGGAGATAGAGGAGAGATGGAAACTCATGCTGACCAACTCTTTCTTCAGAAGTCTCAGCCACCTGGTAAGGACAACATTTGTATTCTTGCAGGCTCTCTTGACACTGGGTCTAGTTGTACTGGTAATTACTTTAAGAATAAATCCCTATAGAATAGGCTCTCCAGCACTGCGGCTGAATACACTCGTATTTTTTATAATACAGGTGAATTATCCATATATTAGATACGAATATACGCAAAATTGCCTCCCTTTTGTTTATTCTCTCAGAGTAAAGTGGAAGGTTAAACGTTTACTGTATTTTGCTGATGTGGATATACATGGTTGTTACACCAGATTATGTCAGATGCTAATCCATGTGTTGTATAGTCCTGCTCACCTATTCTAATAATAGACCCTATTAAGGATACACGACTCTGTTAATGGGAGTTAGACGCTTGTGGTTTACTGTAGCCCATAGTGGTGAGGCTAATATGACTCCTCAGAGGTTTATGAAGACACAATCAGGCAATACATAGCCTACATGGTTGTAAAATTAGTATAAGAGTGAGCAGTGGCTATATTTTGCCACACCTTTGTCCCTATCAAAAGCTCAACATTCTTAGTCCATTCAACAATTAGAGGTGGTGCAGTAGTTTGAGTCTTACATGTACTGCATGTAGCATGAAAGTGCAGGCTACTGCTACAACACTACAGGACATTGTTATTTGGGCAGTAGGGAGAATAGTGTTCAGTCAGTGTCAAGACTCCTTTTCTTTGTGAGGGCATCATTATATTTTCAGCATTATTTTTTATTTTTTTTATTTTTTAAGTATTTTATTAAGACGTTCTGTTTCTCCTACTATATAACATCACAGGAAGCAAACATTTTATTTGAGCCATGGTTATTGATTTATATAGCCAAATTTATGTCCCCCGATCAGACACACACGTCATTCCTTTAAATGACTTATCATGGTGTAATTACAGTAAGTGTTTTGGATTTTAATCAGTTTCTCTGGGAGGATGACACTGAGAGGAAGTAAATAGTCAATATTTTTAACAGCCAATTTCTAAATGGCATGTATTATTAGTGTAATCTGTTCTATTAGTCTTTTTCTAGTTTCACTTCAGCAAATGAAACAGGAACAGAATGCTCCAATGTTTTTCTTTGTTTGTTTGTTTTTTCCCACTGATATGAATGCTTGATGGTACGTAGAGTTTGGAGTGGATGACTCTTTATTGAGTTTGTTGTGGTCACTGTAAAAGTGTGTCAGCTGATTAGCCTCATGCCAGCTACTGACTGCCTACTTCATCAAACATAATGGAGTATGCGTCATGCTTTTATAACTTATCATTTTGTCATGGCCTCTCAAAACAAATAACTGTAGGGGTTATCAGACCACTTTCACATGACTATAGTCTGTCTGTCTCTCTCTCTCTCTCTCTCTCTCCCTCTCTCTCTCTAATTCTGTAATATGGTCACATAGTTTAGCATCTTAGCCCTTTTTGTTTAGAATATTGTTACCTTTGGTGTTGATTGTTTACATATGATGAAGAGACTCGCTGTATGTAAAAGATTAATGGCTCAGGTTGGATGAACAATGATGATGAATCTGTCTCTTGCTCTATGACTTATGCCGTCTCCGTCTCCTTTTCCAGGCAGACCTCAGTGAGTTACTGGGGCTGAAGGACTACATGGGGGTAATGTACTTCATTACTCTGGCTGAAAAGATAGTGCCTGTCTCTGACGAGCATGTCACGGTGACAGAGGAGAAGTTTGATGGAGTGGAGGTGGTGCTGTACCAGCCAAAACAACGGGGCGGTGACATTGAGCTCAGGAGAGCTGTCATATACCTGCACGGTGGAGGATGGTGTCTTGGGAGTTCCCGTAAGTTGATGGGTCGACCTGTTTTCTCCTTTATCACACAGATTTATGACTGTCTGACCTTTATGTATAGACAAATGGGTGGATGAATGAATGGGTAATACATATTGCATGATATGTTCATCACACAGTAATTCTACCATTACTCTGAGAAAGATTTGATTGATGTGACAAATAACGTAACAATATAGACTCCCTATGACAGCTGTTATGACAGGACCATAAAAAATGAACACACTGTCAAAAAAACATGCCATAAAGCTTTCACAGTTTCGTGAGGAAATAACACACCGTCTGCTGAACCGGTTGGAACCTCAGAGGGTGGTTACCCTTGCTAATCCAAAATGTGAAGACATGACATGCAGTTTGACACATCCCATGCTGGTCTTGCAATCTGTTGAATGGCTTCAACAATTACAGCAACGCAAATCTTTCCAGGACGTATGTGAAATGGCAGGCTCATCTCTGTTCCTTCAGTTACCTTCATGTAAGGTGACGTGATGTCAGAAATGGGTGGATGTCAAATGGGTGGATGTCAATGTCTGTGGTGGCTTGTGTTACTTCTGAATATCTGTTCTGATCTGCATTTGTCCTTTCCATCTTTGTAGGGATGAGTCCATATGATCTCCTGGCCAGAAAAATTGTCACTGAGCTCGATTCAGTGGTTCTGTCTGTAGAGTAAGTATTTCATGTTTTAAAGCCAGTTATATGCAGCTACTGTAATAAACTGCACAAACTGCTGTTAATGAGAAGTTTCCCATAAAGGTTTATAAGGCCAGACACATTTGATATATAACAGTCTTTATTTAGCTCCAAATTCCCTGTATTATTTCCCTTATTGATAATTAAGTTTCACTGTTTGCCCCACTCTTTCTCTCCGTCTCTCACGCACAATATCCTGTTGTTAAATGTGCCTGTCCTCCTTCATTAGTCACAGGCCTTATATAAGCAAAGATGCAGTAGAGTGAAGCTAACAGGTTTTCATTTGGGTCTCGCCAGGCCTTTCCCTGTCACAGCTACACTCACTGTTGTTCTTTGGCACGTCCGGCTTCAACTCTGCCTTTCAGTACTGTAACTTTCTTTTGCAATACTCTCCCTACCCTCCAATTCACCACTCACAGTTTCAGCTTTATCAATCAACAGTTAGGTTCAAGCCTAGTATTTCTAGTATTGTGTGAAAAAAACTTGGTTCTGCATGTTGATATGCAGCATTTGACAGTGGGAGGAAGAGTGGATCAGTGCATGTCTGTGGTGTGTGGGGATATTGCCTTATCTGCTTAGTCTGAATTCCTGTCTGCAATTTGTTAAAGGTTCAATGAGTAACTCCAGAATTTCACAATCCCAGAGTTAGCCATGTGTAACATCTGGCTGATAGATTGATAGGTCAGTGCAAAAGACTTACAGCTTTAAGTGATTGGATCTTATTCGAATAATGTAGGTGCAACTTGTAACAGTTGGTGCAACACTCTGTCAGCAAGATTTTGAGGGATTTGTTTGGATTGTGAATTCAAATGACAATTATTATTTTAAAATGGCTTTGAAAGACGCCCCGAAAAAAAAGGTTTTCATCGGTTGTTTTTCTTTATTGAATATAACAAACGACGTGTGTGTGTGTGTGTGTGTATATATATATATGTTTTTTTTTTTTATGAATAGTAATATTACATTTTGGGCCCTGTTTGGGGGAAATATATATATATATATATATTTCCCCCAAACAGGGCCCAAAATGTATTCCCTAATGTATTGAGAAAACTGTTTGTAGTTGTGTTAACAAACTCATTTAAGTAAGTAAGTAAGCTAGTAAGAAAACATCATGCAAAATTTTCCATAAATCTGAATAAGATTTTGTAAAAACAATCTTCCCAATGTTTTTATGCTTTTGTCAACCACCTGTTATCCCCTTGAAAATGTCATCATGCTTATTTTCTATGGCTCAAAGTGTTGTCTGTACACATGGCCTTCAAAGCTCATGTTTATTTATGCCGTAGCTTTAATCTGCACCTCTCTGCTATTTCAGGTACCGTCTTGCCCCTGCTCATCACTTCCCTGTGCCATATGAGGATGTATACCGTGTGGTCAAACACTTCCTCCAGAAGGGGGTGCTGGCCCAGTACTCTGTGAACCCAGGGCGCATTGCTGTGTCTGGGGATAGTGCTGGGGGGAACCTGGCAGCTGCTGTCTCACAGCAGGTACTCTATGTTTTCTTTTTTAGTGTCAGCTCCATTTTTCTGGTTCACATATGGTGAACTAACTGTATAAAGCTGTGGCATGAGATGAGTTAATGATGCAGTTTATGATAAATGGTATTATGCAGTTTTACAATGAACCACAAGAATATTCTGTGCTGTGTCTGAGGTGACTTATAGTGATGTAATATTTCATCATGTATATCTTATGTGACAGCAAGTAACTATGATCATTTTAAGCAAATTTGTCTGATACAAATTCATTTACAATAAGTAGAACAGGCAAGTGACCTTCCTTGAGGAATTGACAGTACTTGAGTTTGAAATAAAAACTTGATTAGGATTATAGAATTAGTAGGGAGTGCTGTCTAGACATTTGAGGACGAATGAATTCATTGTTTTTCAAAGTATTCATGATGTGGGAATCTGAGGTCAAATCTGTTCTTGTCATTAAGGTGAATGCCAAGTTTGTTGTAATATGATAAAGCAGATGTGAATATAGTAACTCTTCACATTAAACTGTTAGAGGAGCAACAGAGCCTTCACATTTGTAGCAACATGGTGGAAAAACATTAGAAAAATTTAAAAAGATAAAGCTGCTAAAACTGCATTAATAGAGTGAATCTCTGCGTGTATTAAATCATCCTGGTGCTGATACATGACTGTCTACACCCATAGTAAAAAACCCATAGTAAATAAACAAAACGATCATGCCAAACTATAAAGCTGAATTGCGCTTTTATGATTTTTTTATACTGTATGAGACAAAACATGTAGACGACCACTTAGCATTACTGGAAGGGTAATTGGCCATTCAAAATTACACTAGAGGATGTGTACTACCTTTATGGCCCATATAATACCATGGAGAACTTCTAATGTTGAGTAGCTTATTCCTCAAAGCGCTTCACCTTCCAGGTTTACAAGATTTGGAGCAGATATCATGTCCCTGGGCACTCTATTAGTAGATGTTTGGTGACAGCACTAACATCATGAATCACACACCAGGCTGGCAGATAGGGATGTGTTTATTGAAAAGACCCATCATGTCATCACAGTAGCCCCATGACAATCCACAGTGATGGGACATGGGACATCAGACAATATGCTTAATGCGAGGTTCAGACTACACAATATCGGCCCGATTGTAGCCCATCACGACAGACGTGAGGACTCAGTTTGGGACTGGCAATGGTCATGCGATGACCAGTGTCACTCTATGTCTTATCCCATGTAGTGTGGCATGGTGGATGACAACCAATGCCACACTTACAGAAGGACGAGCATGTCAGAATTGTTTTGCATTCAAGGACAAATTCCACAATGTGTTCCCAATGTTGACCAGTGAGAGCACAGAGCGTTCTTCTGTGCACAACTGTAAAGTATGCAAACCGAAGAATAATTCAATAATAATAAGAAGAAGTAATTTTTCCCCCTTTTTTAGGCCTTTCCCAACTCGAGACAACGATATACACAAAGTTTCAGATGTCATCACTTGTTTGCATTCTTCTTCCTGGAAGTGGGTTCTTGGCACCTTATTCACAATGACATCAGGCACATCATTAAAAACAGCAGTGATTTGTCATGTAATGTGTAATCTCTTCTTTCAGTAAAGTCACGGCAAAAATTTGTGATCTTATAATGACCTAACCTGTCACAGTGACCATTGTGTTGTAATATATATATATATATTTTTTTGGCAAATGTTTCGGTGGACAGCTGTACTAGCCAAGTTCTCTTGTGCTAAGTCTATTTTGGGTCTTATGGGTTGATAGAAACACATGATTTCTGGCTTTGATTTTACAGACTTATTCTCAGTGGCTCAGTGAAGAGAAACAAATACAGAACAGGGTGACGTAATTCTTCCTGTAAACAACTATGACTAGTACATATCAGGTGATGCTGGTGTTTTGACTGAAAACTTGCAGCACATTTTTCAACTGATTGAGAAATACTCTGTTCCTTTAATGCTATTTTTTTCAATGTTCTTTTAATACATGACAGTCTCTTTCTCTCTTTTCACAGTTACTAAAAGAGCCTGGACAGCAGGTTCAGTTGAAGGCCCAAGCACTCATCTACCCTGTGCTGCAGGCTCTGGACCTTAACACGCCTTCTTATCAGCAGAATCAGGACATGCCCATTTTACCCCGCACCCTCATGGTGCGTTTCTGGAGTGAGTACTTCACCAGCGACAAGGCCCTTTTCAGAGCCATGATGGCCAACACCCACAACAACCCTGAGTCTTCCAGTCTGCTAAAGTTTGTCAACTGGAGTGCTTTTCTGCCAGAAACATATCATAGAAAATACAACTACAGTGCTCCTGCTGTGGTGCAGGGAGTCAGAGGGGAGGCAGTTAGGATGGATGGACCATCTCAATCTTTTGCTGATCCGAGGGCATCACCCCTGCTGGTTCCAGATAAGGCCTTACGCTCCCTGCCCAAGGCCTATATTCTGACATGTGAGTATGATGTTCTCCGAGATGATGGGATCATGTATGTTACACGGCTCCGGGCTGCTGGAGTTGAGGTGACACATGAACACTATGATACAGGATTTCATGGAGGGCTGATGTTCACTGTGTGGCCAACCGACTTCCTGATTGCACGTCGCATGACAGACAACTATATCAAATGGCTTAAGGAAAACTTGTAAAGACTCTTGACTATCAATATTCATTCCAGCTTTTCCACACAATGCACCAGTGTTTGTTTGGGTGCATTTTTCCCATCTGGTGTTCAACTATTTGTTGTTCATTTCTTTTTCTTTGGTTATGCTATTTTGCTGTTAATATATTAAGAAAAAATATTAACTTCTTCCTTTTCCACTCACACATTTTACAACACTAGGTACCAGTAGGAAGTAGAATAGATTCACATGAGTTGGTTTGAGTACAACACAATACACGTGACACTGTCACTCAAGTACAATAACAGTACTGTGGTCATTGTCCAACAAACGCAATCCTGCTGAGAGATCTGTGGGGAAAAAATCAAACTGTGGAATATCACAAAAGTTGTGATGTGGATGGTGATAAGTAGCCCTGTGTGGTGCATTCTTGTTTTCCACCAAAGGTCCATCTCCCAGATCTTATGTCCATTGCGTCAGTATCAGTACTATAAGTGAATAATAATCCACACCACAAAAAAAAACTCTGAACTATCCCACTTGGGGTTTTAAGAGTTTCGGAAAAGTTGTAATGGATTTTCACAACTGCAAAAAGTCTATTGAGTTTGGCCAAAGTTAACATTTTTCACACAGTGCAGCTTACTGAAACCCAAGATTGTTTTGATGTATTTGCAAAACCACAACTCCTGGGTTGCTGACATTGCATCAAAGATTGGCAAATGGTATTCTGTTGAATACAGCAACAGCTACACTGTTTTTCCACTTGGAAAGAACTAACCCTTAGTGGCACTCAGTGAATGGTATCTTCATCAGCACAACATCTTTGTGAATCTGGTCTAATTTCCTTATACTTTCAGAGGTATAACACAAAAAGTCTTTCTTGCTACAGTAATGAGTGCACATCAGAGCTGCACACGTTGACAACTAACAAGCCACATTCCACACAGAATACTGGTATTTATAGGTGAAGACCATCCTGTAACAATGTGCATACCATGCAAACAGTTTTTGTGATCAAGCATTGCTGAGTGTGATGTAGTAAGGGAGGGAATTTGGGCGACATTTTATTTTAGCCTTAATTTTTCCAACACACCAAGTCTCAGCATCGTAACAGTTCCCTATAATAAGATTTATAGGGCTGCGTATGTCTGCTACTTCCTTCTTTGCTAAAGCATGATTTTACTGTAGTGTGAGTAAACGGCTTTACATGTTACCCATTACGTGGAGTCATTTGGAAAAAAGAGTGTCCATTGAATGATTAATATGACCTTCTGTGTTACCAATAAACAAGCTAGTATACCTCCTCATATAGACCTGCTTTTGTGCAAAGAATATAGACAATAACACAAAGGCTGCTTTACTGCTGTTTACTGATAAAGTTGCCAGTGCAAGTAAAGTGCCAGTTTCATGATGAAACTTGTAAAATGTGAACAGTGTGAAGACAGGAGCGTATATGGCCATATACTGTATGCATATCTTTAAGCTTTAACGGCATCCAGAAGAAATAAGGTTGCATTTAATGTTCCCTAAAACCCAACAATCTCATGAGGTGAGGCCATTCACTTGTCTTTCCATATTATCTCCGGGGTCACCAAAAAAAAAAGTTTTTAATTTTTACAAAGAAAATACACGATTATATGAAATATGTAACTTTGTCCACAAGTGACAGCTGTATAGCTTTTTTGGTCAGAGAAATCTGGCTAATTTGTTTAAACACTGCTATGTTCTGAACTGTAAATATGACTACTTTTATTTTGGTTTTGGACTCACTCTTGGAGAACTTATGATTTGCATCATTTCTAATTTTAATGTTATGTGTTAATAAATTCACTTGACCTTTAACTACTGATCAATTGTACTTGTGAGTGTGCAATCATATACCATGTAAAGAGAAAAAGACATAGAGTAGATTAACTTATCAAAAATATTTAACATGAAACATAATGTTGACAAGTACATTACATAGTGAAAGAGAAAAGGGCCACTTGGCAGCACTTTGATGAAGCATTCCCCTTTGGATCTGCTGAGGGTTCATGTGAGAGTACAGTTGATCTGCTAACATACTGCAGACTGTGTTGACAAATCTACCACTAAACACCTACACATGTGTAAAAAACAAGCTGTTTTTTCCTCTGGATAGCAAAGAGAATGATGC
Source organism: Pempheris klunzingeri (assembly GCF_042242105.1). NCBI lineage: Eukaryota > Metazoa > Chordata > Actinopteri > Acropomatiformes > Pempheridae > Pempheris > Pempheris klunzingeri. Next base: position 10,858,990 of record NC_092015.1, on the reverse strand, counting down.
ATGAGTGCTAACAAACAATCTATACAAAAGGATGATTCAAATAGGTCAACCTTGTTCATCGGGACACATTAAACAAAACAATCCACACCTCCTGGGTGTAGAGTGGACTATTTATGTGCTACACTGCTGGTCATATTCTTCTGTATGCTGCTTTGTGTGCAGGTGGGTATCCAGCTATTTTATGTGTATATGCACATATTTATTCCTTTGTAGAAGAAATGGTGGAACTGTTCCCAAATTCCTTCTCTGCTATGGAGGAATAATAACAGTAACGTGAAATGGATTATGGCAGATGATGCCTTGAAACTGTAATGTATAGTGGCAGGGATTATACTTACATACTGTATAGAAAGTGCACAAATACTTACTGTGTTCACACACAGGAATGTTAGTAAGCATGAGTAAGCATGCACACAATGCTCCTACAAATACGCACTTTGTGTGAACACGATTTTCAGGTTTGGCGCAAATCTGTTCATAAGGCTCGAACATAACTAACGCCGTTTTCAAAGGTCAAATACTGAAAGATTTAAAGCCAAAGCCAGTCATGGTAGATTTTTTTTTCCTTAATTAATTTTGAGTTCCAGAATAATATATGAATAATATGTTGATAACCAACTCCATTGTTCACATATTCATTTTATATCCACATTATAATTGCTTAAAATATGTGTGTTTCTTAAAAAATTTTTTTTTAAAGAAACCATCCAGCAACCTTTCTTAACCTGTAAAAAACATATATCCCACAATACCCTTCTTACCTCAAGTGGCCACAGTTGTTTGAATTACAATACTGAAGTATTATTATAGTGGGGTATGATATTAAATGTAATATAGAGTTTCACGTTTTGTGTTTGTCCTCACATGTACTTTTCTGCAGCTTTTTCCTCAGGCACTGTCTTAATACCACCCCTCTGACTCTTGTTTTGAAAACTGAAACACACAGACACAAAACAAGGTCCATTATCTCATTCTTGCTGCTTTTCTTTGCACATTCCTGGAAGATGCCAATGAAAATGAATGACGAATGTGATTAATCATGACTGAAACAAAGCAGCTGTTGTATTAAAGCAGATGAAGTTTTTTTTCAAGATGGGCTTTGAATGGGTTTGTAATTACAGGTCTTGAGTTATGGATGTGATCCAGGAAAGAGAAAGAAATGGAAAAAAGTAGCTTTTTATTCAGAGAATCTTTAATGAGATTTTCTTTTAGTGTTAGTTAGACCTGTAAATGTTAATTATTTGCTTTCTTTTGTAAAGGTGACAGGGTTTGTGTTTGTGTGAGAACTCAAAGTAAACATCTCCAGGCTGTAATTAAAACGCATGTATGTGAAAATACTGACATTCACTCAAATAAGACACACTGCTTTAGCGACAGGATAAGTGTGTATTTTAAGTGTCTGTCACTAGTACAATTTTTGTTGAAATCCTTGACACTACTCAAGAAATAGAATAATAAACCCTTGGAAGACAATGCGGAGGTTCTCAAAATGAAAAAGTGCTGATTATGGAGTTGAAAAGGTCACAATGTAAGGTGCTACAGAACTCAGCAAGCTGGAATCGGTTAAATCCATGAAAAACAAAGACTACAGAAATCGAATCATGACACTGTTTTTTTTGAGAGATTTTCAGGACAGTCAGAATCCTCTTTATTATGTGTGAAGGATAACAAATACGCTTTTTTCAGTGTTTGGGTAGTAGACTATCCCATCTCAAAAAATGCAAATAGGAAAGAAAGAGTGCTGAGAAAAAACAAAGCAGCAAAAGTTCTCAGAAGTACTCGGCTACACACGTTTCACACTACACAGGAGAAAATCAAAAAAGATCAACCAAAGCCAAAGCATCACCCAGCCGAGTTGAGTGTAAGGGTTTTATCAACGCGGGTATTGATACTGATGCTTGTACTGATTAAGTAAATGAAGCCAGTCAACTACAAATAGTGGATTATTATGTGGAATAATGTGCTAAATGTGTTCGGTCAAATTCAGACTGGACATATCAGTGTTATATCATCATAGGCCAGTAGGATGGTCACGATACAAGAAACTGTCCTTACCATTAATATTCATGACAACTATGTTTAACTGAGACTAAAGACGTCATGCAATACTATTAATTAGTGTGACAATATTTTAATGCATGTATTAAGTAAAATATAAAACAAAATAAAGCAAAAGTAAAGGAAAATATAACTTTAGCAAAACTTTTAATGAAATTCATTATGTAAAGATGGAGCTGATGAACATGTGGGTGTACTGTATTGTGCAGATTTTGTACATATGCAGGGATCTTCTTCAGGGATATTTTGTCAGGCTGGTTCTCTTAGAAGACGGGGTTGATGACACTGTGCAAGAAGGCAAGAACGATCCGGTCAAAATATACAGGCCCTCTATGTACCTTCTCGTACAAATCTGCAGCCCTGCCCACACCTGCCGAGATGCTATTCTGACATTTCTCAGCACATGATAGGGAGTGTAGAGGACCAGAAACATAGCTGCAGCTGATGCAACAACCCTGAGAGGCTGCTTGTATGATGTTGTCCTGCACTGTAGAGCCCTTGTATGGACACGGAGCAGATGTGCAGTTTGGCAGGAAAAAACACAAAGTCCAAGTAGAAGGAGGACGTAGCCAGTCATGGTTAGCCCTAGTCTAATGCACTGTCTGCATTTACGCTGGCATTTAGGCTTGCAGTTTCCAGTTTCTGTTTTGCAGGTCCTGAAGCATCAGTGCTGTCATTGGAGCAACATTCACATTGACGGCTAACCAGCTCAGCCCTGTCGTGATCAGGACTTTTCGTGGCCTCAGCGTGGAGTGGTTACAGGTTGGATATTTTATGATTGATTACACAGGCGTGGGGACTGGTCTCTGATTGGTGATTTGCATAAAGGTACGAGAGGCGTGGCAGTGCACAGAGGAAAATAAGGTCAGAGATTGCCAGGCTGAATATGTAAATATTGCAGCTCTGCCACTCTTGCAAACAAAATATGTAATCTAGAACAACCAAAAGGTTGCCAGGGAAACCAGTGCAGAACTCTATGCCATAAAACGGTGATAGGTAGTACATCTCCAACAAATCATCTATCTCTGTACAACTGAGCACCTAGAGAGAAGAGTGGAGGAGTGGAGAAGAGAGGAGTCAAGAAAATAGAAGATAAAGAAGAGAAGGAAGGGGAAGGGAGGGAAGTAGGGGGAAGGAGAAGACAAACGGATGAGTAATGATAGAAATAAAATCTTATGACTTGGAGCTGAACATTAAGGACAATCTTCAGCAGATTCAGTAGAGACAAATTGTAGGTTCAGAGCTAAATACTATATACATGAATATTATATATTATATGTGTTAGGATAAGACTTACCATGCTGTAGTGGTTCTAGTACAGTAGTTGGTAGCCTGAATGGGGTGTGCAAGCGTGACCAGCTTCAGCCACTATCTATCTGTACACTAGAAACAGTAAACACTAAGAATACCTGTGCCTCTAATATGAAATCGGTGGACCACAATAGTCATTCTGTCATTTGCATATTCAGCATAGAAAAATGATACAAACCAAACACAATCTCATAGGGTACTTACTTTATAGTAGCTGTGTTTCGTAACAGTTTCCAGCAGAGTTATCAAGTCCACATGACTGTAGTAAAATATTGCTTGATTTATAGTATCAACTGCTTTACTTAAGTCAACAAATTCAACAGCACATTATTCTTTAGCATGCGTGATCTCATCCATATGTAGAGAGTAGTATTGAAATGTCCAACAAAAATTGAGACCAGGTCTAAATACAAAAATATTTCAAATGAAACTATATCATAAAATGTTTGCTATTCATACAATAGATGTTCCAACATTATTTAGACTATGTGTAATAGATCCCCATCTCAGTGCAAGTTGCATTTTCCGTGCATGTACGACTTTTTCTTTCTGAAGGAATTAGGGCTAGATTAAACTGTTTACCACACAATTCCTGGCTTATTAGACGAATCTGTTAATATGTTAATGGCAGTCGAGGATGTGGCTTTCTCAGCTTATCTCATGCAATTGTTACAAACCTGTTTGGGAGTCATGTAACACAAACCTGATCCTCATCTTGAATGCTTGTAGACAGAAGGCGTCTTTAATTCTGGTCCTTTGAAACCGCACATGCCGGTTTGACATGCTCATTAAAAACATCTGAGAAACGTTCAAATCCTCTCTCCACATCAGAAAAGAGTAAACGGCTTAACTCACTTATAATGATAATCATTAGCAAAAAATGCATGAAAATATCCCCGCTTATATTTGAGAGGCTTTAGTAATGTGAACACGATGCGAAGTACAACTATAAATCGTTCCCTTTGCTTCAGAACATATGCAGATAACAAAACAATACCACAGTGTTGAATTTTCAATCTATGGTGTCAAGTGCTTTTCCTGTGGTTGCATAACACACCCTGATCTTGGTGATGTTGATTCTGATAGGGAGCCTACAGTATATTTTGGCAACAAAGCTTACAATGTTGGTAAGCCTTTAGAAAGCACATGATCTACTGCTGAGAGACATGTGAGACATAGTCAGGGCAGATTTTTTTTACCTTTACCCTGCAGAGAAAGTAAGCTAGGTATAATAGAATGGGCATGCCCTTAAGAAACCCAGCCCGGGACTGACAGTGGTTTGTTTGGTTATATTACTATGGGATCAAGAGTAATCTTTCAGCATTCCTGTGCTTCAGTACTATAGTGTTAAGATTTCCTCTAGTGAAGGCCAACAGTGGGACAGTGACATGAGCTTTATTTTTATTACGGACTTGGGGTAACTTGTGCTAAAGTAGCCTTTGGTTCATATAATTTATCAATCATAATCGTAACACAGAATCCTATTTTATATCTGATGATTCCTCAATATCTTTTAATATTGTATCATGAAAGTGTTTTTATTGCCATTTCATATGATGAGAGTTCCCTCTGGTGGCAGATCAGGCAAACAGAGTATTGCAGTCTTCAGAGGAGCAAATACTGCTAAAAGGTTGTTGTCATTTCTGAAGTCCTTCCTTACTAACTGTTGTCTTTGTGTGGCACACCCTCTGGAGGTTTCTCAGGTTTGAACATGTCAAAGTGACTGTCTGCCCTTGAAAATGGAAGAACTCATCACTGTAGGTCAAATCTAACTGCATGCTGTGTGCATGTTTACAGCATTTGGCAGTTGAAAATGATCGAAAGTGACTTGCAGTAAAGCTCAATTCAGTATTAATGTTAGAGGTAGAAGAGAAAAAACATAAAGAGCCTGAGCCAGTGCTAGACTCCCAGTCACCACACCATGTTATTCTCTTGTATTTTTTATGAACTTTCTATGACCTCTGATAATTTCGAGCCCTGCAGAGGGAATCTGGATACTGGCCAATATATCACCCCTACTGGTGCCATATTTCTTCATATCTCTGTTTCAGACAAATAGGACATGACTTCAGCAGGTGGATTAACGGAAAATGAAAGGACCATAAGACGTGTATAGTTGTGCGGGTTAGAGCCATTCTCAAGAATTACAAGCACAACTACAATACAAGCAGTGTGACCCCCTGTGAGCCCCGAGGAGTGAAATTAGCTTGTAATTTGCAAGACAAAAAGCCAGAATATATAAACATGACTTTTTGCGTAGCAGAAATGTGTTTTTTCTCTCTTTTATTCATCTCACAACCACTCAGATCTGTCTTGGGACCCCGTGTGCCAGCCCCACTTCCAGATTGGCAACCACTGCACTAAACTACCTTCCAAGTGTACCAGCTTATTTAAATTTGAATGCAGCTACTGAAAAAAACAACAGTCTCCTGCCCATCTGTATCTGTAAGTGTTTGTGGAGTTGTGAGAGGGATACAAAAGGAGCCTATAAATCTATTACTGTGAGAAGTCATTGTGGTTTATCTGTGTTTGCTACAAGAAACCAACAGACCAAAACTATCCAAATTCCAGTCCTCCAAGACCCACCAGAAAAGGAAAATGTATTCAAATTGGTGGGAATAGTGTATAAATCATAAGTAGGGCATTTATGTACATTCATGACAGACATCCTGTGACACAAATTGAATCCAGCAGAGGGCAGTATTAGTTTAATGCTCTGCTAGTGAGCCAGAAATCCACAAGTGTCTTGGCTTATGTTTGTGGAAAATTACACTGATGGAATTATGTAGCAACAACACAAAAACAAAAAAAAAGGACACAAATGAAAAACCTTAGTTGGGTAAGAACAGAATAATATATGGAAGTTATGAATCAGTCAGATGATTTTGAATACGTCCAAGTTGTTGTCTGTTAAATGGAAAAAAAGCTGAAAGACTGAGACAGAATAAGGAACAGTGAGGCAGAAGAGAAATAGTTAATGGAACTTGTGATGGATCTGTTAGTAGAGGGTAGAGCTGTGCCAATCTTCATGTCACAGTGTCCTCTTAACTTGTGATCATGCGTGTGTGTGTGCAATAAAGAAATGAAGAGGTGATGAGCTGTATCTGCTAGTTTCACTTCTGCTTATTCCTCCCTTGTACCTTTAGATGGATGATTTATCCCCCCCCCCCCACACACACATACAAACAGAAAGAGAGCGAGAGAGAAACGACAGAGTGACCTTAGAGAAACAACAAAAAACGAATCCTGCTTGTAAAATATGAATAAATTAGGTGGCCTGACAACAGTGTGTGGGTGTTATTTTAAGTAAATTGTCATGTGAATGATGAGTGTGTGAGTGTGTGCCTCATGCTGGCCCATTGTGAGTGAGTGTTCCCATTAGCCCCTGTAGCTTAAACTGTCCCAGTTCTGGAAGGTGACACACTTAGAGCTTTATCACCACAACTCCACACTAATTATCAACATGGTTCACATTTGACAGTGAGTTAATTGGATTAAAACCAGATGTAGCGTGTGGGCTTATGAGTGTTTTAGTGTGTATCACATGAGTGCAGCATAAAGTCCTCTACCTGTCTGCTCTCTCTTTGCACTCCACATGACCCGCCTCATCTGCTCTTTTTGAGCTCGTGGTTTTGTCTTTTTAGAATTTCCTCTCCCCCATAATCTTCCTTTATCATTATTTTAATCTCCTCTCTGAGTCTTTTTCAATCCTGTCTCCTTTATTTTCTTCCAAACTTAAAATTCAAATATGTTCTCAGACTTGAGTCAGAGGGTGTTTCAATAATTCATCCAGTGTTTGTTTGAGCAGCAGTCAAACTGGCATGCTCAGACAGGGGTGAGATCGAGGGCTTCACCTGCTCTCGTCCCTTTGTTGGGGGTCACAGTTGTGGCCAATTATGCAAACTGCATTTGAAATGCCCTCAAAAGCATCCAAACTGGCCTTGTTTTCCTGTTTTATATGTGCATGTTCATTGAGTCCATGTCACCCATTTTTTGGCCAATTGAGAGAGAACCAGTTAAGCTTGAGCACTGTCACATTTAGTTCCCCAGCCACTTCCTCATTGTCAGCCTGTAACATAAAGTAACATTTTAAGGATATTGCTTTATTCAAAATCGCAGGCCACCCGTTGGACTGTTTAAAACCTTTTCGAGGAAAAAATGTACTTTGAAACCCTGATGAAAACTGACAAAGTGAGAACTCAGCTGAGGGCACCTATTTTGAAAAAGAAAGTGTAATGAAATAGTCAGGACCCCCCATATTCTACTAATTTAAGTCTTACAGGTGGTCTGTGGGACCTGCAGCCCCCCTCAGCTTGAACCCTGTGCCTCCCACACATCTTTTTGTATTCTTTGCTCTCGTGTGGATCTATTTCATTTTCAGTCACGGCAGCTCCAGAGGCTTGTTTTACACACGCTGATGGTGTATGCTGTGTCAGGCTTTCTCGGTGTTACTGATATGACTGCCTCTGCCGTCTACTGGGACGTATAAATTCAAAACCACCGTCGGGTCAGCTAACCGTCAGCTAATCGCTACGCTAGTCACTGGACACGTTGCAGAGCTAAGACTTCCTGGCCTCAGCACGGGCTAATATCTAACCCTGCCATGTTTTCACTTCAGCCTCTGATAGTCAGCTCTCTGGGTCAGTCAAGCACAGCTAATTTCAAGCCGTAGCTGTGTCCAGATGCTTTACATCTGTGTGTGCAGCTCGTGCTCTATTTCTGCTTTAACACAGCCCCGACGTGTTTGTTCCCCAAAGCATATTGTAAGATAATGCATGATTAGTGTATGCATATGTTGTCATATAATGAGCAGTCAGTCAGCCTGCTTTTAGTCTTCCTAAACGGTAGCTTGAGTGAGCCTTTGTGGATCATTCACAAGCTACGAGACTTGTTTCCTGCATTAAACTGGCAGCTGTGTGACACACAGGGGTGCGCTCCGAGCAGCAACATCTGCATGTGATTTGCCTGTTGTCGTCATGCGAAGTTCACGTGAATAGTTATCATTCATTTCGGCAGGTGGCAGTGGTACGTTTTCTTTACAGGAGTTGTTTTCCAAGCTCATACACACATACACACACACACACACACACACACACACCTCAAGGCCTTTTCAGTCCTCCACTGTTTCATTAACAGCATCACCAGGTTTTACAGATGTGAACATTACGGCACTGAACAGAAAATAATGGCGCTCCTGTTCTGTGTCTTGACTTGATGACATCATACCGCTACTGTGGGGGAACCTGGGAGCTGTGAAACACGTTATATTTTGTAAAACACATTGTAATGGTTTAGCAAGATTAGTAGCAACAATGAGCGTGTTCTAAGCCTCTGAGCCTCTGTGGTTTTTGTAAAATATTGTACATCACTCTAAACAGCAAGGGGGAAAGTACACTTTATAGCTCCAAGTACTTCAACGGCACATCAGCTCACTTGTCACTCCATTTCTCTGAGGCCTGAATCGGCAGCTCTGTCAGCTGACAGTCAAGTGTGGGCTGATGACAGAAAACTTCCCTTTGCATCATCAGCCGTTCTTTACTCCCTTTCAGCTTCAACTCAGTTCCCCCTCTTCCTCTTTTTTTTTTCTCCCTTTTCCGCTCCTCTGAGGATCCCCCCCCCTCATCATTGTAATTCTCTTGACTTGCCTCCGTTTTGCTTCCTCACTTCTCACTATAATATCAGACACAAAGAAACACCGCTAGAGAGGGTTTTTTTTGTCAGTTACAGCGTTTGGACCAATAGCTTGTCATATCCGCAGCTGCCTAATTGGTGTCACACAGTGTCAGGGGACTGGGAAATCTCAGCACCACAGAGGACGTCGCTGAAATTTGGCCCCACACTCAAGAAAAGAGTTTGCAATAGGCGCCTGGAGGAAAGCAATACATTGAGCACTGACATAATTTGGATGTATTTCACTGTAAATTTGGTGAGATCAATTTCAAGATGGTGAACTAAGTGTAGTTGACAAAAATAACCCCTGACAGCTTAGATATGAAATACCTCCCCATATCAGGTGTCAGTGTCGGAGGTGGAGAATGATGAATTTTCCTTATGGGGTCTTTATTTGACTCCCTGGCTTGTATGTGTTGGCACCAAAGGACAGGACTCACTTGGCCAGCTGCTGCCGAATCGGTCAACAGTTCTCCTAAATAACACACCCACAGGAATTCGCCTCAGTCTGGTTGGTTTTAAGAAAATAAAGAGAGGAAATAAGGAGAGATCATGTTTTGAGGTGTTCATAGAACAATAGTTTAGATGTTTGTTCTGTGGTCAAGAGGGTTTATCGTGTTTGTTTTTTCATATGGAGAGATCTGTAACAAAAATACAGTGAGAAGTCAGATACAGTAAATAATGCATTCATGCATGTCTGTGTGTGTTTGTTTGTGGTTGCGCATATGATTGCGGCCTTCACTGGCAAAGCATCTGATCCAGTGTGTCCTCATCCTCTTTTCTCCATCTCTGTTTTCTAACCTCGTCCTCCGTGGTCAGTTGCTCTGCCTTCTTCAGCCCTCACTCCTCCCCAGGTGGTGATTATGAGTGGCATGATACTAATATCTCAACGTTGTGCTCTGCTGCGCACAGACAAGAAAAAAAAAACAAAAAAACCTGTCACTGTTACAAGGAAGGAAGCAGTCTTTCCCTTCTCCCACCTCTCATTGCCTCCCCTCCTCTCCCTCTCATTGCCTCTCTCAGCAGGTAGACGGGTTGGAGGTCTCGCCCTGTGACATCACAGCTCTCTGCTTGTTTCATGGCAGCTCAGGTTTCAGCACCATGGATTAGATTAGCCTCATATTGACTGGCTGACTCACTGTCCTTGAGTTATGTTGCACCATGAAGGGGAGCCTGCATGGGTATGTGGTCAAGGAGGGGTGGATCTAAATTGGATTTTTGCTCAGTTGGAGATAAATCTAAAATGAACCTGCATAGATTGTCTACTCTTTCTGTGCTGCAGTTCCTCATTTGCTTTGTTATCCAAACCACTGCTATGTCTTGTCTTTTCATACGAGTCAGACCAATTTAATGTCTCTCCTCTTAATTCTCATATTTCCACATTTTGCTAGTGGCATGGCTTTAGGCATGGTAATATCGGTTAGTCCACTGCTCTGGTCTGAACTGACATATCTCAACAACATGCACAGACTCTCATGGTGCTCAGAGGACAAATCCTATGGATGATGGTGATGTGATTTATGACAAAATACCTGAAAAGCTAATGACATTCCCATCAACCTCAGCTGTATTATGTATTTAGTGCTGATCGCCAAATGTTAACATGCTAACATGTTAAATCAAGATGATGAACATAGTAAACATTATGCCTGTGCAACCTCGTCAAGTTAGCATTGTAGCAACATTAGTGTTTGGCTCAAAGCCGTGCCTACACACAGCCTCACATAGCCACTAGCTCAGCGCTAGACTTATTCTTGTTTACTAGAGATCGTCTGTATTGCCTCCGCTAGAACACAATAGTTCTTGCACCACTTACACTGCATTCTCTAGCAACTACATGCTGTCACATTACCTATATTTCTATTAACACCACATCATGATTATATTACGCCTCCTTTCTGACTCCTGAGTTAACCTCCATGACATCTATTCCATATATATCTGGTGTCCTTAAACCTGTAAATATCAACTGAGTTGCCATGATTTGATATTAATTTGCCAATAATTCAAAGGTTAAACTAAAAAAAAAAACAATCAGACCCTTTTGTTTTATTGGTATGTATGATGTAGTATTTAATTGGACTGTGTTTGGATACCGTCTTATTTTCACAGCGTTATTTGTTTCACTCCCTCTGCATTTGTTTAATGTATAACTTTGGTTCTATAGAGGGACACCTGGCTGGTAGATGGCTCTAGAAATGTGCTCAGGAACTGCTGATATACAGCATGAAACAAAAAGGATGAATGCATTCTGCAGAGGAGATGGAAATGGTAGAAATGGCGCAGTAGGGCAGGAAGGGCTTTGATTCAATTCTATTGAGAGCTTTCCAGATTTCATTAACCTGAGACTGCATTCTTATGGTGAGCGTAAAACTCCCCTCAATGGACAAACACGCCTGAGACTTCTCTTTATGGATCCTATTCTTTTCTTTTATTCCTGTTCTTTCTTTCTTTTCTTCATTTTTCCCATCACTGCCTTGGCAAATCTCCAATACCTAAGCTTTTTCATTGGCCTGCTGACTCTACAAACAGCTTTACAGCATTCCTGGGCAAGAATCATGCCTCCTCCTCACCTCTGTGTACACATTACACCTTGCGCCTCAAAATCTCTGATACCCTTTACAAAGACCTCCCTGGAACATCGTCTCCTCTGTGTTGCTTCATTCTTGTTCTGTATTTAACCACAACCCCGCAGACTGCAACCCTACCTCCTGCTCTGGTTATATTTCTTTATCTGCTCTCTGTAAACACTGTGCACACATACAAGTGTGCACATGGTCAGCCACATTCTGTGTTTATATGAGCGAGGATAGAGGCATGCCGGTGGTTTAAGCACTCTAAACATGTCTTAAACGGATGTCTGCTGCACAGTGTGGGTGATGTCAGCTCCTGTGCGACCTGAGCCAAGTTCAACATTCTACACATGCAAGCGACGAAGAGGGTCACAGGAAAGCGTATGACCAAAAAAAGGCAACCCAGCACTGGCTGTGGCATCAGTAGTCTGGAGCAAACATCATTAAGCTAAGAACTGTGACTAGCAGAGCAAAGAATTGAGTTAGCTCAGACAGTCAGCTTTCATCTAGACTCATTAGGTTACAGCTCATTCTTAGGCCTGACACACAACTGCTTCGCTTTTTTTTTCCTTCTTCCTTTTCCCTTCATTCCTTTGAAGCTTCCGTCTTTCCTCTCTGTGTCTACACAGTTGTCCCTGTCTCTCCCTCTCTCACACACACAGAAAAAAAAAAACAGAACAATATTGACTCTGCATAGTAGAATGATTACTTTTAAGCTGATGCTGTGGCAGACTGCAGCCTGTTTTCAAGTCAATGACTCACTGTGAGCAGTGGGTAACGCCTAAGAGATGGGGATGGAGCCATGAAGCAGTGTGGTTGGCAGGCTGGCTAACAAGGGACTGGGAGGAAGGAGGACAAGTCATCTGCTGGTTGGCTTGGTGGTTGCTCTGCCTTAGAAGGCTGTGTTTGAGAACAAGGTTTGTTTGCACTGTGGGGCTAATGGACCATTGGGAGATGGACCACCGTCCATCTGTCTGTCTATCTATGTTTTCTCTTCTCTCTTTTCCTTTCTTTCGCATGCATGTACATACGACACGCATGTAGACACAGACAAACACATTTACATACAAATGCTTGTCTGCTCTGTGTGTGAATGAATAATTCAGAAACAATGCGCTGAGTTCCAAACGCACCACGACGCTGTTATGCTGAACCCCAATGCAAAATGTCATGTTAACATCGTTCCATGTTGTTTACTAATCCAAAACACATGAACATGCATGCATGAATTCATTTTTTCATAATTTGTACAGTTATGAATACATATGTACACACGAGCTAGCCCACAGTAAATGGCATTTTGCTTCATTGGACTATTTCTGCGCATTGCATTTCTCCACTATACTATTCACACTGAATGAGGCATTGTGCAGAACTAATTAGCTTAGGTAGATTGCTGTAGGCCTATCAATAAAATATCAATACAGTGATCACGTTGTTGTTGCCCACAGTGGGGGGTAATTATCTGCTGTGCTTTGTACATGAAGTGACAGTCTTTCTGATGACACTGTATATTTAAATCCCTCTGCCTCCACAGAGACAGCGTTTGCTCATGTTTTCCATGGCATGTTTTCGCGATCTTTCAAACTCCCTACAAATCTCTCCCTGTCACTTTGCGCTTACCTTGTTCTCTAGATAACCCTCTTCATCCTGTCTGTTGCTGTCTTTTCTCACAGTACTCCACACCACCCACCCTCCAGAAAAGCACTTTGCTGAACTGCGTCCCAGTGTCTACTGCACGCCTTTCTACTCTTCATTTAATCTTTGTTTTAGTTTACTTTAATCAATAATGAGCTGAGTAATGTGCATGGATTTCCTAAGGCAGTATGGGTAGTGTAGTCCCCCAGAGTGTCTGTCTCAGTGTAGGAGCTCTGTGCTCCCTGTCAGGGTACTAAGGGGATTGGATATGCTCTGCTAATGCTATTAGTGCTGCAGCTGGGGATTACTGTCTCAAAAGGAAAGGGGAAAAGGGCGTGAAAAGTGAAAAATCATTGCGTTGGGGAGTCTGTGTGGGACAGAGATTTGCATGTTTGTACATGTATTATAGAGAAAAAGAGAGATTAGAAAAGGGATATTCATGCAGACTATTGGGCACCACCAGAAATACTAAGTCACTGGCTCTAATGCAAAGTGTTGTGTGAGCTGTTTTTTAATTTCATTTGGCTGTTACAGTACCCCTGGGATTTGAGTTAATTAGTCTATTAAGCTGGCCAGAACCTCTTAGAAACAGAATTATTTTTAGCTAAAGGAGAGATAGATGTCATGATTATTATTTTTTCAAGAAGGCCAAAGTTGAAATCAGATACAGAAGCAGTCTGATCTGTTTGGCCTGTTTTGTGTCATAAAAGCCTGCTAAAGCAGCGTGTGACATGTTGACAAAGCAAACTTTAAGTAAAGACAAAATAAATTATGAAGTTACATGAAAGTCTTATTTTGAATACCCAGAACTGCTGAGAGCATTGCTGTTGGAACACTGTATCTCCATTTTGTCCATTTCCACCTGTGTGACACCTTCCAGTGGTCAGTGTGAGATAACTGAGCTCCGAGATCATTGTGTTGGGTAGCAGGCACACTGTACAGTGTGTACATTGCTTGTGATCATTACAGAAGGAAAGAGGAGAATCGCCTTTACTTAAAATAAGGTACACTGTCACTCGATCATCCAACCCAACCGAGGCAGCGGGGCTCAGTTTCAGAGGGTCAGCATCTTGTTTTCTCACAGAAACAATTAAATAGGGTCTTTCTCAAAAAGCTGAGATGAGGTAGCTTTATGTATCACCCCTGTAAAAGAACACATGGAAGACAAGAGAGGATTACAGATTCTTTGGTGCAAATAGTGGACACGATCTGCTGTGCCCACGGGGATTTCCCTTGCCTTCTGGGTTGATCTGCTTTGTGAACTGTGCATCTAAAACTAGCTCCCAAGGAGGAGTGTGCACGGGGAAATCCTCGGGGAAATTCTGACTTCGAATTCCGAAATGAAAAGTGTACCATAGTATACCATAAACAACATCATCTGGAGAAATGCATGGCCTTATGATTATGTAGTATGTGTGTTGAGGACTCACAATGACCACATGAGGCATTTGTTTGTCCAGTCAAACAGAAATTCTTGATGTCATATTGCCTGAGGGCTGCTGTAGGTGATTTATTTTTTTTTGGTTGTCCCACTGCAACAAAAGTAGCAGTTTGATATTCCCAGTCAAATCCAGTCCAAACTGTAGACATTGGGAATGCACACTGAGAATCTCTTCCAACACGTTATTATCATCTGGGCTCAAAATTCAACCCTATTAGCTCAGAAAGTCAGTGATTCAGTTATGTTGCATAATGTTCTCTGATACTTTTGTTCATGCATCTCTAATCAGCTATTAATCTCCACATAAACAAACTGAAGTTTACTTTTATTTATGCATTACTAAGCTACCATAATTGCCAATTAATTTCAAAATGCATGTGCATCTCCTAGACCAAAGCATTTCACTACTTCCTAACTGCGTCTAAACTACTAAAACTAATAATAAAGCCAGTGTTTCTGTTTTTCCACTGTTATTCTTCGCCCCTCTGTCTCTGTGCCTTAGCATCTGTTCTCTTTCTCCAACACGCTCTCCAATAATCATTATCTCCCCGTATCTTTCCCCCTCCGTCTCACACATTTTTACATCTTTTTGCTGGTTGCGATGAGTCTAGAGATTGTCCTTATGAATATTTACCAACAGTTAGTTACCAAGGGCAATCTGGTGAGAATGGTTCACTCTCACCCTGTTTCATGTGTATGCATGCGTATGTCTGTGGGCTTTAGACTACATGCGTACAGCATTGTTTTTCAGTACTCTGACTCTCCTCCAGGCAGGGTCAGGTGTTTGGATCAAACCCCAGAGTGATCTATATTATCAGAAAAGTCAACACCTCCGGACCTACTGTAGATTCAGATGGAAAATGTTTTAGCATACACATTATTCATTTTCATCGGTTTTTGAACGAGACATGAAGATGAGATGGTATTCCTCATGTCCATATTCTTTGCACAGTACAAGTTGTTTTCTCTGCATTGTTAGGTAACTGACTGCAGTTACAACACATTGTCTGTACATTGTACTCTGGTTTAGCTGTAAGCACTTAGGCTTTTTTCTTTATTGATCTTAATTGATCCCCCATAGGGGGAAATTCACGTTACAAATATTTACACTATGAACACAAAATGTACAAGTATGGACAGGAGTATGAAATGAATTGAATGATATGAATGAAAAACAGTGCCAATTTGCAACTATGTAGTAACTATGGACTGTTCCTCAGTGTGTTAACATCAGCCAGTGATGCTGATGTTTAAGAGTCTGATGGCTGATGGGAGGAATCACCTGCAGTAGCGTTCCTTCTTGCAGCACACACTGTATGTTGCATTCTGCACCACAGCAAGACACTGCTACAAACAGACAAGGTTGCAGCTACATTGCACCATTCTGCCTGGGTGTCATTAACAAGGAGTTTTGTTCTATCCAACACTTTTCCACAGTTCACATCACTGTTCCAAAGATGGAGTCAGGGGCGGCAGTGCTGAACTGGTTGTCAAGCTGACAGCAAGAGGATGGTAAGCATATTTGATTGAGTGTTTTTTAATTGAAACAAATAGGGGTTATGTGATGTGAGCTGAATGTGTAGCTAAACAATTAGTATACTTATAGCCTTTTAGTTACGGTTTTGTTTGGTGGTCTTGTTCAACGGTATTCATTCCTGCCCTCATAGTTGTGGAATGACCACTGAAGAAAGAACAACACAGTCACTGTTCATCGAGGCTGGAAAACCTCCTTTTTAGATTACATATATTTTAGTGTTATAGTTTATCTGGTCTCACATTGAGAGCTGTCTTGTATGTGTTGTTTATTAAGAAGGGCTTTCTGGTTTATGGCTTGTTCATCACTCTATTCTGACTATTGCCAAACTCTTGAGAGTTGTTGCTGTTTGCTTCCATGACTTACAGAAGCTGAACTTGGCATTTATTGGTGTAGTGCGGTGAAAGTGTCTAAGCCTCAAACGCCTTTAACTTTTGATTTACGGGTGATGACAACATTTAGGCATTCTGTTTAGTTTCAAGCCTTAGCAGGAAACAGATTACTGGATGCTGTTTATGCAGGCCTCTCTTTAAAATGATATGGCAGTTGTTTTTTGTATGCTGCACAGATTGGGTATCTTGTTAATGTTTTTTCCACTTGCCATGAGCAAAGAGGTGATGTAACCTTGTTCAGGGGAAAGCACGATGTATAACTAATATTACTCTACAGCAGCCTATTGGGATGATATTGAGGGGACTGTTGATAATGTTGATCTATGTGAAGGAATACTAAAAATAATCAAACACTTTGAAGCCCATTCTGTTTGGTGTGAGTTTCTCTCAGCAGGAACAGACTGATTATAACAGAGACAGACATCGAACCCCTCACCCATCCCCACCCTGTCTCTCAGATAGATATGAGGGAAGATGTGTTTAAAAATAAATGGGTAAATATTATCTTAATGCACAATTTTAAAAGCCTGTTCAACCTCACACCAGCAGCTGGAACTCAAGCCTTTAATACAGTAGTTCTGCTGTTTATGGATTACACGCACAGTCATGCTCTTTTAAAAGACGTTTGAAATGCGATGCTGTTTAGATAATGATGATAATAAACTTTAGTTGTATAACACCTTTCATACACAAAAGGCAGGACAAAGTGCTTTACAACAACGAAATTCGATGCATCAAGGCCTTTACATGAAACAGACATAAAATGAACATAACAAATTAGAATCATTGAATAAAATATAATACACAGAGTGCATTATATAGAACGGAAGATAAACTTATCAACAATAAATATAATGAAATAAATAAAAACAAGTCAAAATAAATAGCATAGAAGCAGTACTTTGCTCTGTGCTATGCAGAGTGAAGTGCCAATGGTATTTCAGGCCTGTACATTGCAGACCTAGTTAAAGGCTAAAATGAAAAAATTAATTTTTAGCTTTGTTATGAAAATAATTTGTTAGCTGGCCTCCCTGATGTGTGTAAGTAGTGTGCTCCATAGTTTGAAGGCATGTTGTTGACAAAAGCTGCATCCCTGATTTTCTTTTGGCTGTTGCTGGCAACCTCCAGTAAACCAGCAGCAGACGATTGCATGTTATTGATGGCTCTTAATGTTGCAAGAAGCCAGTGCAGTGCAGCTAGAACTGGACACATGAGCTGTCTCCTCTTAGTTCCGATTAACAGCCAAGCTACAGAGTTTTGAGTGAGTTGAAACCTCTCAATAGCTTTTTTTTTTTTGGCAGGCCAGAAAAAGTGCTTTACAGTTATCAAGTGAATCCTTTTGATTTATAAATGGCCGTATTTTCGTCACCTTCTTATTGTTGGACTTGAATCTTACGTCAAGACAACATCTGGGGACATCAAGACGTGTAACCTCAGATTTAATCCAGGGAGTTAAGAGTGTTCCCAGATTATTAAACATCTTTTCTCTTTTTATTTTTATATTTTTAACTTTAAGAAATTATTACTCATCTATTTATTTATTGCCAGGAGCCAGCTAGTTAGTTAATAAATGAAGCATAATTTGGTTCAGTAGAAATGTACAGTTGCGTGTCATCTGCATAACTATGGAAACTCTGATTGTGCTCTCTGGTGACGTCACCAAATAGCAGCCACACCAACCAGCTAATCAAATTCAAATAATTCAACTGCTATTGCCACTACACTGTAGTGTAGTGACTACAGCCTCTGATAGCTGAGAAAGGATAAACAAATATTCTAAAGACATATTCAAATTATTCCGAAAAACAACTTTTGTGTGGGCTATCTCTATAACTGTGAATGTAGTGTATTTTTTCTTTCTGGAGATAGTCATCTGGTAGTTTATTCAGACACACACTGTGCCCAAAGTTCAAATGTATTGAACTTTGACCCCCATGCTGCTTTGACCTTTCCAAGCATGGCTTAAGGCTACTCGTTGTGCTAGGAATAAAAATGGAGGATAAAATATTAAAGAATGGCTCTGAAAGTATCTATGCAGTATATACAATAACAAAAATATGGGCAAAACCAACAGTCTTAAGGTCTCTATAGTGATGAAACTACTATTATCACTACTAATTGTGTGACATATAACCATAAGAGATTGTGATATGAACAGAACAGCACATGCAGCTAAAGAGCCTTGTTTTTCCTGCTATAATGTGAATGGCTCAATGTAATCCACTAATACTGTATGTAGGACTACTACTAATATACAGCATAAGAAGGAGACACAGTGCCTACAGTACACAGGTGCTATGAAAAATTAAAACCCAGGTGAACAAAAGTCTGAGGTTAATAATAATTACGCCAGCAGTTCCACCACCATCATTATGCATAAGTCTAATCAATGGTCATTGCGCTTAAGGGGAGCTGCGATGTTGTTAATGAATAGTTCCAATGAGCAGTGAGCTCTGAGTGTGCGTGTGTGTGTGTGTTTGTGTGTGTGTACGTGGTTAGTGTTAATGTCTCTAATGAATAGATGTGGCACACGGAGCCTGTGGACACCTGCTGTTGCCATCAGTCCTAAAGAGCAGACTAATCACCCCGGCTTTCAAATTTGAGCAGGTTATTCAGTGTCCCTCAAACTCAAGGACCCTTCATTACAAGAAGCACATGAGTGTTCAAGTGATAATGCCAGCATATTCAGATATATGCTTCTTCCAGAGGCAAAACACACCATGGAAAAGCAGAGCGCTGAAAGACTGGCAGAGAAACTGTACCTTAGTGGCACATTCCTAAAAGACCTAAAGAATAAAGTAGAGCAGCGAGTATGAATTGGCAGCCTGCATGGACAAGCATGTATCCTCGCACATTCACACTTACAACCATCTGTTGCCTCCCACCTTGTCTATACCTTAATATGCTCCCTTTCCCTTCCTTTGCCAAGCCCGCTGATTAAATCGTCCTCACAAGGATTTCAACAATCTATGCTCAGTGAATCCCAGTTCCTACCTGTTCCCATGACTACTAGAAAGACAGAGAACAGAACTGTGGGAAATGTAGTTTTATCTTAACTGGTCTGACTACTCAGAATCTTCCCAGCTCTGATGGCATTATAGCATCACTTATCGTGATCTAAATATGAACATCTAATGTGTATGTTTTGGTGGCAGACCGGATTCTCGTAGGGTCGTGTGGGGTTGAGAGCACAATGGGCAGGTGGTGGGGGTGGAAGGGGTGCAAGAGTGAGAAGACAGAAGGGAAGAGCGATGACAGCTGTGGGAGAGAAAACAGGAAGGCTAGATGTTGAAAGATTGAGCACAAGGGGTTACCAGTGCGACGGCTGCGCCGCAGGACTCAGCTGTGAACTGCTGATTTACAGGGCCTGAAGGACAGCCACGGCCTTCCACCCACTCTGTCGCCATGGGAGACCATGGAGAGGAGTTCTCGCCTCCTTCTCTTCCTCACCCTCATTCTCTCTCCTTTACAGCACTTATCCCTCTATCTCTTCCTCCCTCCCTCTGTCTCTCTGCTCCTCTGTCTGTCTGTCAACCCTCCCTTTCCTGATAACCCATTGAGCTCCTATTATCATTCTGAATCAATCCACTAAATGACAGTTAAACCCAACCCCCAGGAAGGTGAATAATGATGAAAATTGAAATAATAACGCCAGTGGGCACGCTCAGTCTTTCTGTGCGTCTGTCTGTCTGCGTGCATGTGTGCACACAGCCCGTTCATTTCACCGGTCAGTCCGGTACTTCCCTTGTTGGTAATGTGACTGAAATGTGTGTTATCAAGCGGCTGCAGGCCTCAGTGCACTGGCAGTAGCAATAGAGAAAAGGAAAGAAACCACAAACAGGAACTGTAGCCTCCTTCCAGGAACCACCACATCAACCCACACACTCAAACACACTCAGAGACACACACGCACGGCATGAGCAAACACATAAACACTCAGTATCTGTGTCTGTCTCTATTCCCTTTCACTACACACTACCCTCTCTTTATCTCAGAAGGCAGAAGCAACAGTTAGTGATCACATGACCAGAGGAGTCTCTCCTCATTTCTGTGTTACCTGGTTAGCTCAGGCTCAGAGCAGAGGAAGTAGAGCCAAGCAGAATGTGTCCAGTTTGTGAAACCTCCTTTTTCCCCCCACTCTATTTTACTATTTAAACAAAATAGCAGACACTGAGAGAGAGCCCGAAAAGCTACAAGAGCGAGAAAAGAGGGAGGTGGTGATGGGAGGGGGGGTGATGCTGTTGCCACGGCAACCAGAGCCGCGGCAGTTGTCATCATGAGGTTTCTTCTGCATTGTGTACGTGTGTGTGTGTGTGTGTGTGTGTGTGTGTGTGTGCGCGGACACAGCGCGTGTGAGTTCACCCTCCTCTCTCCAGACAGCAGGCGAGGACATCCCCCTCTAACACCGTGCCAACAGAGAGAGGAAGAGAGAGAGAGAGACACACACAGCAGAGAGAGGGAGGGAGAGAGAGAGAGAGAGAGACTGAAGCCCCATAATGCACTGCACGCTGCAGGGCTGAAGTCGTGCAGATTCATCAGTTCCTGTTCGGAGGGATTGTGTGTGAGTGCACACACGCTCATACACCCAGACCAAGTGGAGAGAGAAACACACAGACAGCCAGCCAGGTAAGACAGCTTTTCTGTGACCGTGCGGATGGCTACTGGGCTTACAAGATGATCTGTTTATCTGTCTGTTACTGCCTCTTGAGAGGAGGAGAGGGGAGAATTGCTCTATAGACACGACAGGGTGTCATTAATATTTGACATGTTATGATTCCGACAACTTCCCTGCCTGTTGCTGGTGATTACTGCTGTATTTTTTTCTTACTTGTAGTTTGGGGATTATTTCAGAAGCGAGGATATATCTGAGAGAGATTTGAAATAGCTGATAAGCGTGTGGAATATCAGTGTTGATTTTTGCCTGTCTCTGGGTTTTTTTTTTTTTTTGCATATATGTTTTTTTCCTTCTTCCAGCTTGCAGATACTGCTTAACTGTAGCTGATTTGAATATGCTGGGAAGGTTTTGCATGCACTTGTGTGTTGCTGGTGAACATAGTGTAACTTTTTAGGAAAGGATAACTTCTGTCATGGAATTGCACAGTATTCACTTTGCCATAAACACAGAGTACAGTCCAGCAAATGTATGATTATGTTATAGTTAAAATCAATGAAAGTTTTTATTCAACAAAAGCAATAGGAGTTCTGCAATAGTGTAAAAAGTTTGGTCTTAAAGGTTTAATGGCAAAACATCCAGATCATGTTGCACAAATTTGTCTGATATGCTTCATGTCACACTAAAGGAAGAGAAATGTTATTTGAAATATAAGTCTTATATAAAGCAACTTGACCCAATGGTACACTTCCATGACTGTGATCACTAATGAGGCATTTTCGTTTCAAAAGCACTAAAATTACATATACAGTAGTTTGTCCATTAACACTACAAATTCTTAATAAACTTGAGAAATGTACATTTTGCACCAAGTGGCACTGTTGTAAGCTGACTGGTGGGTAAAACCGTGGCTTCCTGATTACGGGTCATTTTGTGGTTTAACAGTCACTGAGGCTTGCGACTGTATTTGTTGCGACAGAGACACAGACAGGCGACAGAAAGCATGATTGCAGCAGTGTGAGGCCGTGACCCTGGGACTCAAATAGGAAATTTCAGTCCTCCACCCTGGGACCCCATTATGAAATCATGTTTTAACACTGTCATGTGAAGACACAACAAAAGGTCAAAATGAGGGCTTAGGGTTAGAAATAGGTTGGAAATACAACAATATGATCTGTAAATTAAAACATTAATTCCAAATGTACATAATTAACATTTCAGTCATACATAGAGATCCATGCAGAAAATAGGAAAAAAAAAAAGCTGAATTATCTCAAAATCCAGACACATCTCAAGGTAGTTTTATTTATATTACCCTTTATCACTCAAAAGTTTCAAAGGTGCTGTGAGACTTGTGTTACTTGTGTATCTTGCACCGTTTGACAGTGTGTATAATGTGACGTGGGAAGCTGTTTGTGCTGAACGCTGTAACGGACTATGCAAAGAGCTTTTGCAGCCTGGGATATGAAATGCAAAAAAACAAAGATCATAATGCAGATCAGACAAAAAAATCTTTTGAATATTCAGTTTGTCTCCATTTAGCTTTGAAAGAGCACTGCTTCTGTACGCTCTTCCCCTGCAGAAATCCACCTGTCAAACTCAAAATGGAGAGGCTCCTCTTTTTCATTATGGCTCCTTTCATTAAGAGCCCCCTTCACTATCTCTGTTGTTGCCTGATAAAACTGTCCACCAGACACCTACGTGACAGTAGCATCTACAGTATATCTCTGCCTCTGCTCTCTAATAATTCAGCACTGATGTGCAGGAGACTCAAAGCTGCCTAATAAAAGTATAAACTATACATGTACTGTATGTGTTTGCATGCTGTAGTCCTCTGGGTATATAAGGTATTCTTGAAAGTGTGTGTGTTAGTGAGCTCAATATAAAGCCCAGATACATTATAAGTAAAAAAAAAAAAAAGAAAAGCAGAAGAATGTCTGTCTTTAGTTACAAGTTGAAAAATAATGGTGGTTCTACCAAAGCTATTTTCAGTGGTGAGTTTCAGAGTTTATGAGGTTTTTGAACAATGGTCATTCACATATCCCACTACTGGTATGTCATAGCGCTCTGTGTTGACAGATTCACACATTTTCCACTGTGGTCACATCTTGGGCCACAGATTATGTTGGTACGAGAACACAGAGCTGTTCAGACTAAGGGGAAAGATGCAGACACTCTGCAAGGTCACGAACATAGTGAAATAGCTTCAGTTCTAAGATCATCTGTTTAATGATTTGACCTTAGATGCTCAACAATAGAGCAGAGGTCTGTTACGAATGTTGAAAACCTCTCTGAATCACACCGGGTCACCCTGCTGGATTTTCCATTCGGTAAGATCCTTAAGGTTCTCCAGTAGATATTCCTTTGCTCTCAGTCCAGCTCTGGATTTGCTTAGCAGCTTGGATCAAAGATGATATATGGATCCAAATCTCCTTGTCCAACTCCTTCTATCTTTGTTCTCTTTTCTCAATTCCTTTCCTCATTGCTGTTTTTAATGATCTGGAACACAAGGGACACATGTTTATGGATCCATGGCCTTGCTGTGATGATCAGAATGAGCGAGGATGTGAGGGACACTGGCTTGCACAAGACAGCAGTGCCTCAAAAATTCCTTTTCGGTCTCTCCTCGGTACACAGACATCAGCAGAGCAGTGAGCAGGAACCTTAGTGTGCATTAAATTATCTGCAATTGCAGCAATCATCTGTGCGTCCAAAACCTTTTACTGTGCCTTGTTTCTTCATCACTGCATGTCTCTCTTTAGACTAGAAGCCTACTGGTTGAAGGGACATAATGGTCAAACACTGTGCTTCGGTATAATTCTGAAATACTTGTGTGTTGTTATTTCCATTTTATACTTTGCATTTGTGCTTCACTATGTCTCAAAGGGAACAAGTCCTTTATATCTAAAACCTTGTATTTTAAATATAATACATTGTTATACACTGAATCAAAACAGTAGTAGTCAGTTAATTCAATTTTGATCAGATAACATTGAAAAGTTGTTTGCATGTTAACACACAAATAATACTCCAATAATTTAACATGGAATAATACACACTAACAGAAGCTATTCTACCTCCACAGTGAATACTTTTACTTTTGATAGTAAGTGCGTTAAACTTTTTTGACAATTTTTAAAGTTGCTCTAATCAGTGTCTTTATATCAATGAATCAAATGACTATACATTATATTAGTTTGTGTCATGTAATGTAATGTGTCATTCTTAGTAATGAACCCACAAAAAAATGATCACCTGACTTTACATTTCCCCTCATCTCTACGGGGCGTTTTAGCAACTTTAAGCTAATTGTTTTGACATTCTGGCCTGCAATTTTTTAGTTCGCTCTCACTGCTCTCATCAGAGTTTTTGAGCTTCAGATGGCGGCATTTTTTGTGAAAAAACTTGAAAAATTGACTGCACACTACCTGCTTTGCAAGTGCAAACAGACAGAATTGGCAACTAGCTGGTGAATATAGCAGAGCAATTAGTAGGTAAAGAGCTAAATCCAAGAGGAGTTGGTGGAGACCAAAACAGAGCCTTAAAGAGAGTTAATATTGTACTTACATTTGCCAGATCCTCTGGAACATGGCTCCTAATGAATGAGTAATGCTGCTCTGCATCTGCTGGATATGTAAATTGACAACAGTTTTCTGACAAATTCAAAATATCAACTTTATACAGTGACATTGTGGCACTGTTGCGTTTGTTTGCAGCTTGTTTCCGAGTATCCAAAAATCTGTAAATGCAGGTTTAAGTACATTTTGCTTAAAGTGCTTTTATTTTTCGCAAAATTAAATTGTAATTTTTTTTAAATATTTTGACTTGTAAAAGAGTATTACCTTGAACTTACTGCTACTGCTACTTTTTGTAGTGTGAGACGATATTGTGTGGAGAACGTTTGAAAACAGTTGACCTACTCAAGTGTGCATGAGCAAGACACTAAATATGTAGCTGACATCTGTGCTCTGAGTGAAAATAAATATTGCCTTACAGAGCATAACTCAAACACTTCACAGACAAAGCTTTTCCAGGGAAAAATGCTATCACATCCTGTAGTTTTTGAGTCAGTTTGTAGTGTAGACAATCACAATACAACATGCACTCACATGGAGACACTGCATCCCATTTCCAATTCAGTGTCATCCTGGA
The DNA here is from genome assembly GCF_042242105.1 of Pempheris klunzingeri. Lineage (NCBI taxonomy): Eukaryota > Metazoa > Chordata > Actinopteri > Acropomatiformes > Pempheridae > Pempheris > Pempheris klunzingeri. The sequence goes on along the minus strand of NC_092015.1, from coordinate 10,833,609 downwards.
AGACAACCACAGGGCCTTTTTTGGGCACAAGTCAGTGACTTGCCAGCTCTAAAATTGAAATTCCATATTACCGGCGTCTGTAGCGCATTGGTTTGACTCTATGAATGAATTGATAAATATTTATAGAAGCTGAAGCTAAACATTAACACTCAGACTAGCGCAGATCCATCATAGGTGCTTTTGAGGGCCGGCTGCAGGCTGCTGTTCAATCAACACCTTTCCCCTTCGCTCTCTCACACACACAAACACAAACACACACACACACACACACATGGACACATGGACACATGGACACACAAGCCAATACAGTGATGAATTCCAAACAACCTAATATATTGCAGCCACAAGTCAGTGATGTGGCTCTGAGTCACTTGGTAACACCCACCTGACACATACACACACACCTCCGCAAACACACACAACACCACGCACTCACACATGCTCCCATAGACACACACGCACCTGACGTAGTGTTTGATGGAGTTAGACACCATGGCAACAGAGCTGTGACTCTTGCTGTCCTGTGAGTGGACTGAAGCTGTGGAGGAGGGAGGAGAAAGCTACCAGCTAGCACTGCTACTCAAGTGCAGCTATTATTATTCCCAATCTCTCAATCTCTCTATACTCTGCTTTTCCTTTTTCTCGGTCTTCACCACAACTCCTATCTGTGTGCCATATTTTTTTTTCAAGTGCAATCGAAGGACTGTAACTTGGAAAAAAAACAACTCAACCAGAGGAGGGAGAGGAGGCAGAAGAGAGGTCAGCAGGAATGTATCTTTAAAGCCATCGATTGTGAAAAACCTGACACACCATCAGAGTGAATCGTGCTGATTCTCATGGCTGATACTAGACAGCACTCCGTGCCATGGCGTCTTCTTTGTTGACATATTATTTTTTATCTCACTCCCCTTGCACTCTCACTCACTGCATCACCCTGTTTCAATCACAAAACAAAATGATTTAACTCCTCCTCTCTTTTTCTGCCTCTGTTTAACCTTTTATTATTTTTATTTTTTTTTCTTTGCAGTTTGATTTGTCCCTCTTCTGTTCCCGTCAGTCATGTTTTATAAAGGTAGTAGCATAGATAAGGAGTGCAGAGGGAGATAGAGAAGGGGGGGGGGGCGTGCAGGTGGACAGGTCTCACAAACATCATCTGTATGAGATTTACTGCCTGCAGATACAGATGGTGGAGAGACTGCGAGGAGGAAAAGAGGAAGAGGGAGGTGTTGGATAGTGCAGGTGAATTGTATTTTGGTCTCCAGTAGCATTTTCACGGTCTGATTGCCAGCATTTGTTAACATACACACATGCATGCAGACGCACACACACTCTCACGCAGTGTGAAATTGTGGGAACGTGGCTGTTGACAGTAGAAGTTTGTCTGAGTTAAGTTCCGCTGCGTTGCCCTCCCTCCTCTCCTCTCCTCTCCTCCCTCTTTTGCATATGATCCAAGCGCGAGCTGTGAAAGGTGAACTCGCAGCCTGCTGTGGATAAATTATGTGTGACATGTTTAGCTGTGCCGCCTTATATGGAGACTGGTGTATCTGAATACAGTAGGGCTCTGCCAAGAGGAAAGGAGGGAGAGAGAAGGAGCGAGAGAGTGAAGGACAGGGAGGGAAGGAGGAAGAGAAGGAGGAGGAGGAGGAGGAGGAGGAAGGAAAAGAGGCAGGGGAGGGAGAGAGCGAAGGAAAAAGGAAGGAGGAGGGGGCAGTGACGGAGGGAGTGAAAGAGAGGAGTGCCGCGAAGCAAGCATGAGGTTTTCACTTTCCATTCTCCCCTCAGCAGCAGTCAGATGAGTCCTTGCAGAGATACAGTAAGTCTTTGCTGTTTACTCTGTGTATATGTGTGTGTGTGGGGTGTGTGTTAATTTGTTTGTTTGGACACAAGACTAAGTTGTCCCTGCTTGCATTTTCTGCTCTGCTCCGCTTTTGGAATTTTAATTCACCATCTGGATGTTAAGTGGGATGTGTTGATGTGTGTTTAAGCGAGTTATATGTACTTATACATTTGTAAGTACGTGTGTGCGTGTGTGTACATATGCAGATGGCCACCGTGCTTCACTGCTAATGCGTGGGCGTATGAGGTGGGACAGTTTTAATGTGGAAAAGAGCTGAGCGGACAAAAGAATGGGTAACGTTAGTGTTTAATGTTCCGCAGAGTAGTTAGCACACACACACACGCACACACAGACACAGACACATACACTGACACACATTCCCCTTTCTGGCAGACTACACTCGGTCTCTCTCTTCCTCTCTTGGATTACACTGAAATCCCTGTTGTGTGACTCCCACTGTTAATAAAGCTAGATACAAGCTCACGTTTATGGATGAATGAATGAAAACACACACACCGACTCTCCCTCAGAAATACACTGACACATATGAACCGCCCTACACTCCTCCTGTATAATGACTGGACTACTGGTGTTTACACTACGGCTGCCCTCAGGAAATTATTAAACTCCTGCTTTGCCCGGGCAGCCTGTACCAGTCTAATACACACACGTATTAACACACATGTGTACGCACACAGTCATCAGAAATCTGCATGTTGTTGAAATGCCAAAAGCAGTCAACATAATAAAGATATAATGATTTACTTTTTTTTTCTCACTTTTTATTTTGTAGTAAAGTTTGCATCCATTGATAAAGTAAACGGATGAAAGCCGTTTCTATAGATACTGCTGATATTTCTGTCAGAGCTTCTTTATAAATATCTGAATATAAGTGATATTTGCTGTTGACGGGGAGCAACTATATAATGGATTTATGAATAGCTATGCTTAAACATGTGTGCCATTTTTGGAGAGAAAATGAAAGAATAAACAGAGTATATATATGTATATATATATATATATAACCTGTATTTACAAAATTCAGTCTATGGAATACAATTTTATCTAGAACATGTGCTTGTTTTTGCATTAAAAGCTCACTTACTGAAATATGCTGAAAGTGTCTGAAATGCATTTGCTTTGGGGTCCAAACACTTTCAATCAATCTTCCCAACATGCACAACTCTCCTTTCCTTGCGGTTTAGAAACCTGCACTATGCCGTGCTTTGAGCAGAGCTTATGATGGTAATTCTCCATACTTCACGCAGGAAGTAAAATAGGAAAAGGTGCCACTTCTCTGATGACATGTTGGACGTTCATCTAATAAAATGCATGTAGCTTCATCTTCTCTTGCCCTTTCACATTTGTGACATTCAAAAACCACTGACAAAGAGAAAAATCAATTTCTTAATATAGACCTTGATTTTTAAACACATGACTAACCTTCATGACTGAGGCTTCTCTTTCTGTAGCTACATTCTTCACTTAAAAAAAACATTGTGTGGTTTGCTGGTAATACTTTAATTTTGAAGCTGTGACAGGGAGTGTTGCATTAATAGTACCTTAAGTTGCAAACTTAAATGCAGCTCCAACATCATGGCAAACCTTAGAAGCTCAGAAAACTGAAAGTAATAAAATTAAAGTAAGAAACTACATTTTAGAGTAGGGGATGTCTGTGTCCATCTATATTTTCCCCGTTTTTGCCCTCTTCTCACCCACTAATCTCAGCACCTCCATCTCTCTTTCACAGTTTCACTTCCTCACCCTCTCTCGTTCTCTGCAGTTGTTTGTCTTTCTGCTTTTTTATGGCTCACTTTGTATTTCTCTTTCGGTGTCTGACTCTCAGTGGGTTGAAAAAGCTTCTCTGCAGATCAGAGCAGGCAGTTCTACAAGGTCATTAGAGTATAGAACAGTGAGAGCACAGAGGCACTCAGATACATACTGAATTACGCAGCACACACGGTCCTGACTAAACAACTGCGTGTGAGAAGAAAGAGCGAGAGGGAAAGGATGCAAGCTCACCTGCTTTTGACTGTTCTGGTTTTTTTTTTTAAAAAACAAGGGGAGATGAGATTTCTCCATGAATTTGTCCCCTTTTCCTCCCCCCCACCTTCCTGTTTCATCCCTCAACTAATCTGTCCTTTAGAAGTGATGTCATCTCCCTGCTGTCCTCAGCAGGCACGGGGCAGTCTGTTGAATGCAGATGAGCAGTGTGTTTGTGTGTGTCAGAGAAAATCTGTGTGTATGTGTATAGCGACATGAGCGCCCTGATCCCCTAATTTACATTATTCAATTATCAAGGTAGAAGAAAGTAGGGCGGATGCTCTGATCAAGGTGACAGCGGAGAATGTGTCCGGAGATGCCTTTGAGTCTCAAGCTTCAGACATTCAACACAGAGCATCTAACTGACAGATAGACAGTCAGTCACTCAGGCAAATGGTTGGGAGAGTCCTGCAAGGCCATTTGGCAAGTGGCAAAATCACAGTGAGTCAGTCAATGGTGTATGATTGCTGTTTTCCCTGCAGTCTGCAAAGCTGTCACTAGACTAATGCACACTAGTGGGAGATGTAATCTATAGTAAATACAGCTGGCTCCACGGAGGAGCCCTCTGTGATTTCCACAGATTAAGGTGTCAAACTGAATCACTGGTCATAGACAGCTGAGGAGTACAGATTATCCCCTGTTTGGCCAAATGCTGCTTTGATGACAAGTCAGGGATTCTGCACTTCATGTGTGTGTGGCTGCGACTTGAAGAGCTGATTGTAGATATTTCCTTTTGGGGAGCATCCACTCCTTTGGTATTTCCTGATTTGATGAAAAATACCAGACTGTGGAATGTGAAAAATTCACAGAGGGCCAAATCATTAGTGTTAATCATCTTCATCTATTGAGCTTCATAATCTTTACAACAATTCTGAGCTTTTCAACCATTCAGCTTCTAATCAGTGATCATCTCGTTGTTACTGAACCGTCTCCTGTCAAGGATTTTCCACTGTCATAAATTATTCTTATCTTGCTGTACGTATTGTATCTCTCTCTGTCTGAATTCTCTCTCTCATTCTGCTCCTATACCTCTCCTCTTTCTACCTGTCTGTCCATCTGTATGTGTTTCTCATTTTTTTTTTTTTTTGCTTTTATCATTCGCTAAGTCACCTCTCTCGGCGTCTGTCCAGGTTGGAATGTATCTGAGTGTGAGACCAAGAGAGACACAGTGAAAATATTAAGGAAAGACTGTATGTGTGAGTGTGTGCGTGTGTGTGTTTACCTGTTTACATGACTGACAAAGGCCCCCGTGCTCAAAATGCCACATGTGGAGGTGGTAAATTTACACAAGAGAGTATTTTTCTTTGGAATATGTCTCCCTCATTTCTACCTACAACATCTATATATCTTGGAAACCTCCTCTCTGCTTCTTACCCTGTCTGTCTGTCTGTCTGTCTCTCTGACTGTTCCTCTAATTCTCACTTTTTTCCAATCTGTCTCGATCAACGCTTCCACCCACACACACACACACACACACACACACACACAGATACCCATACACACACCTCCTCTATTGCTATTCCTGAGAGGAGCAGACTGGTCTGGCAGTGGGTTGGTTTATGTCCATGAACTCAATGACACCCTTGCTACCGCTGCATTACACCATACTGGCGCTACCAAAGCCAGGTAGCCAGACTGCAGTGAAGCTCGGGGTAAAAAGCAGATGTGTGCGTGAACAAAATGAGTGCATTCATGCACAATACATGTAACTGCCCCCACCCCCTAACACACAGAGACGAATGCATAACCATGGATCTAGAAGTGTATTATCTCACATCCCTATTCATGTGGGTGTCGACTATAACTGCCTCACCCCCTGTCTCTATGTGCACGTCAGGCTGTTTAAACACTTGCGCTGATATCACAGTGCAGACGACAGCTTGCACACGTGCCACTTGACTGCCCTCGTCGTCTCCCCTCCCCTCTGTTTGTCTTACAGCTGAAGGAGGGAGTCATAGATTGTGTGTCTTTATGTGTGTGTATGTGTGAGAGAGAGATAGTGAGCTCACACAAGAGAGATGGTTGATGTTGTGCATATGCATACATATTACTCATGTAGCTGTGTCCTGAATATCAATGCACTGACTGACCTTCCATTCATCTGTGTAGTTGTGTATCCTCCGTTGATGATGCAGATCTGCTGTCTCATGGTTTGTGGTCAATACTAATGTGTGTGTGAGTGTGTGTGTGTTACAGCTAGGGAATGGAATAAAGTCTAAGATTACCCTGATGGTACAATCTGTGGAAACATCATCATAATGGAGTACCATTTCAGAATGGCCAGCACTCAGCCAAAAACTGTTGGGTCAAATCCCAAGCTTGCATGAGGTGGGACTGAGCATTTGCTTGACAGGGACCACGTGTGAGCATTATTAATACTGTTGTCCCCTCAGCAAGGTATTTGAGCTCATTAATCTTGTCAAGATGTCCATCACTCAGCGTCCCTCAAGCAATTTAAACAGGAAGAAAAATAAGCAACATTTCAATTGTGACTGAGTTATACCGTAAATGTATCCAGACCAAATGCAATATCTTAATCTAAAGTAAAAGATGAGGCTCATCCAGCATCCATTATTCACTGTCATATAACTTAATGCGTTCTTAATGAGCCATGCCTCCATCATGAATGAAAAATTATATAAATCTTGAATATTACTTGTATTTAAAGAAAAAATCCAGAGATGTCGCCATTCTATGATTCCTGCCAGCTATGTACCGCAAGGTAGCACAACAACCATGCGTGTAGGAGCCAAGGTTTTTAGCGTGCTAACTCAACATTTATGCTGAGTTAGAAATATGACTACAGCAAGTATTTCTGTGTAAAATGAATAAATGTGGTATAGGAATGTGGTACTCTGCTGCAAAACACGTCAACTTTTGTGAACACTTGGGTCTGTCGATGAACATCACATTAGCTCGGCTAAATATCTGCAGTTGGCAGATGTTACACTAGTTTAACATACAGTAAAGTTCAGTGGCTTGCTTTAAAGCACTCAGTAGTTACCTGTTGTCAGGTTAAGAATTTAAAATCCTCAACAGTGAGCTAACACTGTGTTTTCATACAAGCAGCAAATACTGTCATCTTCTGTCTTCATAGAGGTTGAAAGTCCTGCTCTCTCTGCTAGTAGGTCGCCACTGTTCCCTTCGCTGTTATAAATCAATCCATACTCCCATGCACAGCAAATGGCTATCTACCAATATACCAGATAGCACAATTTCAGCATCATATCATTTGAAGAGTGACAAATGTAAGACTCCCAGAGCAATTTGGGACGTTTATCTGATTGCAGACTTCTGGGTCAGAGTAAGCTGCGGTAAAAAGAGAATTGGGCTTTTTGCCAGTCAGTTTCTTGCCTACTGTGACATTTCTTTGCATTACTCTGTACTGCCGGCCTTTTTTCCTTTCAGGAAGGAAATGGTGACTGAAATTATTGGCAGTCAAAACATTACTGAAATGAAATGCTGCTTACGAGCAGTGCAACAGGTCAACCAGCTAATAACTTCTGAGATCAGTCTGGGCAGCTCAGGATACACTTCACCAATCAGGAGCACACAATGTGTGACTCTGCAGGTCATGGCATAAGACTGCATTTCAATAGTAGCTCATTTACGCTTTTGTCCTTTTGTCATTTTTGGTTTGGTTGCAAAAGCTGTATTGCATTTTGACCTAGTTTTCGTTTTCAAAGGTATCTTGTGTTTCACAAATGTATTAACTCTGGATTTCATCGTCGTCAAGAAAGTTGCTGATCTTTCCATTGCTGTCGCACCTTATCAGTGTTCAGACCTTGGTTTGACTGTTGTACTAGGCAGAGCTGATTAGATTTTGTGATAATAAAGTGTTGTTTTATACGTCATTGTGAGAAAAATTGTTACATTGGTTAGATTAAAGTATTACAAACCATCAGTTTTGGAGTAAGTGGCTGCTCTCGCCTCATTCATGCACAGTCAAGAGGTCTAGTACTGTTCAGAGGTCATACGTTTCATTTGAAAACTTGTTGTCTTTCATATGAGTTCCCCCATACTGCCATGAAATCAGGCTGGAGATGACACCATTAACCACTTTGCCCTTGCCTTAAACATGGTCTCTCCAGTTGCCGTGGCGATGATGACCTTGCAGCACGCCACAGTCGTACTGCAGACTAAGGTGTTGTGCGAACAAGGAATGAGGGGGAGAGACAGTGGGCGCACAAAACGAGGACAGCAACTATTAAAAGACGAGCCATGTTGACAAAGTTGTTTTGTGTCACATGATACACGGAGTGCAACTTAGCAGGAGGCGAGCAGGTTTCTAAGAAGAAGAAGAAGAAGAGATTCGGGGAGAGGAAAAGAGGAAAACGCTGAAGCATAAGGGTGAAGAGAAATAGAAAAGGCGAACAGGTGGGGATCAGAGAAAGATAAATGAAGAGAGATGAGAAATGTCAAGATGATATCACAGCGGAGATCCAGCAGTGCTTTGAAATGGAACAAAATTCAGCTTTTTGCCCTCCCTACTTCTCCCTCTGATTCCTCCTCTTTTATGCCAGCCAGTACTCACCTTGCTCCCCCCCCCGCCCCCCTCACTACAAGACACCGACCTCTGTCTCTCACCAACTTGTACTAATTGCTCCTGTTTGCTTCCCGTCACTCTTCCTCTAGCCTCTATCCTTCCCCTGTCACCACCTCTGGTCTCCCTTACTCTATTTGTCTCTCATTGCCCCTCCCCCTCCCTTACTCCTGATGCTCCTATCAGTATAAAGGGCAGCTCGGGTCACATATAGATGATATCCTGGTCAGCCAGTGATGCGGTGTAATACGAAGCGTCCAGCATCTGCTTTTCGCTGCTGCAGTCAGCACCCTTTAACCTCTTGCATTTCTGAATTATCCCTCCCTCCCTCCGTCTTTCCCTCTGTTTCTCTCTTTTGCTTTCGAGAAGGTGCCATAATTACACTACCAATCAACCAACATCATCGGGGACAAAGCGTAAAAATCTGAATCTGAGCCCTTTGCCGAAGTTGTAACACTTACAGGATGTCTCAACCGTCAACTTGCTGTCCAAACAAACAAGACCTTTTGACTGCCAGACAGCCACTCAAAGGGCACTTTAACAGATCAGAGTTTACACTGTGACTCTCTTGGGGAACTTGTTTTGAAGCAAATAGTTTCCTCTTGCTTTGCAGCAAGATTTGACCACTGCTCTTTTTGTTTCCCTGTCTATTGTGTTTCAAAGGTCAGCCACAGGAAATCAAACATGGAGGAACCTGCTCTCTGGCTTTCTTCTCTTCACCTCCCCTCATTTTTTTCTATTCTGGAAGTCATTCAAGGTGGATAAATGACTCCCATCTCTGGCCCCTGTTCACTCCATTTTTCCTCATTCTTTCTCTCTCGGCATTGCTCTCAAATGCTGGGCTGAATGTGGCTTGTATTAACAGTGCGAGAGGCCTCACTATATAACAAAATTCAATTCCATGTGGCTTACACTGAGCAATGAACATTAATATCACTGTTCAGTGTCAATCTTTACCACAGAAATAAAACTTATGTGTTGACATCCTTTCCAACAAAAACATTACTAAAACAAAATAGAATATGCATTATTTTTGTTAATTCATAAAAGCTAAATAATAATGTGAAACAAAGGGACAACTACTGTCTTATCCAATGACCTACACACATCTGTAGAGTAAAATGTCCAGTAGCAGTAGTTCTGATTAGTTAAACATTATCTCTAAGCTGCCCAAAACTATCTCTGCTTCACATGTTCATTGTACTACTTGACATTAACATTAATAAGCAAAATAATGCTTTTACTAGCGTCTCTGTCGGTAATGTTTAATTTTGTTGATTAAGACTGAACTAAAAAACATATTGATTTTTGTCAAAACACTTAAGACTAAGATTCTAAATTGATGAAGGCAAAAAAAACGTGGTGTTGGCTTTGGATTTTACACAAACTCGTGCACAATGATTGCTTTTTTGTAGTCAATGATGAAAAGAGTCCAATTTTTTTGCTGTGAACACCACAGTTAAGCATTCCCTTTCATGTAGCCTAAAACATAATAATATATAATAAAACACATTAACTGTGTATGTAATTGGGTCCTAACAGTCAGTAATTCAGCAGCAGTGGTGTCACTGCAGGCTAAATCACTGTTTTTATTGGAGAGTTGTCATAGCCATGAAATAATCCAGAGTTCGGCCAAATGGATTAGCACAGGATCAGGCGGCTCTCCTTAAACGAGGAGTTACATGAGCACCTGTGACACACACGGTATGACACCCTGCGTTGTGCGGACCACATGTCAGCAGCTGATGTCTTGGGTGAGACAAAATGTTTAGCTAAGATTTTACTCTCTATACTTTAATGAAGTGTGTGTATATGTTTGTGTGTGTGTGTGTGTGTCTTTTGGGAGAGTTCGGGCATGGGTGGGGTGGGGTGGGGTGGGGAGTGCGTAATATCCCCAGCCGTCTCTACCTCTTTCTCCTTTCCAATTTATTACCTTGGCTAGTTGATCTGATGGTGTAATAATATCTCCTGCCTCTGGCTACGGGAAATGGCCACATGCATTATTCACACATGCTAAGATGCTTATTGATGACTCCTTTATTTATATATTTCCTCAATGCCAGAGTAATTTCTCATATTTTTAACCCCTTAGTTTTAATCTTCTATTTTGACGTGTGCCTCGTCTTATGAGCCTCACTCACTCTCAGTTTTCAAATGGGTTGTGCTTGTTTAATGGGAATTTAGTTCAAGCTTTTGGCACAAAACGAGAGCTGATAATACATGTAGGTGGAGCCCCATATGTTAAATCTACTTTATTAGGCGTTAAGGCTCATGGCTGCTCATTTTGTCATAGCTGTTTCCACCTGGGTATCACACAAGTGCTGTATGAAAATCCACAGAAAACATAACTCCTTTGAGAAAACTAGCGAGACATTGCCTTAGGACTGCAGGGTAAGTTTGTCTAATCTAATATGTGTACATTCTCCAGCTATTTGTTCCCTTTTCATTCATGCAGTCATTGTAAATGGGGCATATTCTCTTTTATGTCAGGGCATGCCAGAGTTCAGCGCTACTGTGTATTCAGTGGCTTTTCTCTCTGAATTCACATTTCCTCTCTGCTCAGACCTGTTACCCCTGAAACAGCAGTGGGAAAACTATGGTGAGCAAATGTTTCTAGCCAAAAACTGGTGCTTTAAATGTGCAAGTATGCGTGTGTTGTTTTTTTCCAAGGAGAAGCAGCTTGATTTTTAAAACTCAAAAAACAGACCTTACTATTGATACTGTCCACTGCTGGGTTTTGTGTTCAGTTATAAAATGCGTTCATGATCTGTCTTTTTTAGAATGAGCAGTACAGTAGAAAGCTACAGCTTTGTTAGCAATAAAGATGATTTAATGATTTCCGTAAAATTGAGTTGTTTATTTTGGAGCCTTTGGGAGGCTCATGCTGCTTTCCCCAAAATATGCTCTTATGAGTAGCGTTTCCTCGTTGTCTACAATGCAGGTGGTGAGAGCACAGTTGCACCATAGTGAACGCTACTCTGTACCCTGCAAAGTGAAAGTAGCATTTTATTGAAAAAAATGTAAGAGGTAGTGCATATAATTCATTTTATAATGACGGCAACAAAACAAAAACTGTACTTAATGGTGTATAGGTTAGGACTGGCCAATACCCAATCTGCTTAATAATATCAACCTTTGCCTAGATACCAATTAGACAGATTTGATTGATGGGTCCCTAATTAAAATAGAAGTACATCTGTTCCCTCAGACACAAATGAGACAGAAAGGCAGCTGAAACACCTTCTGTGTAGACGAGCCTTTAGCTCGGCCCACAGTCAGGCCAGAAATGTGAACATAAAAACCACCTTGAAAAATGACCAAGATTTCCCCATAAATAAATAAACCCAAAATTCTTGTGGTTATTTGCGTTTCATTCGTAGGCCTTCCTGATCTCATTTGCATGCAAGAAATGCCACCTACCCTCCTAACATCTGGGATTTAGTGGTGCAATAGAGAGAAAGGTACAGGAGAGGTCAGGAAGTGAGTAAGAATAGGCGATGCAGAAGACTAACTTTGTCACTCCATATTTAATGCACTGGTAATGGTAGCCCTGTCCGTGTTCTCTCTCCTTACCACAGTCTTCCTTCCAGATACAGTGGGCTGTCCTGGCCTCTTGCTCTTGTCCGCACACACACACACTCGCACTGCTCGAAATATCAGCTTTGGCCTGAAAAAGTAGTTCACCACAGATGTGAACGGCCCAAATAAGAGAAGAGAGCATGACACATAAGCAGTCAATGTTTGACCAAGGGAGTATTTTTACCTTGGTCTTTTTTTATTTACACTTTTTTAACTTTTCCTCCTTTTTTGTGCTAATTTTTCTTCAAACCACCATTTCTATGTCCGTATTAATGATTGAAGGTGTTAACTATCTGGGATTTTCAGTGTGCTTAGGGTTAGGCTATTTTGTGATAAATAGCTGCAAATCATTTTCACCCTGACTCATCGTCTGCTTCAGTTTATGATCTCTTTCAGTTCCCAGAATGTGCTGTAACTGTCCTGAGCGAAAAATGCCTGACTTTGTTGCATGTAGTTAGAAAACCTTAGCTAATAGCCTAATAATAGTAGGGAATGCAAGAAAGGGAAAGTTTTCCCAGTCAAGTACAGGACTTTATTTCTATCCCTTGTCAGATGTTGATGAGTTCACTTACTGGTAGGAAACTTTGGCAACCAATGATACTAAACAGTAACCATTTAAGATGCTATCACATGCAACTTTTTCACATCATTCACTATTGTTGCTGTTCGTCTTTGTGGCTGACAAAAGTGTGTGGAAGCTAATTTTACGGTCTTAGATGTTAGTGTTTCCCACATGAGTGCAAAAAACTAAGGCAGCACCGGCCTAGCTGACACAAAGAAGGGTGTTGTGTTTTTGTCTCAGACCAAAATCATGACCACTAGTAGACTTCTTAAGTCAGATCTGACCCTAACAATGACGCACAGTAGTCAGCTCAGTAAAGAAGAGTTACATATTCCTAAGCCTGCATATCTAGGGACAGGGCTACATCATGAATAACAGGGCTACCTGAGTAACACAGGGGTTATTCTTAGTAAAGTCCTTCTAAAGTTGCCCACAAACTTCTGGGCATCATATCAGTGCAGCATGTGAGCATATTCATTAGAATATTACGTAATGACTGTGGCGAAGTGATATATCAACATGTGGGATGTAGGTTTAAGGGCACTTACTGTGAGTGTATCTGCTGTAGGAGTTTGGGGGTGAAGTCTGTTCTTCAGGGGCATGCAGGAATGTGTGTGACAAAAGAAAAGTAGAAAAATCCCTCCCTCTCTCTCTCTCTCTCTCTCTCATCTAGTCCTTATCTCTCTTGTCTTACCCAGCTACCTGCCAGCTGATGCATCTATCCAGTCTCACCAGGGATGAGCAGATTGATGACTCACTAATCAATACTCTCAAACACAAGCTTATTTGTCATTGATGCCTACAAATTAGGTACAGTGTTCTTTTTTTTTTTTTTTTACAATGCAGGCTTTTCTGGTTCTTTTTCAATCAATCACAGTTGTTCTGTGAAATGAATCACAGAGATTAAGACTTATAAAAGTGTACATGTCAGTAATAGTTTTATTTTATTATTTTTCAGTCACATTATTTGTAATTTTCTTTTTTGTTTAGATTCATTTCATATTAACGTAAAGCCTGATTTGTGCAAATTGCAATGATTATTTTGAAGGCATTACAGTATTAGTAGATGTTAAAAATCATATTCTAACATAAACTACAGTCAGAGTCAACACTATTAGTATTGTTGAATAACATACTACTTATATATTGGTGTTAAAACTTCTTGTAGAACACATGCCTTTGGACACAAACACAGATGCATACACAGAACTTTTCTCACTATCTTTCTTTTTTATTTTTTCTTTCCTGTCTCTTGATCTCTCTCTCTTCTTCACTGTCTTCCTTTGAAATAAATTGTCTGCGCCTGAATGCGTGAGCCTTACTGTTAGCGATATGCTGTTTGATTTGATTTTCCAGCTGAGAGCCCGGCAGTCTCTGTGAGGGCTACCGTGAGAGAGGATGTGCAAGAGAATGGCTGGGAAACGTGTTCGAATGAAGCTGTGTGTGTGTGTGTGTGTGTGTGTGTGTGTGTGTGTGTGTGTGTGTGTGTGTGTGTGTGTGTGTGTGTGTGTGTGTGTGTGTGTGTGTGTGAATGCAAATGTGTGCCGAAGTGTATAAGCCTCAGTGTATGTGTACGCATGTGTGTGTGAGTGCGTTAAGCCCTGCTCCGCTGACACTCTTCCCTCCTTCTCCGCAGAGAGAAGTGCCTTCTTTCGCTGACCCCTGTGGCTGTTTGGCTCCACTGAAGCCGCCTCTGCCTCTGTGCCTGTCCATGTCTGCCGGAGTTGCCAGCCACACAAGGAGCCCCAGGACTGCCAGGACTGCCAAACCCATCCACTGAGCCAGTCCCCACACCACTGACACCTCCCTCCATCTCCTGCTCTGTCTGCCAGCCAGACCTTTCTCCATCCACGCCACTCAGCCCTCCTCTGTGGAAGTCAACCACTCCTCCCTGCTCTGCAGACAGAGCCTGACACTGAAGACAGACAACTTTTATCAGCTCCTGTGAGCGGAAGGATATTGTTCTTTGCTTTCCCCTCCACCACAGCCTTATCCTCCTCATCCTCCTCCTTCCATTCCTCTTTCTTCTCCTTCCTCCTCTCCTCCAGCCCTGCGTCTTTTCATCATGGGCCAGCTCGATCGATAATGTGTTTTGCCGTTCGCCTCATCTGACAGTTCAGTTGAGGAGCGAGGCGATAGAGAGAACTGGTTTGTGTGTGTGTTTGAGAGAGAGCACGAAAGAGAGAGATTACAAAGCAAACCTCTGTGCCTGTCACCAGCCAAAGGCCTGGGTGACAGGCAGTGAAGGATCCCTATTACAGCCACAAACAGACTCTTAGGATGGGCCGCAGGTGGTAGGCGAGTCCCAGGCCTCACAGGCGGCTTTTCCTCAGAATCAGACCCTGGGGACAAAACCTCTTAAAAACGGACTTTTTCCCATGCCCTTTAACTATCCCTTTGACCATTTGTCCCAGTGTCATTACAAACATACAGACTCACACATAATTGCATTTGCCGGATATCTATTCCTCTTAATCGACCCCTCCTACCTGGTTCAAAATGGCGGTGAATGTGACACCGATCCGGGACACAAAGTGGCTGACGTTGGAGGTTTGTCGGGAATTCCAGAGAGGAACTTGTTCACGGCCGGACAGTGAGTGCAAGTTTGCCCACCCTGCCAAGAGCTGTCAAGTGGAAAACGGCAGAGTCATTGCCTGTTTTGACTCACTCAAGGTGAGTATGACAAACACCTGGGATGATCATTCATCACAGCCCTGTCTTCTCTTTTTTCAACCTGCAGTGTTGACAAGTGTCATCTTTAGGATGTTTGAAGTTTTATTTTGGGGTTACAGGGATGCCAGAAGTTGTGAGACCTAAAAAGAAGGTATAGTTGTCAATTCAGGCCTTGATGCAGTGATGCGGGGGCTGCTTTTTGGAGAACAATGTGTAGTAAGTTGCAAGGAAACAGCAGTGATTTTGCTGCAAAGATATTGTTTTTTGAGGTTTAGCCAGTGCAAGGAGATAAATACATATCCGTATAAATACTTCAGTGTGTGTGTGTGTGCGTGTCCTTGTAAGCTGAGATGAGGCCGTAATCACATTAACATCTGTGAATCAGACTCAGAGTTTCCTTCACTGGCACATAACTTTAGCACAGGACTGTCGGTTGGCACATTGTGAAAGTTTCTGTGTGATCGTCACTTCAACAGGCTAAATGGGAAATATAGAAGTAGGGCAGCACACTTTATTTCATGTTTGTATGTGAGTCTGTGAGTGTGTTATTTTGAGGTCATACAGCACAGTGGGGTGTTCTCAGAAGGCTCTGTAATTTACTGTCTATTTTTGCCCTGGCACTGGGACAGCACACTCCCACTATGCAGCTCCTCTCTCTCTCTCTCTCAGAGACGAGGGGAAGAAAATTCAAGCAGGAGAGAAGATGGAAAGAGGTGGGAAAATAGAATGGACTGGGTCGAGAAGTTGTGAAAGGAAAGTATATGTCATGGCTCTCAGTCATGAAGTGAGGCCTAATGAATGGCAACAGGCACTTGATTTCAACACGCTTCTGTAACATCCCCAATATATACATCAATTACTTGTTGAGAGTGGAATTAATTAGAGCAGGATGAATGCGTGAGTGAATGAGCAGGAGTGCCAACGAGCGTCCAGAGCTCTACCCTAGAAACAAAAAAACTATACATATATGAAAAAAGTTTGATACACAATCAAACATTATGAGGATTCAAAGTATCCCAAAGTAGAATAGTGCACACAGTAGAGTGCAGATATCCACCAGGTGATCTCTGCTACACCTATCCATAAACCTAACTTAAACTTGACTCTAAGTGCGGAGGGCACCGCTACAGGAAACAATATCTGATGGGTGGAGTAATGGCATCCTAAACAGAGAATGGAGTCACACTCCCTCTGCATGTGTTGCAATCTGAGCTTAACTGTTCTTTATTTTGGTAGCCAGTCTGCCCACGTGTGCATGTGACTCCATAAGTTGTTAAGTGAACTAACCCAGCAACAGGACTAGGCTATACAACCACTTAGTTGAAGAATGAATGAGAGCCGCTGCTCAGCGACAGACTGTTGTTCAGAGAGCTAACTGTTGCTCTAGTGTGTCATCTAGTGGTCCTGAAACTCAATGCTTTGTAGTTCTTTAACAAAAACTAAAAAGGCTCCTGCAGCACATGTGCATTACATGTTCACTGAGTTTAGTTCAGGTATAAACTTCAGTAACAACCTACAGTGAGTTAGATTCTAGTGTCTCCAGTCATTTTGTCATGGTATGTGGCAACAAACCAAATTCTTAGAAATTCAGTTTATTTACTCCTATAAAGAATGTAGGCACTTCCTGGACAAAACATTGCCAGTGATTATAATCTTATAATGAGTGCCAAAAGAGAAAGACTTTGAATCAGTGCCCCGAGTCACATGTGTGATACGTTTTAGGGAACAGTAAAAAAAGAAAAAAAAACGAGATTTTGAACAAGACAAAGATTCTGCAGCCACACGAGCAGCTTGTCCTGTTTGTTATGTCAGTTATTATGTTCATCTTTGTTTCAAATGGACTCAAAGTAAAGCTGATGTAAATGTCAATAGTTTTGCAGATACTTAGTCATAAACCAAAGTATGGAAAAATTCAAATTTTGACCAATGATGGTGATTAATGTAAAGATAATGGATCACCAAAGTTATTACAATTCACCCTGAGGTGTACTTGAATGTGAGTGCCAAATTTTGTGGCCGTCAGTCCAATAGTTGCCGAGATATTTGATGTTGAGCCAAGCAAAAACAACGACCTTCTGTGATACATTGTATGGTATATGAAGACAAGTGCATGTGCGTGTACATATGCACAAATCTCACACTGTTGCATTTCAGCATGCTGTCTCATTATTCCAGATGCTGGAAATGCATTGGATTCAGCGATATCAGTCAAGTCAATCTGGGTATTTTGGCTCAAGTGAGCACAGTGATTCTGTTCAGTCTACCATGTTGTGCACATGTCCTGTAATTTGTCTCCTATCTGATTGGCAAGCAGGGTGTTATTCTGTGTAACTGGAGACCAGAGCTGGGAGTCAGTCAAGCTGGTCCAGGCCACAGCTTACTTTGGTTTATAACAGGGAGTAGGGGTTCATGTTAAGCCACACACTTTTTTTTTTTATCACAGTTCTGGGCTGTTTGGTTGGAGCTCCAATGGCTAGCATGGGTTTTGTAGGTACAGGTAAGACAGGAATGGGTAAGGTGGGCTGCTGGGGCATTGCATGGATCATGAAAACAGACAGGGAGACTGAGGCTGAGAGGGCGAGAGCGGGCGCAGCAGGGAATGTGCGGGGAAGCGTAGCACTATGCTCAGAGCCCTTCCCTGCTCTCAGTGCCAGGGCATTCCACAGTCTACCTCCCTTCCCTGCCTCAATGACAGAATGATAGATCTGCTTTATCTGCAGATGAATTCATAACACACAGCTAGGCATGGAGGGAAAGCCAAGGGGATAGGGAAGGACAGGCAGGAGGATGTGCAGAGAAAGAGGGGAGAAAAGTGATGGGTGGTGGTACACATGGCTTCGCACTCCTGGTCAATTTGGCATAGTACGCTCCTTTCATTCCTTTCGAAATGCAGGCTGGCAAAGGAAAGGAGGACCTGGAGCTGGAGAGGTAGAAAGGCATGAGGGTAGCTCTCCTAAGCTTTTTCCATCTCACTCTTTGTATTCAAATAGAATTTTTTCTTCTCAGATTCAATAAATGCACTTTGCTCTATATCTTTATAATTCTTAAAATATTGTCATGCCAGTTGCCAGGCTGTATATGCAGATGTCTTTATTTGTCACTATCTCTCCTAAACTTCATTCAGTCATTCAGTGCTATCTCAAAAAATGTGTTTGTCAGCTGTGAATGTAGTGGAAAAACTATTTGATGGGTGGCATAAGAGAGGATAGACTGATAGAGGCGAACAGGAAATGAGTCAGGGCCAGAGAGACTGACCCTCTCACTCTGGAATTACTGGGGACAAGGAAAAGTAATCTGACAAAGATGTGTGGAAACTGTCGGGGTGCAAAGTGTATAGTGTATATATACACATTTACTATTTGAAGAACTACCTGTATAAAATGTATATTCACATACTTGGTGTGGTCCGACAAAATTCAAAGTAGATTTTCCCCTCCTTTTATTTTGTGTGAAAACCTTAACAAGAGACGTGCCAGATCAGAAAACACTCCTGTGACGAAACTGTCATATTTTTTGAAGGCACAGACAAACAGTCAGTTTTGGACCTGTTAGACAACTGTCTATAATTAGAGATAAAAAGGGGGGTATTTGCTTGTCCTTTTGGCTCCCGCTACAGGAATTCAGAGGCTTGTTGCTATTAGCAGCTGGAGACAAAGCTGGTTTCATTGTAAGAGAATAAAAAGCAAATCTGGGGGTATTTAGGCTGACTAAATACAATAAACTCACCATTGGGCTGTGATGGGAAACAGGTGAGAATGAGCCAAAGGACCACAGGAGCTCCGCTACAGTATGATGGACTAGCTACCGAAGACCATGCAGAAATTGTGTCAGTGAATTTCCAAGTAATTTCTTCTCATTAAGATTTTCGTCCTTTCCACTGACATTCAGATGTGTTTTCTCTATCGTAACATTTCATTATTATAGGAATCCCCAGTAAACGTCCAAAACAACCCTTTATTCCATGAAAAGTATGAATAAGAGTGTTTAATACTAGTGAGATTTCAGCTGGACTATTGGGTGGGTAAAAAATACTACACAAACCTCTAAACTACCAAAATGGTACATTGTTAAAGTTTACACATAGTTATTCATCTGTTCATTGATTTTTGCTATTTGGAATAACAAATATCAGAAGTACATAGGAAGAGATTTCATTTTAATTTCAGAGAGGTTGTTGTAAGTTAAGTTTTCTCATCTACGAAGACTTTTTTATTTTTGTGCTGACTATATTTTATCCGTAAATAGAGATTGTTACTCAGCGTTAACATGTAGTCCAACAAGCCCAATCAGAATTTACCAATCTACTAAATTGCTTGTTTCAAAGAAAACAGTAAACACTATGAAATTATAAGTGGTCATGGATATAGATTAGCAGTGATTACTTTATGCTCTTAAGGGAACTGCTCTGTGATCAGTCAGACATTAAAAGCTCACTTTCCTCTTTTTGGAGACTTGAGAGGAAATGTGTTGCATGGACTCAGTTTGACTATTTATTTGGATTTTACACATGCAAGGATAGGAAGGGCAATTTGTTAACTTTACGAGTATTCAATGTCTGTAACCTCAAGCACATAATCATGACCACGCTCTGCCAAAAAAAATTGATTAAACCAGAGCAATGTTTTAAATTGCAAATATAAAGTTATAAAAAAGTTATTAAGAGGAAACATTGCCTAAACGAATAACAATAGATCTTCAAAATGTTGTTGAAAGGATTTGCATTCTGGGTGGGGTGCCTTTTCTTATTTACTATCTAACAAAGCCTCACCACTAACTTTAACCTCCACCTAATTCTTTTTCGGAGCCGCGTTGCCTAGATCTGTAACGTTGACATAACTTATCCTGTAGTTCATCATACTGTCATTTCATTTGTGGTGTCGATTGCAGTCGAGGAATGTAATATTCCCACAGTCTCTCAGTTTATTGTGTATCTTTCATTGAATTTATGAGTTTGTCCGGGCCTATACTCCACCTGATCATCTGATGTGTGATAATACAAAATCCCATGTTTCTTTTACATTAGAACTCACAGAGAATGTTCACACACATTCATCTTACGGAAGAGAAAGAAATGAGGAAGAGACAAAAAGCTGAAAATGCATATAAATTGCTCCAACTTTTATTGAACTAACTGCAATAAATATGAACTATACCTTTTTGGTTTTGCAACTTCCCAATGTAATGTGGTTCTAAGTGTATAAAACATGTGAGAAGGTGTATCCCTTCGCTTAACCATTGAACGTTTGGTGACCCCTAAACATGTGACTTCAAGAAGTGAACCAGACTGTGGGTTTCGGTGGCTACGGTTGTGAGGTCAATGTCAATTCATGATGCATTACATTATCCTAAGTGTGAAGATCATGCTAGAGATGCCTTATCCTTGAGAACTGGTGAACTTATCATTGCAATAACACAGGGCGTGCGCTGCCGTCATTATGGTGATGCTGCTGTGTGTAATGTACCCATAATCACTTTAAACGATCTGTTCATTTGTGTAATGGCTGTTTAAACTGGAGCTTGTGCCTGTAGATTTTTGAAATATTTTCCTAAAGTATAGGAAGCATGATCTAGCTAGATAGCAAAAAAACATAGAAACCAATTTAAATTTATTTACAAAAGTTATCATTAAGGCTGAAGAGTGGTCTACACTAAGGTCTGGTCTCCATAGAGTACCTTTTCTGTAATGACTCATCAAACACACACGCAAACACAGGCATGTATACACAAATTATGAAAATACTTTGACACAGCTACCAGCTGGGACATTATTACAGAAGCAAACTCCGATAAAAAAGGTCTTTTCTATTTGTTCAAAATTCCCCTAAGTGCCTAAATAATTCATGTAAGATTCAAATGATTCCACGAAAAAAAAAAACTACAGCTTTTGTAAACTCCATAATTTATCATCTGAAGCAATAACATCGAACCACATTAATGTACAGTAAGTGCTGTAAAACCACGCCGTTTGAATCAATGCAGTATATTCAGAATTATGTTTGTATATGCATTAATGTTTACCACTGGTCACTGAATGTGAGTTATGAGTAGCACTCTTTTGTTGCTGTCGGAGTGATCAATGAACATAGGCTGATTTTCAGAGTACAACTCACATGCATACACCCAGAACCAGAAATACATTTTCATATTGCACAAAAAAAGCCACTCAAACACAAGCTAGGCATCACTTGGAACGTATGGTGACCTACATATATGGAATACTCCAGAGTCCTTGAAAAGACACAAAAAATGTAAAGGGTGAGTGCAAGAGAGAGAGGGGAAAGGAAAGAGGAAAGATAACAAGAGAATAGGCAAGGCAATATGTATTGAGATGAGAGCCCAGTGGAAAACAGAGGTAGAGGTTTGTGTGTGTGTGTGTGTGCAGTGCACAGAGGGATGCAGTATATTGGATAAGAACTCTTTGAAAGGGAGACGTACTCCACCAGTGTTAATCTGGCCTGTATCTGTATTCTACTGTCATGCTCTCCGCTCTCATCCTCTCCTCTCATTACCTCTGTTAATCTGTCTCTACTCAACCCATCCTACACCCCCCCTCCTCTCTCCTGTTCTTTTTTCTCTCCCAGGCATCCCAGACACTTTCATTTCCATTTCACACTCAGTGATTTTTATCTTTTTGTCTTTATCTGTTTTTCATCATATTTTGGGGAGACATTTGTCTGTCTCTGGCTTTGTTTTTTCTTTTTTTTATGTGGCCAACCAATCAGGGAAAGATGAATCATTCAATGGTTGATGGGGCTTGCTTGTCTTTGTTGTGCGTCATCATTCGTTGGGGTCACAAAGAGCGTCAGTGTTTTTGATTATTTCTACATCAAGCTGGTTAAATCTGAAAAATGTGTCTGCGTGTGAGAGAGGTATGTGGCTGCCCTCTGGGTTTAGGTTGTTGTGCCTGAGCACTCTTAACTTCTCCAAAACCTCAGTCTTTCCTGGTCCACACAACAATGTGAGACCAGTGTTTCTGAATGTTTCCACTTTGGGGACCGCTTACTACAGGTTTGGTTTTTGCGTGTAAACAGTGCTGGCTCAGGGTTGACAGAAGTCCCAAAGCCAAGTGTGATTGAGATCTTAAATGTGCAGTGTGTAGGATTTAGGGGGATCCTTTGGCAGAAATGGAATATAGTATTCAGAATTACATTTTCAGAAGTGTATAATCACCGGAAATTAAGAATCATTGTGTTTTCATTGGTTTAGAATGAGCCCTTTATACC